>NC_043004.1:27193499-27285999 GCF_006345805.1 Octopus sinensis
GTTTCTTACTGTTGCCAGTATTCATGTACCAGCAATATCCCATTCTGATGAAACTGTAGGACATGCAGATGATAGAAAAAATTGAACACTTTCCAGTTATAGAAGAGATGGCATTTGAACCAACTCTAAAAGACATTTATTTAGCTGTGAATAAGCTGAATAACAATAAGTCTCCAGTGTTTAATGGAATCTGTGCAGAAGTCTTGAAATATGGGGATGACAAAATGTTTGAACTCTTAAACATATTAATTTGTCACTGTTGTGCACCACATCTGATGCTTATTATGTCCAACTTTTCTCTCAAGATGCTTACACTCTGTCGTACATGCACGCTGACACTGCGCATCCAGCAAACCATGCTAGCTTCGTTTCAATCAAGCTTATGTATGTTTTTGGCAGTTACAGCCCATGTCTCACTGCTGTGTAGCATAGCTGTTCATACACAGGCGTCATACAGTCTGCCTTTCACCCTGAGAGAAAGGCTTTTTGTTGCCAACAGAGGTAGGAGCTCTCTGAACTTTGCCCAGCCTATTCTTATTCTCACTGCTACATTCTCAGAGCATCCACCTCTGCTACTGATTTGGTCACCTAGATAACAGAAGCTATCAATTACCTCAAGCATTTCATAGGGGTCTATTTATAGTGTTTAATTTTAGTGTTTATTGTGCCTGTGCACCTCTCACACACAGAAACTATTTTCATACAAAAACTATATATATATATATATATATATATATATATATTAATATCAAATAATGAAAATGAGTGCTCGACACTCCATTGGTGGATGAAAATTTTTGTTAATGGTTATCAATCCTTTCATATGAAGCATATTTTCCAAAATGGAGACAAACACCAATGTTCTATGTGACAGGTTTGATAATTGTTGATAGACTTCCTTTAATATGAAACGAATGGCAGCCTTAACCCACATATATGTATGTGTGTGTGTGTGTGTGTGTTAATGTTTCCTTGCCATGACATTATGTAATAGTTGAAACTGAGTGTCACCATCATGCAAGTGATATCCTTTGTTTCCAGGATTCTCTGAAAACATGTGTGCTCATAGGGAAATATTACTTTACTTAAAAACAGGCAAGGATTGGTAGCTGGTGACAAGAAGGGCATCCATCCATAGAAAGTCCACCTCAACAAATTTTGTCCCATTCATGCAATTGTAGTGAGTCAGGAAGCCCTAGTTTGTTGTCATGTATTATCATGGTTGTGCTTGGGTAATATCTACTAATCAGAGCTTGCCTTGTATTAATACAAGCAGCAGACGTCTGTCCAGTGGTAATCATGTCTTTGGTTAGTTAGTAGCAGACTTCAACATGAGCATCATCTATTTTCAACAGTCACTGGAAATACATGGGACAACTAACATGACTTTTCCATCATGGAACAGATACCTGCTTTTCGCATCAACTTAGCGCTGCAAACTACTGGATTACATTATGCTTGTCATGCTGACCACATCCTGAACATCTTATATGGTTTTCTTTTTTGTTAGCTTCATCTTGCAATCCCCCTTACCATCTGTCCATTCCAACACTATCTATACTGAGTGGCTCATTCTTGTCACTGCTAACTCATAATTACTTCCAACTGCTAGCTGATTAATTCTGACTACTAGCTTGTCTTAGCTTGCAACTAAATCATTCATGCAAACGTAAGTTATTTAGCTTCCCTGACTCACATGCATACACTTACAGGCCACATGTCTCACTACTTGTCACTACTTGTTCTACTACTAAATAAATTACAATGTTTATTCTTAAATTGCCCACCTTTTACATTGCATCTTTACTATTACATTGACTTTCTATATTGTTTACCTATTGCTTTTGTAACACCAGTATGAATCACTTTACATTACCAGTGTTTAGTGGTAATGTAAAAGTTTGGTTTGCACAAATGGAGGCACATTTCACTGCAAACAATATTAAATCGAAGCAACAGCTACACATATTGTTGAGCACAATCGCTACTTCCTTGGCTGCTCATTTGCATCCTATTTTTCAATAAAAAATGAAATCCTCCATCAGATGTTTATTTCAGCAAAGAAACACTTTCAGACATTAGTTAATGAAGAACACTTGGGTGACCACATGCTGACCCAACTCCTTTGCAGGATGCAAGAACTTACAGAGGGAGCATTTGTGGACAATGCAATGCTTAAACAGCTTTTCTTCTCCCATTTGCCATCAAATGTACAGGCCATCTTGCCCCAATAATGGGGGTCAGTTCTGTGGACAGTTGGATTCCTCAGCTGACAAGATATTAGATTACACTGGTGACAGTGTTGCCAACACACCTGCCCAGTTTCCTGCTACTGTTTCTCCTTCGTCTCCAGTAGCATCTGTTTCATTGGATCCTGATTCAATGCAAGCAGCAACCCTACAGGCCATTCTGGAGTTGACTGGAGAGGTCAAACTTTTATGTGCTGAACAGAATTCTTCTCCACGCCAAAGGTCATTCAGTCATTCTTCCTTTCCTAGATGACATTCTTTCTTCATCAACACACTGCTGGTATAATAGATGTTTTGGTGCTGCTGCTCAGAAATGTTCTCAACTGTGTGCTTATTCAAGTCAGGGAAACCCCAGAGTGGGACACTGTGCACAGCAGCTGCTCCCTCATAATTGTGCATTTTTTGTTGAAGACTTATTATCACACAAACTTTTCCTTGTTGATTCTGGTGCTGCCTGCAGTATTTGGCCATTTAAATTCATTAAAGACAAACCTCCTCTTTCTGCAATTACCCTGCAAATTGTGAACCACTTGCCCATACAGATGTATAGTCAAGTCTCTCTTTCATTGCATTTGGCTCTGTGAAGAGATTTCAAATGGATTTTCCTAATCGCTGACCTGACTTACCCAATTCTTGGTGAGGATTTTCTCCACCACTACTCTCTCATGGTTGATGTTCTTAAGCATTGGCTTTTGAACAGCACTATGGACCTTTCTATTTTTAGCCAAAAATTGAGTACTTCATCAGTTAGCTCAGTTAATATGGAAACCCATATTAATCACAGCGTCTGGAAACCCATATCAATCAATTTCAGACTCTTTCCCAGAGTTCACCAACCTGAATTTCCAAGTGAGTAATCTTGTTCACTCAACGAAAATGATGATGAACTGGTGCTCCAGTGTTTTCCCGTCCTCATCATCTGCTTCTGGAAAAGCTCAAAGCAGCCAATGCCGAATATAATTCTGATTAAATTCGGCATTGGCTGCTTTGAGCTACAGATTGACTTTCTACACTACTTACCAATTGCTTTTGTAACACACTTAACAAGTATGAAAAAGTGGATGCTGAAATGACGATGATAATATTTCTTTTACACATAGTAAGGTGAGTCATTGCTTAAGGTTTAGTTGTTATTTCTAGATGGTTGTATAATCATGCAGCAGCTCAGTCTTTGACTTATCATAATAGTGTATTAGATATAGTACCAGATCAGCAGTCTGAAGAATTCTCAGTCCTAATTTACATTCATTCTTCAGACTATATTGTTAGCACAATGCTTGGTTTCTTCTATTCTTTTTTACCTTTGAGATGTAATTCTACAGCTGACAGTAACACTAGGAGATTTATCTTCCAGCTAATTCATAATTATTAATAAAAGAGGGAAAGACATCTTGCTAAAGAATACATACATACGTATACATATATGTATGTTTTGTGTTGTGTGTGTCTGTGTATATATATATTTATTGTATATATATATATTTATATATATATCTATATATATTTATATATATATCTATATATATATATATATATATATATATATGTATATAAATATGTATACATAAATATATATGTATGTGTGTATGCACACACACATACATTAAATGACGATGGCACATACATTTTTGTGTTTGTGAGTGTGTGTCTTTATGATAAGTAAAATACCTGTTTTACTTTTTATTTCATCGACAGATATGAATAAACATCTTTTTTTCCCCAGCTTATTCTTATTCTGAGATCTTCCTACTTAAAAAAACAACAATAAAATATATAAAAACTATTTCTAAATCATAAATTATTCACTATATTTCCAAGGAGTCATAATGGCTGTATGGATAAGGTATTGTCTTTTGAGATGCCGAATTATTTACTTTTATCGATAATTTATCTCTCACTTCATGGCACCTTGGTTAAGTGTTTTCTATTGATAACTCTCATTTCACCTGGGCTATACTTCACTTTAACTTTTGCACAAAATTACCACGAGTATTGTGACAAAGAAAAATGCTTCATCCTCATAAAAACAACAAGCACCTTAAATAAGATATGTAACCCATCAATTGACAGCCACACAGGTTTCTATCTTGCAGACAATACAGGATATGAAAAAAGATTCTTGTACCGAGTGCTACTGTTCCTAAAGTGTTTTGGTAGTTTAATGGTGTGTGTCAGTTGTGTAGCATAATATGTTTAATAGTGTGAAGAAGCTGATTTATACAAGCCAGATATTAAAAGCCAGATATTATGGTTCCTGCTACAACCAAAGTTATAGTGTTGAAGTGATTGCTGTATCAGTTGAGGTGGTGGTGGTGGTGGTGGCTGCGTTGATAAACAACTGATTTGATTAAGATATATTGATTACTGTTTTGAAACAAGTCAACTGTTTTAAAGCCAAATAACAAAATCATCCTAATTTGCTCTAGTTTCAGTTATTGACATAATTTGTGAACTCTTATTAAAGGTAAAGAATTGGCAATGCAAGATATGAATGAAGAATATTGTGGGACAGAAGCCTAAAGAATTATTATAAAGAATTTGTCCTTTTTGGCAAATTTACCACGAACAAATATTGGGTTTATGTTAGGAAGCAGAAGAAAGGAAAGATAACCAATGAAGCACTTCACTTCTTGTTACAACACACAAACACACACACACACAAAGACACTCCCACACACATGCACATATGTATGCATATATGCATGTATCAGGTACGTGCCATCAGTAATTACTCAAGGTAGGCAATTGATGACCTTTATGTAGTAAAATACACTAAAAATAAGTGAAGCACAGGTGCATGTCTGAGTTGAAGGCTGATTTACTTCTGCCTTTACAGCATGTAAAGAAAACGGTGTTGTAGGTATGTATGCAGCATGTGTGCTACAACATTATTACGTGTAGCTTAAATACTGAAATTGAAAATCTATGAAAAAATAAAATATTTTGCCTTTTATGCATAGTAATCAGAGTAACCTTCATAATTTTTTATTGAATTAGGTGCATACTTTGCCATGAAAGGAAAATATTACTATCAATCTATTTTATTCAAGGGAGGCACTGCCCATCTAGGCAGCATATTCCTGGTATGTACGTATGTCATTATTCATTTTTTTTTCAAGATTTCTTGCCAATAGAGAAAGGGCCGGTTTCTAACCCAGATCTAAGGCTCCTTCACTGGAATTTCAACATCAACAACAGGGTATTTTTGTTTGCATATATGTATGTATGTATGTATGTATGTATGTATGTATGTATGTACAGATTTGTAAGGTTTATGTATGCTCATGCATATAGTTGCATATCTAGACATGCTCGTATATATTTAAATGATAAATTTCTGGAAAGTTTTACATAATTTTTCAGTTCCAGTGATGGAATTGGATCTGTAGTCTTCAAATTAGCTTTCTATTTTCTGGTTTTGAGAAGCCTTATTTCTCAAGATTAGTATTTAGGCAGTATGTTACGTATCCCAGGGTTCCAATAATTACAAGTATAAACCAGAACTTGTAATCTGGATAGATTTACTGCAGATTTCTCAATAGTTCAGCATAGGTGTTCTCTTTTTCACTGATCTTCAACTTTATGTTAACATTCGCTGGACAGCTAATTTCCACAACTGTGCACAGTTTCACTTCTCTATTCCAAATCATTATATCAGGTCTGTTGTGCTTACATTTTATTGAGGTCTTCACTAGTACATTCGACCAGCATTCCTTTTTATTATGAGTGGCTAGGCCTCCTACCATATTGTGGGTTTGGCAACATTAGACTAAATCATACATTCATATACAAGGGTGCAAGAAAAAGTTCATAGGCTGACTATGAAGGAATGATGTTAGTGCTGGGAAATCTTGCATACACTAATTTTAACTCTTCTTATGAATAACTGCATTGTTTTGTTTTTTTTTCCAGGTAAACTGACATCTGATTGTTCAAAGAAGACAACAGATAGTGACTTCTCTTGAAAATGAACAAAATTTGTCATCATGGTATTATCAAGTTTAGTCCCCAGTGACATTCATGCTGACATGGTTGCTACATTAGGAGATGATGCTCCAGCTTTATCAACAGTGCATAAAGTTGGTAGCTGAATTTAGTTGAGGAAGGGAGAACCTTGAAGATGAACCAAGATCTGGACATTCTACAACTGCTACCGATAAGGAAAATATTCTAAGGAAAATAAGGAAAATATTCTACAACTGCCACCGATAAGGAAAATATTGATTGTGTTCACTACACAATCTTTTAGCCAGTTCTATTAGCTTATCCCATGAGAGAGTTGAGAATATTCTATGCAATGAGCTTGGCATGATGAAGGTTTCTGCTCAGTGGGTGCTACATCTTCTGACATCTGATCAAAAGTGCACTAAGCTGATCACATCATAGGAAAATTTGATAGTTTGAGGCAAATCCAGCCTGGTTTCCTTGAACGTTTTCTAACTCAGGATGAATGTTGGATTCATCACTTTGTACCAGAAACAAAGAGACAATCTATGCAGTGGAAATACTCCTTGTTACCTGGTCCTTAGAAGACTAAGGAAATTTCATCTGCAGTGGAGGTGATGGCCTTAGATTTTTGGGGGTGTTTATGGATTCTCTACACAAGTTTACTTCTTCAGGCAAAAATTACATTAGTGTTTTGGCTGTATCAAATGTTTAGTTAAGGGATATTTAACAATTTATATCAATCAGAAGGACCTATGGGCTATATGGGTGGTTTCTGTGATTATTTTGACTTGTCATGCATATATATATATATATATATATATATAAACAATATGGGAGGGTGGATATATGCAGTGCTTTACTTTCTGTGCTAGTGTGCATATGTGGATATAGAAAAAAAAAAGAAAAAGAACAAATCAATAATATAAGTGAAATAGAAGAAAATGGTTGTGAATTTCTTTGTTTTGAATTTGCTGTATATGTGCTGTGATGGGGATGCATTGAGCATTTGATTTAACCTCAATGCCAGCAGGGTGCAACATTAATGATTTTACAAGATGTAAGGAGAGGGGAGCAGGTTTTTGTTTAGATATTATCAGTTCATGATTTCTGCTTTGACATCAGTGAAGGTGGAGAATGGTGTTATGGTTAGCTGGTATTATTATGTATTAGCTGGTATTGTTAAGTATTAGCTGCTATTGTTAAGTATTTTATGTGGGCCCCTGCTGTTCTGTGAATGTTGTTGCTTAGGTGGGTGTTTCATTTGCTAGTGATGTTACTATATGTTCGGTGATGATTTTTTTCCTGTATTGTGAGCCTATTTGTCAAGTATTGTTTTCCTTGTATGTTCAAATTACTTAATAATAAAAAGCCCTTACAGTATTGCATACATAGTTTATGTTGAGGTCCTTGATATTTACGCTCCGTTATGTAAAATTTCCTTGTAGTAAATCCTCTGTTGTATATACGGTCTTTTTTGTTTTTTGTTTACTTCATTAGGGAGGTCCTTCTTTTGTTAGGTTTGATGATAATGATGGTTGATGTTTGTTTCATAATGTTTTGTTCCAGTCCCAGGGAGGAATTTTATTTTGTGTCTACAAGATACAGCCACTTTGGAATGTCTATTAATTGCATTTTCCTTGGAGTGTAAGTCCTGGGATTGATTTCTTCAACTAAAAATCCCAGTAAGGCAATGCACCAGCATGGCTGCAGTCAAATGACTGAAACGAGAAAAAGAGTCGATCTTTTGTGTAGTGGAACTCAACTATTTTTGTGTCATTCTGACGTCTTCAAAGATTCTGTGACACTAGAGATGTGTAATTTTTTTTCTGATAACTGCTTGTCTGATTTTCAGCGGAAGGTGAAACTTAGGTCATCTTTATTATTTTGTGCTTTTCAGTATTTTCTTAAGGAAGGATTTTATTAAAGATTAGGAGAAATTGTTCTTCTTCCCAATTTTTTAATTTTTTTTTTGGTGTGTCTTTTTTATTTATGATTTTTTGTTTCTTTTTTTTCTTACACATTTTTATTTGTATTTATTTTTTCTCTCTTTACATGATGGTGTGATACTACATATTGTTACTGTTAAAGATGAGGTGATTGCTTATCTATTTGTGATATTTGTGATAAACATATTTCCTTTGCTATTCCCAGAGTTTTGTATGGTAGTGCTCTGGAAACTGAAATTTGTTGTTCTTTTTATTGTTACGGTTGTTTTTCAATATTTTCGTTTCCCTTGCTTTTGTTGAATCTTCGCATGCCATTCGGGCATTCAGCTCTGAGATGTTTTACTTTGACGAATATGACAACAAGGCTTTTTACTTTGTATTATCAGTTTCATGTCTTTTGTTTCAATGCCTTCTACTAGACATAGTTCTGGTATAACTCTGTAGTATTTGGTTCACATTAGGAATTGAAATCCTGGTTATCTTGTGTTAAGGCTATTCTAACCATCCTCCCATACTGCAACTCAAATGCTGCTACTTGCCATGGATTTATGTCATGTCCAATGTCTGATTGTGATTTCTGTATTTCTTTGATCCATGAACTGTGACACAAAAGTCAGAGGAATGTCTGACAATTTCAGCCTGATGAGTTTTTACTTTTAAAATCCTTGCAAGTAGTGGCATAGTTTTTTCTTAATTCATTGAGATAATTTCTCCCCTAACATCCTGGGAAACTTGTATGACACATAGTGAGGGGAAATTTTTTCGCGAGCAGATATGTATAATTTTTCTCTTCATCCTTTCCTTTGGCAAAAAAAAAAAAATAAATAAATATTGTTGGGATTCACAAAATTCTTTCGTCCACTCTTTTTCTGCTTTGAAATGTGGAAGGTCTATATGTTTTGTCTGTTACTTTAGAAAGAAGGAAAAGTTTGCCTTCACACAGCTGCCTTATGAATAGATTGTCATGTTTGGAATCACATAAGAGTTGCTGCTGCCATTGCTTTGTTGTTTCTGTCACTGTCATCCATATTGCTTATTTGAATATTTGAGATATTTTATACTATTAGTTGTTTACTGAAATATCCTCTTCTACATTTAGCCATGTGTTTTGATGTTGTGGGATTTTTAAAGTCATTGCAGTGTTCTGTTGTGCAGCAAAATTATATTGATAACCATTTTGGATGTCAAAATGTAATATATGCAAATATAATTTTAAAAGTTTCCAAAACTTATAATTTTCTTTTTAATTTGGCTTCCACACCACTGATGTCTAAGGCAGACCTTAGGTAATTGTACTTCCTTTTTACAAGTGGCCCAATGAAAATTTCATTTGATAATATTTCAGTAGATCTGGCTTCAAAGACAGAGTCAAAAATCTGTCTTTCCACTATAAGAATTAAATGTAATAACAACAATAACAACAACTATAATAATAATAGAAATGCTTAACGGTATTTTGTCTGCTGTTACATTCTGAGTTCAAATTCTGCCGAGGTCGACTTTGCCTTTTATCCTTTCAGGGTCAATTAAATAAGTACCAGTTACACACTGGGGTTAATATAATCGACTTAATCTGTTTGTATGTCCTTGTTTGTCCCCTCTATGTTTAGCCCCTTGTGGGAAATAAAGAAATATATAATAATAATAGAAAGGGGAAAGAGACAAAGTGACTATTGACAAGTTGTTGATATCGTTAAGTAAAAGTCCTAAAAATCAGTAATTATTGTGAATATTTGATGTGAATTCTTTCTTGAGCCATTCGCTTGTTTTGTTTACATCTTTTAATGATCAATGGAATAACTGGACACCACAATTGACTGTAAGTTATTGAAGATTTGATTTTCACCAGCATCTATGCATGGCAAATAGCTTTGTATCTTTGAAAATATGATTATCAACGATGCACTTCGATCCTCATTCATGTTGAATTATTTTGGTTCAGAATCGTTGGGAGAAATTCCATAATTCATATCTTTGATTAGTCACATATATTTCCATAAGATCATGCCAAAGGGATTTCTACTTTGGTTTTTGTTCTTATTGTTGTTATTTAAAACTTTTGAATCTGTTTCTAAACACTGTCTTAAGTTATCTGCAGAATCATTGCAGTCTCACAGGATTTCAAAGAGAGGTGTTGCAGAAATACAGACATAAAAGTATGTACGTGTGTGTGTGTGTGTGCATGTGATTTTGTATCTAAAAGAGAAAGAGAGCATTCAGTACATGTTATAGAGTATATATAGTTTAAATATAGTACATGTTATAGAGTATATATAGTTTAAACAAACTGTATTTTAACTGGATTCATATCAAGTGATTTAAATTATACATCACATTGGCCATCAGTTCTCACCTTATGAATACAGAGAGTGCTCAATGACTCAACAAGTGTTGTGTGTGTGTGTGTGTGTGTGTGTGTGTGTGTGTGTGTGTGTGTGTGTGTGGGTGTGTGTGTGTGTGTAATATGAATTTGTTATAAGGATTCAATAGAAACTAGTCATATCAATATGTAAGATGTCAAAAATGGTTAGCTACAACATGATAACATCAGGTAAACAACAACGAAGGTATCAAGTGTTAGTAGGATGCTGTAGATATGTAAGTATCAAAGGCAATTTAAACCATAGATCCAACTCTGGGGCTGGTTCCAGGTGTGGTGAAGGTATAAAAGGGGAAGCAACAAATGGCATTTAACATTTACAACGGCTGTTTAGGTAGAATTTTATTGATGTATTCATAGATTACATCATAAGTTATAATCCACCAGCTTCAGGTAAAATTTTAAACAGGTAAGATGCCAATCAGGTAAGATTTCAATCATTGAACATGACATTGTTTGATATATCATGTTCAATGTATAAAATCTCATCTGCTTGACATCCTACCTGTTTAAAATTTTGCCTGAGGATGATGGATTATATGTTATGATATAATCCATGAATACATCAATAAAACTCTACTGCAACAGTTCTCATAAATTTTAAACATCATATGTGTTCACTGCTTATATATATATATATAAGTAAATAAATGGAGTTGAATGCAGATGTTATTCAAATTCTTTTACTTTCTACATATGTTTCGAAGACAACATTGGTTTTATTCCAAGGGAATAAACGGTGTAAAATAATGTAATCTTCTCATCAGGAAAGAAAGAGAACCCATCTCAACAACAAGACATTATAACAATTTTGATGACTGCATAAATGATAAACAGAATGCTATTAAGTATTTTAAAAAATAACCCTAATATTATTTATTATGTTTAAATATTTTTTGATAAATTTGTTTGAAGTTTTACCAACATCCTCTCTGTTGCTGGAAATAAACTGCATCTGCTCAGTGGATATGAAAAGTTAGAATATACCGGCAGCAAGTTTACATGTGGATCTCGTTGTGTGTATATTTAAAATCTAAAGGCTACCTACTGATGAAGACTGGCCTCAGTAAATATTTTTTTACTGAAATTAGTCAGAAACCATGGTCTAGGAATAAAATTAGATGGTAAATGTTTTTAATTTTCATTCCTTTCAAGAATTTATCCCTAATTAGTTGTTTGAGTTTTCTACTGCTCTTTCTAGCACAAGGCTTTCCTATAATGGAAGCCTCTTAATGTGTTTTAATGTACACGATATCTTATATATATATATATCCTTATATATAGATATAGGAAAAAGTGGCAGAGTAAGGTATCACTTTTTGCTTTTTGCTGGAAATAGCAGTCGATAACTGTTCAACACTGGGTAAAGCTTCACTGAATGTATAGAGGCAAAGATGCATGTGGGCAGTGAACATAAAAAAAAAACTTTTGTCTTACTTCTAGGAAGAATGCCAGAAAAATGGATACCCTAGTACTCAAGTTTCGGACTTTTCAGAATATGTTTATTATCATAAAACTGATTGGTCCTCATTGGTTAAGTCTTTCGAAAGACTAAATTTAAAATATCCACTACGTCAATGTCTGTATATTCAGCCAATAGCCCCAGCCATAAACAGAAACGAGATCAGTGAAAAAGTTTTATATAAAAGTTATAAATATTATTAGAACGTAACAGTATTATTTTCCAGCAAAATGAAGCACCATAAAGGTAGAATTATAAATAGGAAATAGTGGCACAACAAGGTACCATTCGATGCTAGGTAAAGCTTCACTGAATGTGTAGAGGCAAAGATGTGTGTGGGTGGCAAACAAAAAATTTTCATCTTACCTCTAGGAAGAATGTCAGAGAAATGGACAACCTCCATGTGCTGCTGCATCAGGAAAATAACTTACCCTGCAAGCCCTCCTTGTCCTGGACAATGCACCTGCTCACCCACCTAACCTCGAAGATGACATCCTCTAAAAGTTCAAGCTTATAAAGGCTCTCTACCTTCCACCCAACACCACCCCTATCCTGCAGCTCATGGACCAGCAGGTAATACCTAATTTCAAGAATCTCTTCACCAAACACCTGTCCCACCGCTGCTTTGAGGTGATGGTGAGTACAAACCTCAACCTTCAAAGGACTTCTATAACATCAGGATATACCTCAGAATTATTCATATGACCTGGCAGGATGTTACAACGAAGATCTTGACCTCTGCATGGTAGAAGCTGTGCTTGAGGTTGTGTCTGAAATGGACTTTGAAAGACTCGAACCTGAAGCAACAGTGGTGGAGGAGATTGTATCTCTTGGCAAGTCCATGGGTCTGGACATGGATGAAGATGACATCAACGAGCTCATCGAGGAGCACTCCAAGGAACTGACAACAGAGGAGCTACTGACACAGCAGCATACCAAGGTTTTGCAGGAAATAGGTGATGTGGAGGAGGTAGAGGGGGGTTGTCTTGATAAGTACAGTAAAGGAAATGTTGGGAATGTGTGAGAAACTTTCAGACTTTATTTAAGAGAAACACCCAGAAAATGCTGCAACTGGGCATGTAATGGCACTATTTAACGACACGTTCCTAACTCATTTCAAAAACATTCTGAAAGGGTGGATGAAACAGACCTCATTGAGAGTAAGGAAAGTGTGGCACGAAAAGGGCAAAAATCAGCAAATAAGATTCAGTTATTCAGTTCAGCTTTTCTCCTCCACCTCTGTCAGCATCCTCAAGTCATCTGATCTCCAAGTAAATACTGTACACAATACTTAATAAAATCAGTTTATTTCAGTACACATATATATTGTATTGTGCTTTTTTATACGAAATTTGTTATTTGTAAGTACATTTTTCTTATATAAAAATATGTAACAAGAAAATTGCAGTGTATTTGGGTGGGGGCAGGGGGGATTCATAGCATTTCAATTCATTCCAATGGAAAAAATTGATTTAACATATGAGTAATTTGAATTACGAGCTCTGTCACGGAATGAATTAAACTTGTCGGTCAAGGCACCACTGTATATATACATATACATATATATATGTATATATATATATCATCATCATCATTATCATCCATCATCATCCATTATCATCATCATTTAACGTCCATTGTCCATCCTGGCATGGCTTAGATGGTTTGACTGGGCTGGTATGCTGGAAGACTGCACCAGGCTCCAGTCTGATTTGGTACAGTTTTCTACGGCTGGATGCCTTTCCTAAAGTGAACTACTCTGAGAGTGTAATGGGTGATTTTACGTGCCATTTGCATGACACCGGAGTGTGGTTATGTGCCACCATCACAGGTGTCAATTTGCCATGACTGCAATTTTGCTTGGCTTGATGGGTTTTCTTCTCAAGTACGTCATAATGCCAAAGGTGTTGTTTATTGCCTCCATGAGGCCCAACATTCAAAACATGTTCTTTACGTGCCACCAGCATAGGTGCGCTTGGTTTGATGGGCCCTCTCAAGTACAACACATCACCAAAGGTCTTTGTCACACACACACACACTCTCACACACACAACACACACACACACACACACACACACATATAAATATGTATATGTATATACATATATATATATATACATATGTATATATATATGTGAGTGTATGTATGTATAGATATATATATAATATATATACACACATATATATGTATGTGTGTATGTATATATATATAGGTGTGTGTATACATATATATGTACATAAACATATATGTATATATATGTGTGTATGTGTGTATGTATATACATGTATGTGTGTGTATATATATATATATATGTTTATATACATACATATATATGTATATATATATAAACATACATATATATATATATATATATGTATTCTTAATAAAACATAATAAACATATGAAAATACTTGTTTACCAATTACCAACATTCAGTTGTTTTCCTAACAAATGAAAAAATGTCTGAAACAAGATTCTAATTTTACAGATCAGCCCCACCCCATATCTTTACTTCTTTCACAGATTTCTTATTTTCAAGAGAAATAGAAAGATTTCTTCATTCATAGTTTTATTTTTTCCATAGTAAGACCGAGGAATCTCTAAGAAATATGATGCATTCAATTGAGTGATAAAGCAGTGTTGTTTCATTGGCACAAGAACTTAGAATATCAAAAGATCGATACCAGTGCTTCATAGTAACTTATTCAATAAAATTCTGAAGGCTTGAAGAGAAAAATTAATTCGGGTGTGATTTGAGCTTGGAATGTAAGTATGGATATCCCATTTAGGTCATTTCTTGAAATAATAATAATACTAACAACAACAACAACAATAATATTAAACTACAAAAACCTGAAAATTAAAGAAAAAATATAATATGTAAACCATACTTGACATTGATGCCACCATAGAAACCATCAAGCAAAAGGTATGTGCTAAAGCTGTCCACATAACAAGGTATGAAAAGCTCATTAGATTCTTCAAGGACAACATGTTCATAAACAACCCAAAACTTTTTACAGGAAGATAGAGAAAACACCAGTTACAGTAAAGTCTGTCCCGTCAAAAGAAGAAGTGCAGGAATTTTGGAATAAAATTTGGGCAGAAGAAAAAACACATAATGAAAAGGCCCCTTGGATTGATAGAATATCTACAGACTTAGACTCCTTAGAGGAGCAAAAGTGGGAGAGTATCAAGGTTGAAGATATAAGATCTGCTCTCAGGAGGTCAAGCAAATGGAAGTCTCCAGGAAAGGATTAAATTCCTAACTTCTGGTTGAATGCCTTCCCAGAGAGCCATGAACTGCTAACAAAACTGTACAACGATGTTTTGCAACATCCTAGTATGATGCTCTCTTGGTTAGTTAATGGTTTAACCTTCCTACTTCCAAAAAAAATGAAGAAAGAAATGAACCAAAAAATTATAGACTCATAACCTGCTTAACAATAATGTATGAAACACTATGCAGTGCCAGGCAGTGGCTCTCATGGCTTCTGGTCTTAACTGATCAGAAGTGTTATGTACAATGTTTTGTCTTGGTATGAAAGATGGGCTACTCAACCTGGAGAAAATTCTAAATGGGCACCATCTGCAGGTCATGCACTGTTTATCTTGATATGAGATCACAATGTTGCATACATATGGTTGTGATGCATGTGCCTGGTGTACCCTTATCAGATGAGTAGTCATGATGGGTATACAGGGCTTTGCATATTCTATCTCAGTGTCACTTTGATGGCATGCACTGTTCACTCACTCAATAATAATAATAATAATAATAATAATAATAATATAATAATAATAATAATAATAATAATAATAATAATATGCCCATGCCCATGGGCATATGACGTAGTGCTTAAGTGCACAGGCTACTAACACCAAGATTCCAAGTTCAAATCCAAGTGGTGATCTGAACAATGATGATGATGATGGTGCTGATGATGGTGATGATGATGATGATGGTGCTGATAAAAGATGGGCTACAGCAAATATTCTGCTCAATACCACAAATTTGCTTGCCAGTTGTTTGACCTTAACCAGTTGGGCAGATATGAGATCACCATGTCGCACACATATGGTTGTAATGCATGTGCCTGGTGTACCCTTATCAGACGGGTAGTCAAGATGGGTATACTGGGCTTCATATATTTTACCCCAGTGTCACTTTGATGGCATGCACTGCTCTCTCACTCAATAATGATAATAATAACATTGAAAAATACCTGATGAAGGCTAGAGGCTATATCAGCCGAAACATTGTGTTAACAACAAACAAGATGAGGACAAATATCCATCAAATGTAAATAATGTACATAATTCCTCATTCTTAAATATAGGTTGTACTGGGTTACATGTTACCAGTAGCAAACGAGTGACTGAAGAGTGACCTGACTAATACACTCACACACACACACTCACATACACACATACACACATACATGCATACATAAACATATATAAAAAGGTTATCTTGATCTCCAACTTAACATGTGAGGTTGTGCCAAAACACAGAATACTGTGTTATTTATCTTGAGAGGTTATCTTGTAGGCCTTGTGGTTCATATAAGCAAACGTAATTATAATGCTATAATTACAATATAAATAAGAATGCTTTTATGCACCATGAGTCCATGTGAAAGATCCTCTCTTGGTAAATAAAGCAGTATTCTGTGTTCTCACACAATCCTACATGTTAAGTTGGAGATCAAGATTTCCTTCTGGTATTCATACTGCTTTTATCACTATTAATCCCACCAAAATTTATACACACTTTAGCAGTTGATAATTCAATTGATGTTTTTTTGCCTTTCGAGATGAAACCCATTGGAATTAATGATGGCAATCAGACTAAGCTTTGAACAAAGGAAATTCATTCTACAATGCTTCTGGAAGTGTCAAAACGCAGTTGAAGTGCAAAGACAGTTTAAGAAGGAGTTTCAAACAGATCCACCAATGTGACTTATCATCACTAAAATTAGATATAAGTTTGAAGCCAATGGAACAGTTCAGAATGTCCATGGGAAGCATTCTGGAAGACCATGAACATCAACAACTCCCACAAAGCAAGGTGTGTTGGAAACATATCACCAAAGTCCAAGAAAATCTGTGCATCAAGCGAGTCGTGAGGTAGGCATTTCAAAACTGTCCAATGCTTTATAGAGCGTTGCTATTGGAAAAGTAACGTTCCAAGATTAGCCCATGCTATTAATAACAATGATCGAGACTGAAGAGTGCAGTATTTCGGGTGGTACTTGGCATGATGTGTAGAAGATGCACATTTTCTAACAAAGATTGTGTGGAGTGATGAGGCCACATTCAAATAGTTCAATCAACCACCACAACTGCACCTTCTGGGGACCTGAGAATCCACATGTTATGGTGGAACACCATGTTAATTTACCAGGATTTACAGTGTGGTGTGGCTTATCATTAAGAGGATTAATTGTACCATTCCTTTTTGACACTACTGTAACTGGTCCCATTTACTTGAACTTGCTGCAACAGTGTGTCATGCCAAGTATTAGAGAAGACTTTGAAGATGAGGAGTTTTATTTTCAGCAAGATGGGGCACCCCCACACTACCATCACAATGTTAGATCCTTCCTTGATGAGATCTTGCCAAACAGGTGGATTGGACGAAGGGGTTTCATTGGATACCGTACATGATCACCAGACCTCATACCAATAGACTTTTTTAGGGGGATACCTAAAAGAGAAAGTCTATGCTATGAAACCTGCAACAGTCACTGATTTGAGAGGAGCCATTGAACGAGAATGCACACAAATACCAAACCAATTGTTTTGTGATGTTTGCAATTCCAATGCTTCACATTGTCAGCAGTGCCTGGACCAGAACAGACTTCAGTTTGAAAACAAGGTTTGACAAAGCAATAAAATAATGTCTGTAGATTCTATTAAATTTTGAAAATGAAATTTATTTTAATAAAGTCCTACTTTACAATTGAGAACACCCTGTGTGTCTATATATGTATATATACATACATATTATTTATATCTATACTCACACACACACACACACACACATATATATATATACATACATATATATATGTATATATATACATACACATACATACATATATTTATATACATACACACATATATATATATATACATATACATGTATATACATACATATATATATGTATATATACATGAATACACATATATATATATATTCTTTTATTCTTTTACTTGTTTCATACACACATGCACACATACACACACACACACGCATATACATGCATAATGTATGAGACCTTAGATAAGTGTCTTCTGCTATTGCCTCTGACCAACCATTGAGTGGCTTTGGTAGATAGAAACTGAAAGACGTCTGTCATATGTGTGTGTGTGTGTGTGTTATTGTTTGTCCCCCACCACTGCTTAACATCCAACGTCGGTGTTTACATCCCTGTAATTTAGTGGTTTGGCGAAAAGACTTATTGAATAAGTACCAGGCTTAAAAAAAAATATTCTGGGATCAATTCATTCAATTAAAATTTCTTCAAGGTGGTGCTCCAGCATGGCTGGATTCAAATGACTGAAAGAAGTAGTAAGATAAATGATACACACACACACACACATACACGCAAAAGAAATTAGCTGAAAAGGACAGGATGAATTTATTGATGTGATATATAAACTGTTTAATTAATCTTTTAACGGGTGTACCTTTAGCAGGATTTATAGCTACAGTTTCATTAGTAGCAATAAATGAATAGAAAGTAAATCTCTTCCTGGATAGACATAACTAATCAATCACTGGTAACTTTCTCTCGAATAATCTAGATATTGTGATTTTCCAAGCTGAAGAAATAAGTCATTGAAATCCATAGTTGCTTCCTGAACAATAGACTACATTCATTTCTAATTTGTTCTAATGTGGCTCAGTTTTTCTTTTATGCTGATGATGATATTGTTTTTGTTGCAGCAGCTGATACTACTACTACTACTGCTACTACTATTGTTATTTTTGTTGTTGTTGTTGTTGTTGTTAATGATAATGATGATGATAATGATGATGGCGATGATTACGACAATGACGATTATGATAATGATGATTTTAATCATGTTGGCAATAGCTTGCCAGAGAAACAGACAACCTGATCTTTTATTATCTGTAATCTCTTGATTGGCACAATGGTTTGTAATCCCATCTATCAGCCTGGATTAACCTGGAAATAATATCTCGTTTCAGTGATGAACTGATCAATATAATTTGCAGAACATTAAACTTTCCATTCGGTTAACGCTTGAAAGTTTGTTGATCATATCAACAGGACCAAGTGGAACTCTGTTTGTGCATGAAAATGATGTATACAAGCACCAGATTAAGTTAACGTTCACCAACCACATGTTGCCTCCATAACTTTTAGTTTGGTTAAACTTTTTTATTCCCTTGCTTTTTCCTTTATCATAGATTTTCCCCACAATAGCTTAGAACAATATTTCTCAACTAATTTTCACAGAAACTTCCCCTTACTTTTCCTGAAAAACCTCAAAACCCTTTCTCAATCCACTTCACTGATTATAATGCTGGCTCTCATATATTTTTTGCCCATTTTTCTCTTTCCTTTAGTGATATTGTTTTATATTTTAAGTTGTTTAACCATTAACAATCCCAGAAGCAACCACCTCATCCTGCCAAGCTGTATTAAAACTTTGTGTTCCTTGTTATACCTGGACAGTTTGCACATATCTGGCAGCTTCATTAATGTGCTGATTTACCTTGCTGGAAGGTAACCGTTCTTGTATTCATTAGAAGATTGATGATGTGAGGGTACAGTAGATAATAAAGCTGATGATGTGAGGGTACAGTAGTGGCAAGGAGATATGTACCATGATGATGGTTGTGGTAGAAGTGGCAGTGGAGGTTGTTGAGGTGGTTGTGTTGGTGATGATCACATCAGTGATGAAGACAGCAGCAATGACTACAATGATGATGATGATGAAAACGGTGGTGGTGATAATGGTAATAATGCTGGTGATGATGAAGATAATAATAATAATGATAATGATGAGGGTGATGATGAAAGAGTTAGTGAAGTTAACAGTGGTGATGGTGCTGGTGGCGACGATAATGATGATGATGATGACTATTGCTGTCAACATAATCAAACGAAATCTAGTAAGCTGCAATAGTGATGTCAGTGATTATATCCAGTGTGTAATCATTTAATCCACCTGAAGGTTGTAGTGAGCTTTCACTGATCAAAACATCAAACCTACCTAACAATAACTCTTGTTCTATGAATAGCACACACACACATGTACACATGTATACTCATGCATATATATACTCATATACACAAATGCACAAACACACACGCTCACATACAGATATACACACTCATACACAAGCACATCTATACACACATTATATATGTACATATCCCTTCACACACATACTCAGTTCTATATGATTTTTCATCTCTCTCTTGTTTCAGTGATTAGACTGCACACATGCTGGGACATGCATTTTGATGTCGACATAAGTTCCTTGATTTTCCTGATGAGAAATCTGCATAATGTACTCCTTATTCCTTCGGAATTAGGAATATGCTGCCTTCGAAACATATGTCGAGAATAAAGGATATTTGTTAACTAGTCGTTCAACTCCATTCTTTCATATACTTAATTTTTACATATATATATATATATATACACACATATATATAAATGGTATATTTATACTCATTATTACTATCATCATTTTACATTAAGTGACATGTGATGATGATAATGATAATATGTATAAAGTGAGCTGTTGCACACAATCTCAAAGTGATTTGTTTACACTACTGAAAGCTTGTACAGCCTCATCCACAGATTGCACTGTCAAACTAGTACCAGTACCATGTTTATCTGGCTGTACTCTGTATTTGTTGCTATAGTTAGAGATAATCACATTATTTGACTAGTTAGTGTGCCTCACACACAATAGAAAAGAGGCTAGCTAGGTGGACAGTTGTTGTGAATTTTAGGGGGCCTTGCTCCCTCAGTTACCAGGAAGGGATTGATGCTTAATAATATACAGATGCATAAAGTATAATTGTAAGAGAGAAATTATAAAGAAGAAATGTTAAGAAGGATTATGTTTTATCGAGAACATTCTGAACAAAATACTAACTCCCCCACACACAGAGACAGACAGTCAGACAGACACATACACACACACACACACTCACTCACACAAATACGTATTAGTATACATATATAGACACACATATCCATTTACAAACACATATGTATGCATAAATATGTATACATACATACACAAACATACTCACATACACACAAGCATACCTAGGATACGCATAGACACATATCATCAAAAATTCAGTCTTTATGCAAGAAAATACAATTTTTCCGATTGATAAAGATGAATAGAAATTTTTTTGAAATGTTAAAAGAAAAAATATAAAGACAAATTCTAAAAAAATATAACTTGAAAGTAAAATAGAAAGAAATTGAAATAAAACTTTCCTAGAACAAAAATGAGTTGTTTGTTTTTTGTCCCATTTATTATTGTATTGTAGAATATAATTTCAAATGATTTTAATGTTTTTCTTTTATTTTTCTGACCATGAAACTGATAAAGAAGAAATGGAAGAATTCACTACTTTGAAATTATTATTGATTTTTTGTGATTGAGAAGATGAGAAATTTTTTCTGACAGTGATATCTATACGGAGCTGTGCTATTGAGTTGATTGATCACCATATATTACTGATATTCAGAGGAATCAATGAAGGAGCACCTATGTAGTTAGTTAACCAGTTAGATAATACCAGCTAAAGTTCTTTCTTATACCAAATTTTATTGTCTTTTAAAAAAGGACATCTTGAATAATGTCATTCAATTTGCATTGTCAAAGTAAAAAATGGCATGAGCAAAGCTGTTTTGAGTTTCATTATTGGCTTTTGTTTTTGAGATCTGATGTGGTTCTAAAGATCAACAACTATAACAATTGCTATTTTATCAACCTTGGGGAGTTTGTAAGTATCAATACAGTTGTATGATGAAGAAGGTTGTTTCAATGATGTGTAGGGCTCAGTTTAATCCCACAGCAGGGAACCTCGGTGAAAAAATTCTGCACAGTCTTTGGTTGATCCAAATGTAACTGGATTGATAGAGGTTATGGAAGTCTATCAGAATGAGTGTACCTGTCTTTCATCACCTTCAGCTGCACACTTATTGGTGAGGTACTCAGCAGGATGGCTGAGCCTGATGTGACCTGGGAACTGGAGTCAGCTTTGGCTGATTGGACCGTTGAATGTCTCACCATCCCCCAGAATACAGATGTCCTATGTAACTGAAACAACATTAATTCAAAAATCTACCTTCAGGCAGACTGAGACATTTTTTGACCAGTATTATCTTGCCATCCTCCATTTCACTTTGCAGCTAAACAGTAGTACTTGACATAATTCGGTACCTTCCTCACTAACTGGTACCCTTCTTGATAATGAGTGCACTCGTAAGTCACACAAATGGAGTTTGTAGAGCTGTAGTTGACAAATTCGGTTTGCATCTGATATCCTGTAGCAACAGCAAGGGCTGGTTACTCCAACATGCCACTCTGAATAACATAATGAGAAGTGACCTTGATGTGGATAACTTCCTGTCACAACTGGCCATCAGGTATCGTTATGGGTATCACCACCTATAATGTGGAGGAGAAGAAGATAACCAAATACACGCATTTGACCAGCTGCTATCTATCTGTTCATACTAATTGCCATCAAAACCTCGGGTGTTCTCAGGCTCCACGTTGTTGATTTCCTCCATAAAATCAGGATGACAGCCATCCATCTTAGGCATGAGCCTCACAAGCCTGTTGAAGTAAGTTTCACAGACCATTCTTCATGGCAATGCATTTGCAATTATGTTTGCAAGGCACAGCTGAACATACCACTCAGATTATGGTATACAACCTATTACTCCCCCATCGCCCTATCTTTCATTATTTAACTCCTCCTTTCCCCCGGCTTTTCTTTTGCTTTGTTTCCTTGTTGAAGTAATTCAGGAATTTTTTCAATAATTTAATTGTTTATGCTTTTAATTCTTTTCTTTCTTTTTTTCCTGTTTTTTTTCTTATGATTGCTTTATTTTTTTCATATATTTGTTGTTTACAGTTATTTTATAAGTTGAAAGATCAAGTCTCTCCCACAGTTATTTTTTAGTATTGAGTCAGACATTGGTAGCTTTTTATAGTGTAATACTACCTGCAAATATGTTTTTGTTCAAAATATAATCAGACTGCTGCTATACTAGAAAGACCTCCACATTCCAAAGTAGAGTTAGTTATATGGTCTCCAGTACATAGTTTAATAATCTGGGAAGTACGAGAGTCTAGGAGGACTTAGGGAGAATTCAGACTCAGCAAGGAACCTAACCAATTCTATAGCCAACCTTGACACCTAACTGATTTTATCATCCATTCACCTACCCACTCATTACACTCTACCAACTGTACTGTTCAACCACCATCCAATACTCCAAGTTCTACCATCCACCATGACATACTATCAATTCTGTCATCCACCACCATAATGCTCTCCTACTTTTACCTTCTACCAACATATTTAGATTCATAAATGAATTTATATGAGACCCTTATGCTAGTGCATACTAATTTAGTTAGTCTTGAGGTTTGGTGACAACAAGTCTCCTCAAATCTCAAGAATCTTCATTAAGATTCTGGTAGAATATCATTAGGTTCTTTTCTGCAGGTTGACAATGTGTATCATCATGGTCATCAAGGTCATCATTATTATTAAGGTGGCAAGCTGGCAGAATTGTTAGCATGCCAAGTGAAATGCTGCTGAGCATTTCATCTATCTTCATGTTCTGAGTTCAAATTCCACTAAGGTCGACTTTGCCTTTCATCCTATAGAGATCAATAAAATAAATACCAGTTGAGCACTGAGGGTGGATGTAATCAGCTTACACCCTCCCCCAAACTTGCTGGTCTTGTGCCAAAATTTGAAGTCATAATTATCACTATTGTTGTTGACACATTGCCAAAGATTGAATTTTTAGATTTACTTCTATCAAAAAACTCCTCAAAAATCAATAGCCATGATTTAGGTTTGTATCTGTACATTACTTAAATGGAACTATGGACTGTGGCTACCAACAACATATGTTGTCTGGGAGAAGAATATTAAGAAATAGTATTTCTAGGTACGTACATGCCCATGGAAACCTGGCAACAGTTGTAAGCCAGATCAGAAATGCAGGCTCTGTGATAGATTGTTGTACCTTTGTGTTTCTTTTCATATGTTGTATTCTATCTCTGTGTGAGGCTGACTTTTATCTAGCACACTTTGTTTACAAAGTCTTTTATGTTAACTAAAACAAAGAAAAGCCAAACATCTTGTGGCAGCAAAGAAACTTCTGAAAATTTGCTTGATTACTTACATATAACAGTCATGTCTCCTTCAAATTATGCCACACCATTTGAAAAGCATGAAGGTAATGTAAGATATTGTAGTCCTATAAGTTGTAAGTTTGTATAGCACACTGGCTTGTTTACAATCTTTCTATCTTTGACTGGAGATTTCTTCTATTGCTGCTAATTTCTGGCTAACGTAGAACAACACAAACAACATCAGCCAATATAGTGTGCAGATTAATATTTTTCCATCATGAATAAATACCTCTGGGAATGCCACTGCTTAGGATTAGGGTGCCTTTGAAATGTTAAAGATGTGTTTCAGATCCTAACATCAAATCTCACTTGAAACGTAGTTAAAAGCTCCAAATTCTCCGTGGTCCCATCTGCTAAATGGTATATAGATATCATGACATTCTACTGAGTAATTAATGACTTCTTTCAAATTCTATCACAACAGAATTCAACCTGTGGCTCTTAAGAAAGCAACTGCAGGAAAATAGAAAAATCATGCCAGAGCATTCTTCTTTGATTCCTTATGACCTGCTAGGTTATAGAAAATAACCACAAACAATACATTGCTGCCAATGTAATTATTTAACAATCCTATTCTTAGAAGCAAATTTTAAAATATGGTGTCTCCTGTGAATTTAACTCAACATCAAAAGTATTTGATATTTCCTTGTTTTCCTGTCAGATTTCATTGGTCGAACAACTCTTCACCCACAACTACATAAAGTTCAGCTTTTGATTTGCTATTAATTTCATTACTGTATACATACAATTTTTACATGTGTATGTATGTATGTATATATATATATATATATATATATATATATATATACATACACATATACACACACATGTATCTGTGTGTGTGTATGTATACATGTATAAATAGATGTGTATATATATATATATATATATATATATATATACATACATACATACGCGTGCACGCACACACACACACATATACTTGTATGCCTATATGAATGATATATCTCGTTATATATGTGTGTGCACATGCATGTATACATAAATATTTAAACATACCCACAAATACTTGTATATGTATGTATGTTTTGATGTGTATGTATGTCTGTCTAACTCTTCGTTCATACATATGTATATACATACATGTCTATGTACTTTTATACATACATATCTACATACGTATGCACACACACACACACATTTATGTGTATATGTACATATATGGAGACACAAGTGTCTATGTATTTAAAGAAAATTTATTTACATTTCAGTCTATTGATTTTTACTTTCCAAAAAGTTTTCACTTCTAAATATTAATCTATTTAGGACTAAAATTAGCCATCAAACATAAACATAAATTATACACACATTTGTGTGTGTGTGTGTGTGTGCACATGCATATATATAATATATATATGCATGCACACATGTGTGTATATGTGTACATATGAGTATATATAATATACAGAGATATACATTATATATATATATATATATATACACATATATATATATGTTTATACATGACATACATATATACACACACATGCATACATACATACATATGAAATAACTTTGTATATTATAAAACTTCTGTAAGTTAAACAAGAATGTAAACACATTCTATTTTATTGATGTGCAGGGAAATAGGGAGTGAGTCTCTTGGCAGACTGTTTCATGGCTGTTGATCACTCCACAGATAAGATACATCTAGCTTATTTCCCTAATCAGTAGCATTGAATATCTGTTCATAATGTAATCACAAATTAGCTAGTATGATGGTGTACACCATAATTTGTACATTTGTGGTTTTGGCAGTTTTTCATTAATCAGACAATATATTCTTATACACCTACTGTTTATATAATGATGAGGTATCGAAGGTGCAAAAATGCAAATTAGGTTTTCCACTCTGGTGTGCAACCTAATTCATGACTTCTTGATAAGCAGCTGGTATATGGTATTGATTGGGAAATAAACTGGGTACAATTGATGACCAGGCCTATTAGAAAGCAACAGAATTGTTGGAAAATTCCTTGCAAATATCTCCAGCTTCCTTAGACGAGCCTGTTTGACACATGAGGTGTGCCAAAGAATAAGACCTACAGATTATTTGTAGGTTTCATTTGATGTTCTTATTTCTAGGCAGTCAATAAAAGCAAGGATAAATTCTTTAAGGATTTATATAAAGTAGTTGATTACATGTGGAATAGAAAACAGATCTGCAGATCTATATTTTGGCTGACTTCAATGTTTAAATAGGATTTAATTGAGTGCAAGAATTTGCTTCTTTGTGTCAGACAGTTTGGTGTACTTTGTGTGGAATATAGAAGTAAGGAATGTATATATTTCAGTATCAATTGATTTTACCCTCTGTATGTGAAACTATACCTTGAGCTCATCAGCTGAAAATGACACTAAAACCTATTCCTGAAATATTCATTACATATGTATGTACACACACACATGCACACACATACACATGTGTGTGTATATATAGGGAGAGTTTACGAAAAAAACAAAAGATGAAGACAGGTGGTGTACAACAAACAGATGTATTAGTATAACGCTCAGGAATAGAAAAAGTCTTTTACGTTTCGAGCCTACGCTCTTCTACAGAAAGGGACACAGAAAAAACAAGGAGAGAAAAAAATGTGTGTAGTGGCTAACGATCTATCATGGCGTATGTGTGTGTATATATATATATATGTGTGTGTGTGAGTGTGTGTGAGACCCCCTTCGGTCACAACACAGACCATGGGATTGCACCTAGAAAGTTACTCTCCCAGGCACAAGACCAGGCAAGGTTGTTTAGGAAGACCAGCAGTTGCTCATGCATACCGGCCTCCCCTCTCCACGCCACCAGTGTTATCCAAAGGAAAGGCAAAGGCCGATACAGCTTGGCACCTGTGACTTCGCAACTCATTTCTACAGCTGAGTGAACTGGAGCAACGTGAAATAAAGTGTCTTGCTCAAGAACACAACATTCAGCTTTGTCCAGGATTTGAGCTCACAACCTCAAGATCGTAAGCTCGATGCTCTAACCACTGAGCCATGCACCTTCACAATGTGTGTGTAACTGATAGCTATAGCATTGTTGCTCAAAAGAGCAGTCCAGTTTGCATAAATAGTGTGCTGTTGAAGGCTTATCTAAATTGATATATTTATTCATTATATTCTTTCTAAATGATATTTGTTCTTGTCAAATCATACTAAGTAAACCTTTCTTTGCAACACAGTCTGGGGTTGCTACTGTCTGATGAAGAACAAATGTTAGTTTCTCTATCCTTTTAGAGCTTAAGGTGAGTTATTATATATAACTGGATTTGGTCAAAAAGAGACAAAGAGCAATGACGAGAAGAATATTGAGTGAAATCTGATAACCAGTTGATCTAGTAAGCAAGTCCTCATTTCAGTGAGAGGGGCATTTACATAAAGATTCTCTCCTGATGACCCATAAACTTGCTAGCATCCAGTATGCGGAGCTTTCAACTAGTATCACTTGCATCTGCATGTTGTTCGCAACATATATATAATTTCAAAATCACAGGATAAAGCTTTGTCCAATTATTTCTTTTTGTGAGTTTATCTCACAAGGGGAAGATCATTTAGCATGCTGTGCCCGCTTCCCATAAATATAATGAGGTTAGTGTTTCTTGTGGCTTTCAGAGTTAATTTTGACTCTAATTTGACTCTAATTTTGACTCTAATTCCTGTTTGGTTTTTAATTGCTAGTGAGCCACTTAAACTATAATGTGTTTAATATATCTTAATATATTAATATATCATTATAATATCTTTTTGTATTGATATATTTATACATATATATAGTAAATGAAAGACAGAAGATGGAATATACGAAAATTTATTGTAAATCACGACAATTGTTTCAACACATCTAGCATCAATTCCTCTTGGATGGGATACTCAACGACTAGTTCAGGAGCATCGGGTGGTGCAGATGTATCTAGTCGGGTGATAAATAAATACAACTCATTAAAATGACTGTTCTACAATGTTACTTTCCACTTTGTAGAGAGAAAAGCATCCAGACGGAGGAAATATCTTCATTTATATATGAGATCAAAGATAAAATCACAGATGGCAAAAAGAGAAATGAACTTGCAATCCAGTGAGAAAAGTATTAAAAATAACCGTTAACAGATATGGATGTATAAACACCCTCAGGCAAGCTGTATGATACAAGTACACTCACTCATACAAGCATACACAAAAATGTGAGCATACGCACACGTGAGGTTTGGTGCACTCATGATCATAAAGCGAGTTAGTTATCTACTTGGTGTTTATAAGATTGGGGAGGTTAGAAGTAAACTTAAGTCATCCATACTTTAAAGTAAATTAAGTTAATGGTTACTCAAAATTCATTTACATTGCATTATTCTTATTCTTTTATTGATATAAATCCTTAAATCCTTAAAAATGTTTTAGCCCGAAGGCCGCAGCCATGCTGGGGCACCACCGCTGTATATATATATATATATATATATATATTCTTATTCTTTTATTCTTTTACTTGTTTTAGTAATTTCTGACTGTGGCCATGCTGGAGCACTACCTTTTTAGTTGAAGAAATCAACCCCTGGACTTAATCTTTGTAAGCCTGGTACTTATTCTATCAGCCTCTTTTGACAAACCACTAAGTTACAGGGATATAAACACACCAAAATCAGTTGTAAAGTGATGGTGGGGACAAACACATACACACAAACATATATATATATACATAGAATCCTTGGCAGTGGATTTGTAGATGGATATATATCTTGTTATTGAGAACCAAGCAAATTTGAAACCAGTCAAGTAGACTTTTATTCTCTCTCCACAGAGAAGATTTAAACATTTGTTTAGATCTGTCACAATATTGTAACAGGTGCATTGGAACAAATGTTTTACCTTCCATCATACTGCTGATTTAACAGAATGATTGCTGTTTAGAGTGTGATTAATGTCTTATAAAGTTGTGTAATGTATTTATTCTAACTTTTATTTTCATATCATTTTGTATTCTCTTTTACTCTTTTACTCTTTTACTTGTTTCAGTCATTTGACTGCGGCCATGCTGGAGCACCGCCTTTAATCGAGCAACTCGACCCCGAGACTTATTCTTTTGTAAGCCCAGGACTTATTCTATCGGTCTCTTTTGCAGAACTGCTAAGTAACGGGGACGTAAGCACACCAGCATCGGTTGTCAAGCAATGTTGGGGGGACAAACACAGACACACAAACATACACACACACACATATATATATATATATATATATATACATATATACAACGGGCTTCTTTCAGTTTCCGTCTACCAAATCCACTCACAAGGCATTGGTCGGCCCGGGGCTATAGCAGAAGACACTTGCCCAAGGTGCCACGCAAGATTAGTAAAGCATTTTGTCCAAAAGTACCCTGGTAGCAAATAAAACAATAAATGATAATGATGATAATGATGATAGTTGTAATAACTATATATATATAATATATATATATATATATATATACACACACACATACAGGGTGTCCTAAAGGTCACTATACACTTTCATTTTTCTATTTTGTTTCAGATATCATTCGGAGAGACATGAGGCCATCAGCATTTGACACCTTAGACTTTGCTGTTTTTGTAAGTGTATCATTCCCAATGATACACTCACAAAACTTGCAAAGAGAGGCAAATATCCTCTGCCACTGAGAGACATGTTCAACTGGTTATGGTCAAACAACTGACAAGCAAATCTGTAGTACTGAGCAGAATATTTGTTGTAGCCCATCTTTTATACTAAGACAAAACAAGTACATGTTGACACTTCCAATCAGCTAAGATCAGATAATAATACTGGCTAGTATTATTATCCACCATTAAGACACTTCAAATTCCGCTGATGTGGTCTTTAGCATTCATCTTTTTGGGAGTGATAAAATAATATCAGTGGAACATTAGGGTCAATATAAACGACAAGCACCCTCCTCTAAATTTTGCCTATAGTAGAAAGGATTAATCCTCATCATCATTCTCCATGCCGGCATGGGTTAGAGAGGTTGACTGGAGTTGATAAGCTGGAGAGCTGCACCTGGTTCCAATCTTATTTGATATCTCTATATATATAAAGCTGAAGTTGTCTGTGTATGGCAGGTTTGGTAGCCTTCAACTAACACTATCTCCTCCGAGACCCTGTGGCACAAGTTGACCAAAATTGAGAGTATGATAGAAAAAGGCTTGCTCTTCCTTCCATAGAAGAAAAAATTCAAATTAATCGTCATTATCATCATCATCATCATCATCATTAGCACACCAGGCGAAATGCTTAGGGGTATTTCGTCTGTCTTCACATTCTAGGATCAAATTCTGTTGAGGTTGACTTAGTCTTTCATCCTTTAAGGGTTGATAAATTAAGTACCAGTGATACACTGGCGTTGATATTATCAACTAGTACCTTCCCCCTAAACTGCAGGCCTTGTGTCTATAATAGAAAGGATTATCATTATTATTATTTTCATAGCTGTTGTTGTTGTTAATGTTGTTGTTAAGGCAGTGAGCTGGAAAAATTAGCAGCAGCCCTTCCAAATCATTACATTGTGGGTTCAAATTGTGCTGAGGTTGACTTTGACTTTCATTGTTTTGGGGTCAATAAAATAAGTACCAGTTGAGTACTGGGTTGATCTAATCAACTTATTTCCTCCCTTGAACTAGCTGGCCTTGTGCCAAAATCTGAAATTATTATCATTATTATTATTATTATTATTATTATTATTATTATTATTATCATCATCAATATTATTGTTATCATCATCATTATTATTATTGTTATTATTATTATTATTATTATTATTATTATTATTGTTATTATTATTATTGAGTGAGCGAGCAGAGCATGCCATCAAAGTGACACTGGGGTAAAATATACGAAGCCCAGTATACCCATCATGACTACCCGTCTGATAAGGGTACACCAGGCACATGCATCACAGCCATATGTGCGCGACATGGTGATCTCATATCAAGATAAACAGCACATGACCTTGCAGGTGGGGCCCAGTTAGAATTTTCTTCAGATCGAGTAACCCATCCCGCTCAAAAGGTCCCTGAATAAGGGTTGTTTAAGGACGTTGAACGAAACACCCATGTTTCCAGAGGTGAATTATTCAAACCCCAAAGAATCCTTCTCAACACATGGCTATGATGCTCCCCCACTACTTCTGCTCGTGATCAGAGATGCACATATCGTCAGCCACTAAGGGACATGCTCAACTGGTTAAGGTCAAACAACTGACAAGCAAATCTGTGGTTTGAGCAGAATATTTGCTGTAGCCCATCTTTTATACCAAGACAAAACAATGTACATGATAACACTTCCAATCAGTTAAGATCTATTATTATCATCATTATTATTATCATCATCATTATTATTATCATCATCATTATTATCAATATCATTATTATTATTATTATCATTATCATTATCCTTATTATTATCATTATCATCATTATTATTATTATTATTATTATTATTATTATTATTATTATTATTATTATTATTATTATTATCATCATCATTATTGAAGAGTACATCATTATTGATTATTACTATTATTGATTATTAATTATTATTATTCATTATTTAAAGTACTTTTTCACTGGAAGATGCCCTGACAGTTTAAGTTGCTATTGTTCTTTCTTAAAACGTGTCTAGACAAGTTGTAGTAGCAGACTAACAACAACAACATAAAAGTATAGCAACAACTGCAACAGCAGCAGCACAACGTATATCAACTCTAGCTCTTTGCGTGTGGTTAGAATGAAACAAGATTTTATTGCTCTCCTTTGTCATTTCCACCTTGTATGATGTCATCAGGTGTACACACATAAAACACACAGGCACACACACACACACACGCTCTCATACACACTCATACACACACACACACACACACACACACACAAACACACTCATACACACACACACAAACATTCAGTACTAATACTTCTTCTGTCTAGTCACTAATAGCAAATTGTTACCCAGCCTTTCAGCTATATGTGTGTATTTTATTTTATTCATTTCTTGTATTCTCTTACTTGTTTGAGTCATTTGACTGTGGCCATGCTGGAGCACCGCCTTGGTGAGATTTTTTTACTTGAACAAATCAACTCTAGGACTTATTCTTTGCAATCCTAGTACTTATTCAATCAGTTTGTTTTAATGAACTGCTAGTGTACAGGGATGTTAGTGCATCAATGCCATTTGGTTGTCAAGTAGTGACGGGGAGACAAACACAGACACAAAGACATGCACATATAGATATATACATATACATACATACATACATACATACATGGTGGCCGTCCACTCGTGACCGAGGAAGACCATTGCTGACCTTCAGGAACATTGTGCGCTCTAGGACAAACTTATATTTTGCATCTGCGGCTCCGTTGGTGGCTAATGAGCCCTGTTCTTGACAAGCATACACGACTGCAAACATTGCAGACCAAGCTTTCCCCATTCACTATACGAGCCGTGCGCTTTTGCACAGCTCGCTTAAGTTCTTCATGCTGGATACGTGCTCTCTCAAAAGTGTCATTCCCCTCCTTAACCTGCTTCCTCCATCTGTGGCGATGACAGGCATTGTTCTCCCAGTCAGTGTCCTGCATATCAAAGGCCTTTAACAAGGACTTGACACAGTCCTTAAATCGCAGCCTTGGTTTCTGCCGGAGTCTCCTCCCATTCACAAGTTCTCCATAGAGCATCTGCTTAGGAATCCTTCTATCCTCCATTCTAATAAGGTGTCCAGTCCAACACAACATACATACATACATACATACATACACACATACATGCATACACACATACATACATACATACATACATACATACATACATACATACATACATATATGATGATGATGATGATGAGCTTCAGTCAGTTTCTGTCTACCAAATCCACTCATAAGGCCTTTGATCAACTCAAGGCTATAGTAGAAGACACTTGCCCAAGGTGTCATGTAGTAACTCTTCTCTATTTTTTTTAAAGGCAACATGACTGTTATTGTCTGTATGGCAACTAATATAAGATTCAAATCATAACAAAAGAGATTGAGTATAGTTTAAAAAAGTTGCCTTAATTGTATTAGAGAATTTTGAATCAAATTTTAATTAAGATGTATATTTAAATATGAAACTTTAAAAAAGAAATATTATGTGATGGTATTAAAATTTTAGATGTTATATTGGTTTCAAATATTGGCACAAGGCCAGTATTTTGGGGCAGTGGTGGGGTTAAGTCAATCACATCGACCCCAGTACTCAACCAGTACTTATCTTATTGACCCCCAAAAGGATGAAAGGCAAAGTTGACCTGAACAGAATTTGGAATCAGCATGTAAAGATGGACAAAATGCTACTTAGCATTTTGCCCGGCATGCTAATGATTCTGCCAGCTTGTCACCTTATCAAAAACAAAATTAACCCATTTTATCTTAAAGTCTACAATTGTTGACCTTGCATATTATTTAACACAGAACAGGTTATTGTCCACTGACGGGTTTAAATTGTGTGATGCACACTCACATATAGGGCTATTCAATTTATCTTTGAGAAAAAATCAGATTATTGTAGTCATTTGAATAGGTTTTCTTTTGCTTGGTTGCTAACTTGAAAAAATAAAAATCATGAAAACAAGAAAAGTATTATCTTTCCATTGCAAAACTGTTTTTTAAAAAATGTATTTTTCTTACGAGATGGAATAAAAGCAAGAAATTTGTTCAGAGTTACAACACACTTTTGTTGTAATTTTCAGTTTTTGACCCTGCATCACCCCAATATTTATAAGTGTAGACCCTTCAAGAAAACAGAGACCCTTTAATTCAATGAGCTTCAAATTTCCACAATATCTAAATTTGATAAAAACAGACTTGAATTCATAATTTCATAGGTTTTGATAGATTCCTTCTGCCATAAGGGTGAAAATATCTAAATATTGCTGGAATTGTGAATAACGAGAATAATATTGTAACATAGGTAAGGTAACTGTAAATATGAGCAAGGAACTGGTTTGAGGAAATATATAAATAATGTATATATAAAGATATTGTTGTATTTCGGAATGGTCATTTTGCCAGTTCAGCCAATAAAAACATACGCACTATATATTTGGTGTTACTTTGCTTCAGCGTTATTCATTTTTTACATTAATCTTAATCTTATTTCGGCCAGAGTTCTTTTGTCACACTCCTGTGACCTCATCAGTGGTCCTTTGCTTTCTTCTTTCTTATTTGTGTGTCTCTCCTTACTAACCGTCAGCCATTTTGTATTTCTATTGTATGTGCTTACGTTCCCTGTAACTTAGCAGTTCTGCAAAAGAGACCGATAGAGTAAGTACTAGGCTTACAAAGAATAAGTCCTGGGGTAGATTTGCTCGACTAAAAAGGTGGTGCTCCAGCATGGCCATAGTCAAATGACTGAAACAATTAAAAGAGTAAAAGAGTATATATATATATATATGTATATGTATATACACACATACATTGTATAACAATTGAAACATACAATAGAAATACAAAATGGCTGACGGTTAGTAAGGAGAGACACAAATAAGAAAGAAGAAAGCAAAGGACCACTGATGCGGTCATAGGAGTGTGACGAAAGAACTCTGGCTGAAATAAGATTAAGATTAATGTAAAAAATAAATAACACTGAAGGAAAATAACACCAAATATATAGTGCGTGTGTTTTTATTGGCTAAACTGGCAAAATGACCATTCCTAAATACAACAATGTCTGTTTCAACACACGACTTCACATAAAAAATCTTGCACAACAAATATATAAACGTATATATATAAAGAGTTTAGAGGAAATATCTAAGTAATTTATACATTATCAAACTTGTATTTACATATACAGAATTCCATTTGTTTTGCTTTCATAATCTCCCTCAAATTCATCTAAATGGATAACACTGGTCTCCTTCTTTTTTCCAGTTTAATCTTCATCTTATGTGCTGAGTTGATGACTTGAATAGATAGATATAAGAAGTTGAATGGGTGTATGTTTGACACAAGATTTAAATTTTCTATGGATGCAGCAATTTGTATGTAAATTGAATATATTGGAGCTGATGAATATGGAATGAAACCAGTCTGGTTGGGTCAAATGTGGGATGAATAATTTTGATAAAAGAGACTGGAAAAGTTTGGTATATTTTTAATTAATTAAAAATATACCCAATTTTGTTTGTCTTCTGTTTTGCTATGGAATTACTCTGCAAATATAATTTGCCAAAATTTTCATTTACTATGTATATCTCATTTAAAATAGAACATCTCTATGCATACATTTGATTTGTGTGAATGGGCAGTTGTGCTTCACAAGGGCACAGTTTGGATTATAACAACCTTTACACACACACACACACACACACACACAGACATGCACATACACACTCACTCAGACACACCAAACTTGCTCAAACATTCAGCTCCAACAAATATATACATACACCAACTACTTTTAGTAAGAAGAACAATCATATTTTATGTTTCACCCAATTAAGGACTCAGTTTCAATTGTTATACAATGTATGTGTGTATCATCATCATCATCATCATCATTTAGCGTCCGCTTTCCATGCTAGCATGGGTTGGACGGTTCAACTGGGGTTCGGGAAGCCAGAAGGCTGCACCAGGCCCAGTTTGATCTGGCAATGTTTCTACGGCTGGATGCCTTTCCTAACACCAACCACTCCATGAGTGTAGTGGGTGCTTTTTACATGCCACCGGCACTGGTGCCAGACGAGTCTGGCAAACGGCCACGATCGGATGGTGCTTTTTATGTGCCACCGGCATGATGTATATGTATATACATGATGTATATGTATATACATATATATATATATATATATATATACATATACATATACATACATATATATATATATATATATATATATATAATATATATATATATATATATATATATATATATAATTATTATTTGAGGGAATAAAATCCAAACTTACAAGGAAAAAAAATTCAATTTAGAAATACTAAATCAATTTCACACAATATAATATATATATAAAAAAATTAGAAAAAAAACACCTTTTATCAATTCAAGATGAACAATTAAATTACACTATCTAGAAAATTACATATAATAGAAAAATTAAAATTAAAATAACAATAAAATGTCAAAGATTAAGTAAATTGCAAAAATTAATAATTAAAAAAATAATAATAAAAACGTATATAATATAAAAACGTATTATATACGTTTTTATTAAAAACGTATTATATACGCCTAATACGTTTTTATTATTATTTTTTGCAATTTACTTAATCTTTGACATTTTATTGTTATTCTAATTTTAATTTTTCTATTATATGTAATTTTCTAGATAGTGTAATTTAATTCTCTCTTTCTCTTTTTCTCTCTTTTACTTGTTTCAGTTATTTGACTGTGGCCATGCTGGAGCACCGCCTTTAGTCGAGCAACTCGACCCTGGGACTTATTCTTTTTGTAAGCCCAGTACTTATTCTATCGGTCTCTTTGTTCATTTTGTTCATTTTGTTCATTTTGAATTGATAAAAAGTGGGTTTTTTTCTAATTTTTTATATATATATATATTTATATATATAATATGATGAACTCTCCTGTCAAAGATGATATATGAGCATTCAGCTTTTGCTGAACGACCTGTAAAATAATTTGTTTCTAGTGATTAAATGTTCATGCCACACATTAGCTCACTCTCTCCATCAAACGACATTGTCTGAACAGGTGCGCTGTGTACCATGCATCAGGTGTCAAAGTGATCACCACAGAGCAACGTGAGATGAAGTGTTTTGTTCAAGAACACAATGCAGTACCTGGTTTCGGAATTTAAATCACGATCTATATATATTTCAAAGTATGCCAAGAAGGCGGTGAGCTGGTAGAATCATTAGCATGCCGGGCGAAATGCTTTGTGGTATTTCGTCTGCCACTGCGTTCTGAGTTCAAATTCCGCCGAGATTGACTTAGCCTTTCATCTTTTCGGGGTCGATAAATTAAGTACCAGTTATGCACTGGGGTCGATGTAATCGACTTAATCCGTTTGTCTGTCCTTGTTTGTCCCCTCTGTGTTTAGCCCCTTGTGGGTAGTAAAGAAATAGGTATGCCAAGAAGTGGTGCAGAGTACCAGAATCTTTGACTTTAGTCAAACAGAACCAACTTCTCTAAAGCATTGTTAGAGTATCTGCATTTTTGAAATGCCTTAACTTTAAACTGAGGAAAGTTTGCATAATGAATGCACTTCCTATTTATATATTATGCAAACCTGAAACATATGTACTGAATTATTTCAAAATATCACTCTTTCATTTGACTTCATTGTTACAATTCTCTCTATATATATCTGTCTGTCTGTCTGTCCAAATGGTAGTTTTTGAGTCCTGACGAAGGCAGTTTTGCAATTTCTAGTCGAACAACCTGCGCCGATTATTTATTTATAGTGATCAAGTGTTCATGCTGCACATTAGCTCATTCCCTCCATCAAACTGATGTTGCCTGACCAGGTGCCTGGTGTGCCACATATCAGATGGTGAAGTGATCACAGACAATGGAAGATGAAGTGTTTCCCTCAAGAACACAATGCGTCACTCAATCCAGAAAATGAATCCATGAACTCATGACTGTGAGTACAACATCCTAACCATTAGTCTGTGTGCCCTTATATATATATATATGTGACCTCATATATATATGTGCACTCGTATGTGTGTTTGTGTGTGGTAGTATTTATCCCCACTTAAAGGTAGATATGTTTAGAACACAGGATACTGTGATATTTCCCATGAGAGAACCTCTCATATGGTCTTTTGGTGCTTACTTTGCTAGCAAAGAAAAATCATTGCCATTGCTGCTGTTGAGACTACCAGGTTATATGCTTTCCTCTTTCCCTGGCCTTGTCAATGGTAGGTGCTCAACTGCTGGAGTTAGCAGTGATGTCTTAGCTAGCAATATAAATGGAATCACAAAATAGCCAGTGGGCTTACTAAAGATAATTAGCAGCAACAGAAGTTTTAATACCAAACGGTAATATTTATCCTCACATTATCATTTATTGTCTGTTATCGACGCTGGTATTGATTGGACAGATTGACAGGAGGTGGTAAGTGAGAGGACTGTGCCAGCTCTGTTCTCAGCTTTGGCATGATTTCTATAGCTGGGTGCCCTTCCTAAGGCCAACCACTTTACAGAGTGTAGTGGAAGTTTTTTTTCCATATGCCACCAGTAATGGCAAATTACCACATAACTTTCAAGACAAAGAACCCTCAACTTAGAGGATGAGTGTTAGGAAGGTGGCTTTGTACCAAGTGATGAGAGATTAAACTATGACAGAGAGACAGAAAGAGGTATCATGGTTACCCCAGTTAGAGTGAGAGAGAGAGAGAAAGAGAGTGAGAGAGGAGATGGTGGTGAAGATGTGTCAAGGTACAAAGCAGTGAATGTGAGTGGAGAGGTGCAGAGGACTGGACAGGGTCAGAGAATAAGGAATTTGCAAGAGTGCAAAAGGAAAACAAGGATGAGAAGGGAATGTTTAGAGTTGTGAACATAGATTCACAGAGGAATAGCAAGGTGAGAACAGGAGAGAGAGATGACAAAGTGACATTGGGCTGTTGGAGCAGGTGGAGAGAGTCAAGTGCATGACGAGATGTAGTTTGATTCATTTGTGAGGAGTTTGAATTAATGTAATGTGTATGTGGAGAATACATAATACACAGCACTTCCAGAACTCTGTTTCACTGAGCTGGGTACGTCTTCTCAAGAACCAGATATCACCAGAGATCTAGGTCTATTGTCATTGCCTCCATGAGTCACATCATCTTGAGAGTGGCCCTCACTAATTCATCCCATACCTTTTTGGGTCTTCTTCTTCCACAAGTGCCATTCACTTTAAGCAATCAGCACTTCTTTATACAGCTTTCCTCATTCATAGGCATCACATGACCAAACCATCATTGCAGGCTACATCTGATTCCTCTTATGTCTAATTCTTCTTTCAACACATTTGTACTTTGTCATCCACACTGATGCTGTACATCCATCAGAGCATGCTAGCTTCCTTCCCCTTCAGACTTTGCATGTCCTCTACATTCAGAGCTGAAGACTCACTGCCATGGAGCATGACTATTTGTACACAAGCATCATACGATCTGCCTTTCACTTTCACACAGAGACCTTTTTTTTTTTTACCAATAAAGGTAATAACTCTCTGAACTTTCTCCATCCTATTCTTATTCTAGCAACTATACTTTCAGAACATCCTCTTCCATTGCTGATTTAATCACCTAGATATCAGAAAGTTTCGTACAACCTCTGGGGAGCCTCTGAAGTATTTGAGAAGGTCTACATCTAGTGTGTCCTTAGTATTACTGTTCCTGCGTATCACAATGACTGGACAAAAGAATGGATACACACATATACATAGATACATACACATATATACATAGGCATATAATAGACACAAGTATACCAAAATACTACAATTAATATATATAAGTACAAGGAGTAAACAGGTGAACAGTTACCAATGCTATGATTTTCTGCTTATGTGAATTAAACAAACAGGAAAAAGATATCTTAAATACTCCATACAACGAAAATATAGAATATTTACTACAGTTTACTTCGAGGTCAATTAAATGTTTTGATGACTACTCAACTTGATAGGTGGTATTGAAACAAAAGCTGTTATACATTCAACCATACAATATATAAAGCAGTTCTTGACATCACAACTTGATGATAAATAAATCAATTGAGAATGTACAAAGGAACAAAGTAATCACAAACTGGAAGAATGAATCTCAAATATTCTACACAGAAAAATCGGAGCTTTTACCATGATACACACACTTTATAAGTGTGTGAGGTTATGTGTGTGTGTGTGTGTGTGTGTGTGTTGTGTGTGTGTGTGTGTGTGTGTGCATGTTTTGACAGCTCCCATCTCGGATGTGTTTTTGTTGTGATCCACTGAACCTTCTTCCCATTAATGCCAAATATCTCAGATCAAATTGAATTGTGTGAGCCTTATAGAAATATCAATATAATACAATATATGTGCAATAATACTTTTTATCAGATTCTTTCTCTGAGCCACAAACTTTAGACCCTGATTAAGCATACGCTTAAAGATATTTTTGTTCCGTAAAATTTTATTTTGATGTTGAATTAAATTTTTGTCAAACTTTTCCAAATTTAGTGATGCAATAAAATTCTAGCAAACACAAGATATAATAAACATTTCATAATTTCATTCACCAGTTTTTATCTTTTTTTTTAATATTTATTTGTTCATTAGTTTTTTTCTTTTATATCACAATTTCAGCTTTCTGTTTCTCTCTGCAGCAGAAATGACATGATTTAAGCTCTATCTTCCCAACAATACATGTACAACTAAAAGAGTTCTTCAACATTGCAACTTCTCTGTGTAAAGTTGTAGTGAGGAGCAGAAATTAGAAAATGTAATATTAGCCACAGATAAAAATAGAGAGGAACCTACCGATGTGAATTAAATAGGATAAACTGTCAGACAGTTCATCCCAAGCCATTTACAGTCATACTAAATGTGCAACTATTCCTCACAAAACCCATGATTTTCTGCACAAAAGGAGGCTCAAGCAACATAAAAATATACCCAAATAATTCAATGTTTTGTCACTGTCATCAGTTGAGGGAGGAAAAACTTTGGTGGCAAATACTACCTGAAATAGACACAATGAATATTGCTTGACCTCTGGCAACAAGTAATATGCAGCTGCAGTAAAGGCTGCTTCACCCAAGCTGCAATCTCTGTCAAAAATACTGGAGAAAATAGTGCAGCAGGTAAGCTTGGCTGCAACAGTAACAATTATAACATAACACAGACATACACACAGTTTCCGTGAAAAAGCGTAATCTCAAGAGGGCCATCACAAATAACTCCACTCATCTCACAGCTGAATCCCATTATTGAATGTTAGAGGTGTATTACATCTTAGTAACAGAAGTAATTTTCCCTTCTAGATGGGTAATACTGCAATATGCAGTCTAGCAAAATGCATGGCACATACAGAATAGCATTTGATAACAAGCATATCTGCTGCTCAAATACAAAACTAAGTTGTAATTTGTTCTGACAAGCAGTTGTCATTGCAGATCTGTAATGATATCACACCCTTAGTTCTGTTCAAGCACTCAAACTTGGTCGTGACACATAAATAATACATATAAATTAATTTATTCACCAAATACTTCAAACCATATCTTACAACATATTTGAAGAGAGCCTCATAAATATAAAGAGATATTGAATGAAACTAATCAACATTTTAATTTACTTCTCTTGGGTAACTTTAATCCTTTCTCAACTGTAAATGACATGAAGGCAACATTCCATCAGACTCTATACTTCAACTCACTAACATGTTGTTCATTGAACAAATAACACTCTATTTAACCAAGAGTAACAATACTTTAGATCAGTGCTACTCAAAGTGGTGGTTCGTGGACTGGTGCAGGTCTGTGAGCCATCAGTTGCTGGTACATGGCGAATTTCCAGAATTTCCAGAAAAGAAAGCAACATTATGAAATGCTTATAAAATGCTTTTAAAATATTTACACAATATTGTATTATTTGTTTATAAAAAAAATATAGGATAAAAAAATTGTCAACTTCTATTATATTCATTATATATATTGTTTCTGGTATAAATTAATATTACTAAGAAATATTACCATTCCCTGGCACACTGGAAAATAAAATCTGCCAGTACATCACATCAAATAGTTTGAGAAGCACTGATTTAGATCTCTGCTTTACAAATAGCATCCATATCATGTAGTGACAACAACATACTTCCTCTAACCATAGCATTGTAGAAATAATGATGCACAGCCCAAAGGAAACTAGCTGCAATGAGCACTCAAACTCTGTTCTGTTTGAATTTGTGTAAGATTGCTTCAAAAAGAAATTTCTAAGCTGAACTGACTCAAAAGTCAGCCTCTCTATTCAAGAAAATCTCATGTTCTGAGTTATTTCTGTTTGTAATGGATGCCTCGGGTATGTCCTCAAGTATATGAACAACCATTTTCAGTGTTTAAGTAGTCAGAGTCATAACTCAAATCTAATTAGTCCATTTTCATCTTTGTCTGTAAAACTTCCAGGATTATTTTCAATATTTTTGAATTTGTCATTAAATATATTCAGAAATATTCCAGTAAACTTCTACCATTGATTCCTGTTAATCCCTCACCCCAATCGACACCAATTCTATTGATAACATTCCAGGTGTTGGATCTTTTCCAAACATCTTCTAAGCTAAGCCCTTTTTCCTTAGCAGTTGCCTTAAGAATCTTTTTAACAGCTTTGCAAATGTTGACAGTTGATGTCACTGTTTGAAGTTATGGCTAAATATCACTTGTGGTATTTGGAGACAAATATACTGCCTTGATTTAAGGATAGTTACCATAACAATTTAGGGCATCTCAGTAGAATTATTTAATGTTAGAAATGTGCTAAATGATAATTTATTGCTGCCACATTGAACCCAAAACCAATCTTGATATGAAGCTGTAGTCAAGCAACTTTTTTGTATCTTATATTCCAAATGATTGGTAGCTTTCCTTTATACTTTCAAAGTTCTGGGATTTTCAGAGTTATAGACTGGCATTGGCTTCAGTTTAAATGCATCAGCTACATTACCACCAGCAAGCAGCATCGGTCAGCCTTTAGCTGCTTCATGCCCAGATGCAGTTCTCTCTTCAGACATGTTTCTCCTAAATATTTTCTTTCAGACATCATCTTCCAAAAATAAATCAGTTTCATCACTGAAATATACTGTAGGGTATAACCTTCATTTTCAAAAATGTTAGCATAAATTTAAATAAATGTTGTTGCTGCCTCTTTATTAGCATTAGCTGTTTCACAATTCAGCTTAAAGTTATGCAAAGCAGTCATTTTTTCTAACATTTCAAACTATCCATTACTTGCCCAATATTTTGTTCTTCCAAGTGTTCTTCATCTGATAGATTTTCTCACATTATTTGCAAAACTCAGTAGAACATCTTTTTCTATGTTAGTCATTAATACATTCTTTTAGTTAACTCTCCATATTTTTCTATTATTATGCCTCACTTTTGGACATAACTACCAGCAGCATATTTCCTGCATATCAAACAGTTTTTTACTTTTATATCAGTTGGTTTATTCATGTTCCAATCTCTACCTACCAAAGATGGCAGTTAACCAGTTTCTGAACGATTAATAATATCCATCCTTAATTCTATTTTTATTGGCTTTGTGGAGCCCTACACTGCTTCACATCTGACCCAGCTTTATCGTTTACATGTTGTATTAAGTTTTATTACTGCAATATATAATAATAAAAACTCCCAAATACTAAGATGGCCTCCAAATGTTGCTTTCGTCTAATGGCATCATGCAGTGAATAACTGTCATGGCATCTGTTACTTTACAAGCATGAATGAACAGAAATTTGCTCACTCATAGATTTCATTTTGCAGCACGTGTATTTTGTATACATGTATGATTCTCTGTTTATTAATTTTGTAAAACCAAAATAAAAAAAGAAAAGATTCTATTCTTGCTTATTTCAGGGCAAGTTACAATATATACAGACAATGTTTGCATACATATACAACTACTCGAGCTTTTTATGACATTGTGACTTAAAAAATTAAGTGGTGAATGAAGAAATAAAAGTGTATGTTTCATTCATCTAATGCACTTCGGTGAAAAATGTACAAATGGTTAAATTTTTAGGGAATAGAAACTGAAATAATGGTGTCATTTTAAAGGGTCTGAAAGTCAGTGGCACTAAAAACCATCACAGCCATAAACTCCAGCACTGAATCGATCATCAGGTATAGTACCAGAATAATTAAATGGATAAAGGCAAACTTTGAGAATGTAGACAGAGAAATACAATAATTTCATGGCTTTACTTAGGCAGATGTTGATAGATTGTATTTCGTTTGAAAGGATGGAGGAAGAGGATTTAACAAACATGGAACACTATGTGGAGTCAAAAGTAGACAAGTTAAGGTAGAATGTTACTGACAGCAGAAGATGCTGTTCATGGCAGATAAGAAAAGAGGTTACGTTAACTGAAAGATGAAGTAAAATGAAGTGCTCAGAGCTATAAGGTACAAAGAGAAACGTTTATACAGATAGTTTTTTCAAAGCACTGAAGGGTATTGAGATCACCAGTCATTTCAGTGGTTTAAGAAGGAAATATCAAAGAAAGAAACAGGGCGTTTAATTTTAGATGCACAGGATCAAACAACCAGAACAAGATATATCAGGAAGAATGTAGATAAGGAAAACATTTCTGCTGAATATAGACTGAACATAAAATGCTTGCTCAGAAAGTCTATAAGTACTGGAGGCATGACAGAGTTCCTACAATCAAACATTGGCAATATGTTTTTGAAAATATGGAAAAATGGTATGACCATAAAACAAAAGACATCCGCAAAAATAACCATGTAAAGGTATTATGGGATATATATCTTCAAATGAATAGGCAATTAGAAGATTCATGCTCAGATGTTGTCATATTCAAGAGAAGGAAAGAGTGCATTGTTTAATTGATGTTGCTTACCCATTTCAGACAAAAGTGGTAATAAAGAATGTGAGGGAATAGAAAAATCTCACGACTTAAAATATTAACTTCAAAGAATTTGGAATTGCCATTAGGGTTTCATCATTCTAATTGTAAAAAGAGCTGAAGAAACAGTGGCAAGAAGTTTGTTGATGATGTTGGATATCAAGACAAATTCCCTGACTGTACAAAAATCCTATATGTTTGGCACAGCAAAGACTATAAGAAAGTAAAACACACCTAAGGTTGCAAGACACAACCTGACAGCAATCTTGTACCAGTTGAACAAACACGTAATATCCAGTGAACAAAAGAGATAGTAATAATAATAGTTTCAAATTTTGGAACATGGAGACCAAGTTTTGGAAGAGGGTGTAAATCGATAATATCAACCCCAGTGTTCAACTGGTACTTATTTTACAGACCTCCAAAAGATGGAAGACAAAGTTGACCCTGGCAGAATTTTAACTCAGAGCATCAAGATAGATGAAATGCTGCTAAGCATTTTGCCCAGCATACGAACAATTCTGTCAGCTCATCACATTAATGATAATAACAATGATAATAATAATAATAATAATAATAATAATAATAATAATAATAATAATAATGCCCTGATGCAGTACCAGGCAGTGGCTCTCATGGCTTCTCATCTTAACTGATCGGAAGTGTTATCATGTACATTGTTTTGTCTTGGTATAAAAGATGGGCTACAGTAAATATTCTGCTCAATACCACAGATATGCTCGTCAGTTGTTTGACCTTAAGCAGTTGAGCATGTCCCTTGGTGGCTGACGATATGTGCATCTCTGATCAAGAGCAGAAGTAGTGGGGGAGCATCATAGCCATGTGTTGAGAGGAATTCTTTGGGGTTTGAATAATTCACCTTTGGAAACATGGGTGTTTTGTTCAACATCCTTAAACAACCCTTATTCAGGGACCTTTTGAGTGGGATGGGCTACTCGACCTGAAGAAAATTCTAACTGGGCCCCACCTGCAAGGTCATGTGCTGTTTGTTTTAATATGAGATCACCATGTTGCACACACATGGTTGTGATGCATGTACCTGGTGTACCCTTATCAGACGGGTAGTCATGATGGGTATACTGGGCTTCGTATATTTTACCCCAGTGTCACTTTGATGGCATGCACTACTCTCTCGCTCAATAATAATAATAATAATAATAATAATAACAATAACAATAATAATAATCATAATTATAACAACAACAACAACAATAATAATAATAATGATAATAATAATAATAATAATAACAATAATAACAATAATAATAATAATATAATAATAATAATATAATAATAATAATGATAATAATAAGACAGAAAGACAAGGAAGTTGCTAACTAGATATGGGTCACTCCACCCCAAAAGTGACACAGACAGATTGTATGTACCAAGACAAAGAGTGGAGGAGGACTTATTGGATGTGAACACAGCATTAGAGCAGAAGAAAACAACATAGCATGGTGTTTAAAAAATGCCACAGAACCGCTATTATTAGAAGTAGGAAGGTCAGGCTTGGGTAAGATGAAAGATTGCAAAGATAAAGCACTATACAAGAAATTGAAAACAAATGAAACAAATAGGTGGGTAAAGAAAAGAATGCATGGTCAATTTCATGGGGGTGTTGAAGATAAGACAGACAGAGAAAAAAGATGGCTGTGGATGACTAAAAGTGATTTAAAACCGGAAACGGAGGTTCTGAACTGTGCTGCCCAAGAGCAAGCACTAAAAACAAACTACATAAAATACAGTCCAACCCAAGGATATTAAAGGATAATATATATATATATATATATATATATATATATATATATATATATATATATATAGTTCAAATTTACAGAAAACAAAAGATGAAGACAGGTGTAGGAACAACAACGAGGTTTATTGGTTCAGGAAGAATGGAAAAGTCTTATATGTTTCAAGCCTACACTCTTTGAGGAAAAAAAATGGAGAGAGAAAAAAATGTATAACACACACACACACACACACACATACACATGCACATATATATATATATATATATATATATATATATATATAAATATAGATACACAAATAGTTATATACTACATGCACACACATACACACATACGCATAAATATACATAAATGTATGTGTACTTTATATATGCATTGTATGTAATATCGTACTTTTGCAGTGGCATTCTGACAATAATGTCATCATCAGATATACTGGTTGTGGCTTACATCGTTATTCTTAATTAATTAATTGACTAACTAATTAATTAATGAGCTAACAGTTGTTCACCATACAGCTGTATCTGGTTCAACAACTTCCTACTCCTGCAATAAATTCTTTTCCTTTCTGTGTTTTGTATTTATGGTATTTGTGTTGGTGTGCATGCTTGTGCATATGTGTGTGCATGCATAGGTGTGTATGTCAATGTAGATGTACTTGCTGTGTACTCTATGTGTATGTGTGCATCACTCAATGTGCATGAGCTTTTGTTTTGCTGTTTTTATTTTTGTTAGCATTCACTCACTCTCTCTCTTTCACACAAACACACACATGCACTAATAGGTTTCACAAATAGTAAACATGTCAAAAAATGACCACCACAGTAGAAAAAGGACTCAAAATGTAATTATACAGATTATATATATTCATATATTAATGATTAAGCTATTTGCAATTGTACACTTATTTCTATATGAAATATGTCAACATCCTACAATTGTTAACAATTACTATTATTTTTAAAGCAGTGAGCTGGCAGAATCGTTAGCATGCCAGGCAAAACGCTTAGTGGCATTTTGTTCGTCCTTACGTTCTGAGTTCAAATTCTGCCAAGATCGACTTTGTCTTTCATCTTTTCAGGGTCAATAGAATAGGTACCATTTGAACACTGGGGTCAATGTAATTGACTTACTCCTCTGCTGGACTTGCTGGCCTTGTATCAAAATTTGAAACTAAGGCGGCAAGCTGACAGAACTGTTAGCATGCAAGGCAAAATGTTTAGCATTTTGTATGTCCTTACATTCTGAGTTCAAATTCTGCTGCAGTCAGCTTTGCCTTTCATCCTTTCATGGTTGATAAAATAAGTTATCGACTTGACCCCAGCCCTGGAATTGCTGGCCAAAATATGAAATCATTACTACTACTACTGTTACTACTGGTACTATTTAGGTGGCAATCTCGTACAATCATTACTGTGCTGAACAAAGTGCTAAGTGGCATTTCTTTTGGCTTTATGCTCCAATTCAGATACCCCTGAAATCAACTTTGCCTTTCATCTGTTTAGAGTTGATAAAATAAGTACTAGTTGTGCACTGGCGTTTCATGTAATCAACTTTTGAAAATTGCTAGCCTTGAGCCAAAATTTGAAGTCATTATTATTGTTGTTGTCATTCAGTAGTCTTATTTTCATCACATGCTTTTACTGCACTAGCAAGTGCAGTGCTGTGTGCTTTGGGTTTGTGCTGTGATTTGTTTTGGCGTTGTTATTTTTACTGTATTGAAAGTGTTTCGTGTAGGATGAGTGCAGTGCCTAGCAGTGCTATTTTCTGTATGTTATATATATTCATAAGTCATGATGTTTTGCTTATGTATTTATCCTTGAGTTTTTTTAGTCATACCTAATGCCTTATTATCATTGGGATTGTTTCTGCTTTTAGGCTCCACATTTGGGTTACCTCTATTTCTAGATCTCTTTTAGAGATACATTGTCATCTGTTGGAATTGATACATCGATTAGAAGTCATTTTCTCTCTTGATGATCTCTGACAACTATATCTGGCTTATTGGCTTTCGTTTCTCTATCTGTGTGTATTGACATATCCCAGAACATGATTGTTTTGTCATTTTCTGAGACCCTTTTGGCAGTGTGCCTATACAACCTTTTTTCTGTTGTTATTCCATAGTGCTGGCATAGCTTCCAGGTTCCAACTCTGTCATGTCTGTGGATATATTTCTTTTTAGCCAGGACTGGGCAGCCAGAGACTATATGATCTATTGTTTCTCCCCAACCACCACATATTCTGTAGTTGATTGTTGAATGTTAACATCCAAATCCTCCTTTACAATGGTTATATTTCAGGATATTCTTACTAATCTGACTGAGCTCAGATTTAGTAGGGCAGATGAGCTCAATTGATGGTTTAATATTGATTTCAAATTTTGGCACAAGGCCAGCAAGTTCATGAGAGGGAAAAAGTTAATAACATTGACTATTGTGCTCAACTGATACTTATTTTATTGACCTTAAAAGGATGAAAAGCAAAGTCGATCTCAACGGCATTTGAATTTAGAGTGTAATGACAGATGTCATGCCACTAAGCATTTTACCGAGCATGCTAACATCTCTGCTTATTCACTGCCTTTTGGTGGTTTAATATTAGAATCCATTTTATGGTTCTTCTGATGGAAATGGAGAGATTTAGGAGTATGTAGATCCATTTAATCATCCACTTCCAATTTATGTTAACAACTCACCCCCCCCCATGTTTAAATATATAAATGTCATAATCTAACCTGATTTCAATTGTTTGCCTGTTTTTACTTTCATTCTAATTACTTGTACCTGCTCAATTGATAAACTGCCTATAGTCAATTGTTTTTAGATAGCTATAACATCCCTACTTTTAGTTGCAGTGCAAGTTGGTGTTCAAATAGCAAATTAATCTGAGCACAAATTGTGTGTATCTATTGTCTTACACTTACAGACTTTGATCATCCGAATTTTACATATGTATATATGTATGTGTATTCATTCAGCTTATTTGTTGCCTGGTTGTATCCTGTTACATTGAATGTATTGTGTTGGAAACCTTAAGTTTCTTAACTTTTCCAAGCTTCTATTCACCTAGCTGTGAATACACAGTTGGAAAAATTCACTATTCTCAGTTACAAAATGATGAAGAATCCACTGACTTGTAGTGTTTTATTCAGTTCTGCCTGTGTTGGTCGCTTCTCTGAGGATTTTCCCTAGATACACACCCTGAACGATGGTGAAGTCTTTAATAGTGACCCTCTGATTCAATAGCTAAAGTGACCCTCCAAATCCACTATTCAAAACAGCAACTTACCAATATTTCTATACTATAAAAGTCAGAACTTACCTTAGATATAAACAAAAAATATGAGTGTTATTTAAATTCTGAAAAAACATTATCTAAAGCTTATTATTAAAGAGATTAGTCTTTTAATCTTTTTAGCAAAACAAACAGGCTGGTAGATCAGTTCTTCCATTCTTTAGTTTGCTTCAACTATCACAACTAAGCCCATCCTGGAGCACCACTTGTATAGTCCAATGTTGTATGCGATTTGTGTCATCTCTGAATGTATCCAGGGTTTCCAGTGTATGAGTTATTCATTGTATGTAGGCTCTCTAATTACTGGGAGCTACTTTACTTTGGTTGTAACCTCTATTCAGATGAATAATCTGGCATACCACAGAGAAATTATTCTTGATTACTTTCAATGCAAACATTATTACAAAATATAAAAAGAATAAAATTATTTAAAATTATGTGAAAAGAAAATTTGTATTTCAGTAAACAAAATTTTAAAATATATTCTTGTAAACAGTTTAGTTTCCTAATTAGCAATGGTAGGCTGATAAATAGACTTATTCTTATAAGGATGAGGTAGAGCATATAAACATATATTTCAAACCTATTGAAGCTGTACCTAACATGTTGGACTATTAATCCATTCTTATAAGGATTAGGTGTGGCAGTGTACACACACATTCCAAATGTTAGATTTAAAATTGAAATTGTAACAGCCAAAACATTTACACTATTGAAAAATAGATCAGTAGGAAATTGCTTTTTATCACTTCAGCACTAAAATCCATATTTGATACAACATAATTATGCAAACTATAATTTGATTAGTGATTATTTTGTAAGGTAAAAGTACTGAGTTCAAATTTTGCCATGGGCAACAGGAAACTACAACTGAGGAGTTCTTGTCAATGAGTACTAAAGCATCAGGCCCCTAGTGAGAGCTGTGTCAGACCCCTGTTTAGGGGCCTGTGAAACTTTAAGTAGCATGGAACTGAACCAAACTATTTAAAATAATTCATGTAACTCCCACTAAATATGTTGAGTGCCCTTTTCTTTCTTTTGTCCACTCTTATCTCTCTCTATATATAAAATTCCTCCTCTCTCTGTCTGTCTGTTTGTCTGTTTCCTCAAATGGCTCGACCAACTCAATTCAAATTAGACCCCACAAGTCTCAACATGTAATTTTTATTTTCATTTGGATTAAAACAATATGACATTTTATCTAAATTAATCTTTCAATAGTCAACTATTGTAAAAGACATGCTATATCGCCGCCGCTACCACCGCCACTACCACCACGACATCACGTTTTGGATATGAGTGTGTATGTGTCTGTGAGATGTGTATGTTTGAGTGTTCATTTTATCACTTTGAGTCAGAGACAAAGAAACAATCTCTGCAATGGAAACGTTCCATCTTGCCTGTTCCAAAAGAAGGCCAAATTTGTTTCATCTGCCGAGAAGGTGATGGCCTCAGCTTTTTGGGATGTAGAAGGCATTGTGTTTATGGGCTATGTTCAAAAGGGCCACACTGTCAAAGTAGTTTACTATGCCAACTTGCTGAGACACTTATAAAAGGGTAGAAAAACCAAACACCCAGGAAAACTTATAAAAGGGTCTCATTTCATCAGGTCAATGCTCCAGCACACAAGTCATTGGTTTCAATGACTGCTGTGCATGGGTGTGGCTTTAAACAGGTTGACCAGCCCCCCTGTTCTTCTGATTTGGCCCTAACTGACTATCATTTGTTCTCCAACATGCAAAAACACATGGCTGGGAATCCGTATCATAGTGATGATGAAATCATATCTGCCAACCTTCATCGGCAGCTAGGTATGTAGGTGGATGGATGGATGGAAAAGTATAGCATATTCTTTACTCATATGTCTTATATATATATTTCTTTATTGGCCACAAATATATTTATGTATAGGGAGAGTTTACGAAAAAAACAACAAAAGACGAAGACAGGTGGTGTACAAAACAAACAGATGTATTAGTATAACGCTCAGGAATAGAAAAAGTCTTTTACGTTTCGAGCCTACGCTCCTCTACAGAAAGGGACACAGAAAACAAGGAGAGAAAAAAACAAGGATATATATATATATATGTATATATATTTGTTGAAATAGAAAGATGAATTTTCTTGTTACAGATTATTCAAAAGTTTAACCGATACCTGGGTAGCAAAAATCACAGCAGAAAAAAGCACGGTTGGAGATAAGACCTTTTGGTGTTGCATTCACTAATAATATATATATATATATATATATCAATTGAATCATTACACATTATTAAGGATGTAAATTAGAGTAATAAATGTGTGTTCATAATAAACAAATTTCCCTAACTTCACTGGAAATATCTGCTCATAGATAAAGAAGGTTTTCTTTCTCTGTAACAGAAGAGATCACTCTAGTTTGTTTCAACATTTAGTAATGCTTCTTCAGAGGTGAGTGTGTTTGTGAATACTGTAATTAACTATCTACTATTATTCTCTGTGTGGATGGAAAACAATCACGTTCTATTGAGACTTTGATAGAGACTGTTACAACACAGTTAAATGTCATGGCTATAGGGAGAAAATTTGTACTGACTTTTCACACTGGAGCTAGAAATATGTGTTAACTCACTTGTAAGTTTACCTTACATTTCTGTCATAATACTCTGTAGTAAATATATTTGCATCATTATTATTATTAAAGTCCAATTTCTATGCTGGCATAAGTTGTATGATTCAGCATCATCTGATAAGTCAGAGGCCTACATAATGCCCTTAGGTTTATTTTGGTATGATTTCTAAAGCTGCTGGTGGATGCCCTTTCCTTGTGCCAAGCCCTTTATAGAGTGCATTAGGTAATTTTTTGATGACACTAACACTAGTGAAGTCACCTTACAACTTGCAAGACTAAACAACTTAATGGGCCTCTATAAGTGAGGGGAAATAAATTTAGAAAGCAAGAGTGAAAGAGAAAGTTAGTTTTAGGCATGGTAATGAGATAGGGTAACATAATAATAATAATAATAATAATAATAATAATAATAATAATAATAATAATAATATTAATAATGATGAAATTATTGTATACAGTGCTCAGGTGCACCACAGCTCCTCTATGATAAGAGGAATAGATTTATAGTTGAGAGTGGGAGTAGAAGCACAAGAGGAGAATAAGAAAGGGAAGGAATTAGTGTCAGTGATTTAGTGAGAAAGGGTTGGACACAGTGATAAGTGTAATGAGGCAAGTTTTGTAGGGAGCTCCAAGGCTGTCCCACATTGTAAGGATGAATATGGGAAGAAGGCATGAGAAAAAAAGGTACAAGAAAGGGAGAAAAAAATGAGGATGATGTGAGAGAATCATTAAAGGAGAGGTGTGGAGGTTATGGGAACAGGCTGATGTGATGGTGTTGAGGTAGTAGAAGAAGGCATAGTAAAAAAAAAAAGAGACGGAAGAGTGAGGGATAGCAGTAGTATCACAGGTGGAAAAAGAGTGGCGAAATGGACGAAAGAAGGAAGCTTATCAACAGGAATATAAAGGTCCAGGCCAAAGATACAAAAGTGACATCTTGGGCAAGTGTCTTCTACTATAGCCCCGGGCCGACCAATGCCTTGTGAGTGGATTTGGTAGACGGAAACTGAAAGAAGCCCGTCGTATATATGTATATATATATATATATATGCGTGTGTATGTTTGTGTGTCTGTGTTTATCCCCCTAGCATTGCTTGACAATCGATGCTGGTGTGTTTATGTCCCCGTTACTTAGCGGTTCGGCAAAAGAGACCGATAGAATAAGTACTGGGCTTACAAAAAGAATAAGTCCTGGGGTCGAGTTGCTTGATTAAAGGCGGTGCTCCAGCATGGCCGCAGTCAAATGACTGAAACAAGTAAAAGAGTAAAGAGTAAAGAGTAAATATAGGATTGGAAGGATATGGAAATATACACACACACATACATATACATATGCATATATATATTTTTTGATATTTTGCTTAGGCATAGTGAAACCTGGTGTAGAACTCAATATACGTATGGTCCAGAACACAATGTTAGATGAGTATAGAGTGGTAATAGGAACAAAGTGATGATACTAGGAAAAAAAAACAATAGTTTTGTAATGAACTTCATTAGTTTACAGCTGCTTCTGTTATAAGATATGGTGGATTGTTAGTTGAGCCCTTGGATAACATTCTATAGCTTCGTCAGAGCCTTGCATATGAAGTGCACTTTATTTGGGATATGGCATACATACATACATACATCAGTAAACTATGACACTGGTGAGACAGAGAACAAAAGTTATATAGGACCCATGGAAGGGGAATTTAAATTCAGATACAACAACTGTCTTTCTACATTCAGACATCCTATGAAGAGTCATGCAACCACACACTTGGCCTTAATCTGGAAACATAAGGATAAGAACATCAACTACAATATCAAATAAAAGATCCTGTCTATGACCAAGCTTTATATTAATGGGTCTATATGTTTGATTGAATAAGTGTATCTTTTAAAAATATTAAGAATCTTCAGGGACTGCATAAATTCTAGGAGTGAATTTTTTCCATCATGGCCACGTTTCACAAAATACATCTTAGAAGGAATTTAAGATAAACAACTGGACATAACATAAGCCACTTCAGTGCTGGTTTATGTAATTTTGATACTTGTTATACACTGGTTATATTTCCTGTGCATTTAATTATCCCCACCCTGATTGCTCTTGTTTTTTATTTTCCCAAAATGCACAAGCTCATTCAAAACTTGATTAGATCAAATGCAGTTATTAAATTGTCTTGTTTTTATCAACTTAAAAAATGACAAAATAAATTAATATTTTGGCCACTAAGCCTTGGGTAGCTGTAATTTCACAAGGCTCTTAATTGTTTTTAATTACTCTCTTAACTGATTGAGTGTTATACTACTTGTTAAATTGCATACCACACACACAAGTGTGCATGCACACACAAATGCACACTTACACACAGGGTAGACACACACTTGCTTTTGTATGTACGTCTGTGTTTCTGAAAGAATTACTGTTGTCCAATGAATAAGAACTAAATAGTTTCTCAGGGGAGATTGAACCCACTAATGTAACTAGGTATAACTCTATTCCAGTGATTAATGTAGCAATCTACTGACCATGCCACTCCATCCCCACAGTTCCATGTTGAAACTGATTCTGATGGCCATTTATCGCAATTCTTGCTTCTTTACAATTGCACTCATTTCTTTGTCTGTTAATCTTCCACATGAAGTATGAGAGAAGACAAGGGAGTGATGAGAATAATATAAGACATCCATGCTAGAACTGGGAATCAAAAATAGGTGCAAGACACAGATTATTGCTACAAACATTAGTTCCCGTCTCAATATTTTTAGAAATAAATCAACATCAGGATGATTTTTTTTAAATAGAACAAAATGTCTGTGATTTATAAGAGGAGCTAAATGAAGTTGTGCATCTTTGTAGATTTATGGTTCTTATTTTCTCTTTCTTCTGAAGAGTATTAGCATTAGAAGCGGAATGGCTACAAGCTCGATTTAATATAGAGTATGCATCACGATTAGCATCAACTTGCTGCTGCTACTGCTGGTGCTACTGTTGTCTTCGGTAGTAAATCATAATATTGATTTCTCACCTAGGCACAAGGCCAAATACTGAACGACATCAGTGCAGTTGATTGAATTAACACCAAAATATTACTGGTAATTATTTTTTATCTCTCAAATCCTTATAAAGGATTTGATCTCAGTCTAGGCACAGTCATGTGCCTAACAAGTTCACTTCACAGTCAGGTAGTTCTTGGTTCGTTTGCACTCTATGGTACACTTTGTGCAACTATCTCTTATGATTCCTTCAGCTTCATGATTACCATGTGAATGGGATTATATTTTGGAATTGGGTTGATGGAATCTGTGCAATGCCTTGTCTGATGTTGATATCTGTCTATTTATCTATCTATCTGTCTGTCTGTCTCCCTAGCTACATACATGCATACATACCTACATATATACATACATTAATATATATATATATATATATATATATACAAAAACTGTCCGACGAACGGGAACGTGAAACTCAGAGTAACAGGTTTTGTTGAATTTCTGCTGCTTTTAAATAAAGCATATTACTCTACCCCTGGTATTTGAGTACTCTTTTTTCCACCTTGTTTCACAGTTATGTGTTTACTCCGGTATATATATATAAATAGATGTGCATATTTTCCCCTTATCAACAATTAACACAGAAAAAATAGATAAATAGTTACCAGGGTAGCAAAAAATCACACAAATAAATAATATCAGTGAAATCTTTGAAGCATGTGTTGAAAGTAAAAGAATTTGAATTACACCTGCGTTAAACTCCATTTATATATATATATATATACATAGTCATACACACACATAATTATTACAAAAATATAAAGGAAAACCTTTACTGCAGCAAACCTAATCAGCGCTCTACAGGAGCAAATAATACCACAAATCAAAGTGAAGGACAAACTTTCATAGGTGAAATTCCTTTATCAAAATTCATATACAGTATCAGAATACATAAATGTAAATTCATCAAAATTTTTAGGTGCCTACATTCCAATATTACAAGTCAACAATGAGGTTAGATGACCAGTAGTATATAATAGCGTATATATCCTTACGATCATTTCAAGAAATTGTGTTTGTATTGGGTGAATCTTCCAACCAATACAAATGGCCACATTACCCTCATCAGAGGTACATTAAATGATTAAAATATTTTTAAAATAGTTTTAAAATATCATCTACAAAAGATGACCAATAGAGTGAGTACCAGGCTTTAGAAAAAGAAATGAGTACTGGAGTCGATACATTCAACTAAAAATTCCTTGAGGCAGTGTCCCAGCATGGCCGCGATCTACTGAAGGAAGCAAGTGAAAGATAATCTGTAAAGGCTTTGAAACCAAAGGTTTTGGAAAACCAAGGTTTTACTTGTATTTGTTAAAAGAAGGAATGGTCATGGTTAAGCTACTTTTGACTATGTATCTGTTCATTCAATAATTCACTCTAAAATGGCCCTATTTCTCAGAATGAATTAAAACTGCTATACAACAAAGCCACTTCCTTCATACACTAATTAATGGTTTCTCATAGATTAATTAGTGATTTCTCTCCTGCTAATTAATGATTGCTTATATTGATGCAAAAATACAGGTTTGTAAGGAAGGGACACGCACTCACATAAACATGCATGCATGCATGCAACACACACACACACACACAGAGAAAGATTTATCCATGTTTAAAACTCTTCTTAGAGAGTATTGGTTCAGGTAATATTATCTACATTTTGCATAAATATTTACTTATGTCTTTTCTTCCTGTGTCTATTGTTTTGTTCATTTTATAACAGATTTGTAATCAAACATGGCACTGAAAGTAAAATGTGACCAGACTGTCACTTTGAAAACAGCTAGAGTGAGCAACAAGGACACAACAAAACAGTTAAATGTGTGCTGTAAAACACTGTTCAATATCTGGAAACAATATATGGAATTTGCTACTACTTCTTGCAAACCAATTCCTGGTAGGAAACGATCAATTTGTACCAAATGAATAGTTGAAGCTGTGACTAAACAAATGAACCAAAATCCCTTAGGGAGTGCCAGAAAAACTGCAAAAGCTCTTGATATGTCGAAATTGTCAATGCACAGGATTTTTAAAGATGAAGCGCATTGCTAATAAAGTGTTGATCTGGTCCGCTGAGAAGATCTTCCCCATGGAGGCAGTTACCAACAGGCAGAATGATAGACTTTATGCGTGTAATGCAGGAGACTTGCCCAAAGCTAGCAGGTGCCATTTACACAGTCAGAAATCAGCTTCACTCATGGTGTGGGCAACAGTTGCAGCTGATGGGTCCAAGTCTCCCTTGATCTTCATCGATGCTGGTGTCAAGGTCAATAGTGAAGTTCATGTGGAAATGTTGGATGAGAAAGCATTACCCTGGGTCATAGAAACCTTTGGTAACCATTACACATCCAATCTTCACACATCCAATTTGACACAGAGGTTTTGCAAAGAACATTTCAGTGGTTTTTGGGACAAGACAATATGGCCTCCTTCAAGTCCCAACATCAGTCCCATGGACTTTGCTATCTGGTCCATCTTAGAGAGTAATGCTTCTTCTGCTCGCTTCTATTCAAGTGAGTCAGATCTGGAGAAAGCCCTTCTGTCTTTATGGGTCAAGTTGGATGAAGGGGTGGTAGAATGCTCATGCAACTCAGTGACCACTCATTTGTAAGCTATAATCAAGACCAAAGTTGGTCGTTTGGAAATGCACTTACTGCAATGGATTGACAATTTACATTAGAACAGGTGTGCCAAATTTCATTATCATACCTTAAGTTTATTTTGAATAATTACGAAATATCAATGGGTAAATCTTTCTGGGACACCCTGATGCTTATTGATGCTTATTATCAACATTAGAAGTCAATATTGAACTACCAAGGATTTGAACTTCAAACAAAGAGGGACAGAACTAAATCCTGATGTCTTTTAGTTTCTGTAACTGCAGTAATTGTTGCCGCTGCTGCTGCTTCAGTTGTTTAATCTCGTGTCATCCATTACAATTGTGTAGATCTATATTGAGAGACATTCCAGTTTTGACCACTCCATGTTGTTTCAAAGCATAAGATATCTAGGACTACACTATTCAATGTGTCCTTTTTTAACATGTTAGGACGGGAAATTAGGAAGATTTGGCTTCTGTTTCAAGCAGGTAGAACTTTCTGCTCTGGCAGTATCTATGAGACACACACAGAGCACTAATATTTTTTTCTTTTTATCTTATTGTCAGGAGGGAGTATTATACCCTTTAAAGTTCTCTAAGCCTGGTGGGAGAAAGAAAGAGAGAGAGGAAGGCATCCTTAAATTGGAAACCTAACCCAAATGCTTGCAACAGAGTGGCCTTTGCTAACAGATTGACTCCAAGATTCCAGGTAATGCTGTTAAACTGTGTGAGGGATTCATTCTACTCAACATGGAGGCTAAGGTAGGATTTGAACTCAGAATGTGGAGAACTGTACAAATATCATAAAGCATCTATTTAATATTCTATTAATTCCACTAATGCTACTCTGAATTGGTATTTTTTCATTCACCCTAAAAGAATAAAAAGTAAAGTTGACTTCAGTAGGACTTGAACTCAGAGCACAGTAATTCAGATCAAATAACACGAGGCATTATAAATGATGCTCTAATGACTCTGCTAATTCACTGCCTTAATGTTATTTTTTTTTTTCTGTAATCTGGCTTTGTCTCCGAAACTGAGTGTTGCAGAGCAGGAGTACTGTTTAGGCCAAATTACTCAGTAAGGTGCATACGCCCAGTTTCTCTGATGTGTATATATTCCTCTCTGGATGGGATGCTGATCTGTCATAGGATTACTCATTTTTACCAGCTGAGTGAACTGGAGTAAAGCGAAATGAAGTGTTTGGCTCAAGAACACAATGTGTTGCCTTGTCCAGGAATTGAAACCACAATCTTATGATAATGAGTCCAACACCCTAACCACTAAGTCTTTCACCTCCATAGAGGCAGGAGTATAAAATCTGCAAATAAAACTATCTACAAATGATATTAGTGTATTACTAGTAGGAATTATAAAGGGAAAGCATGAGAGAGGGAAATAGAGAACCATCTCAAGTTTAATATGTCAGCCATATTAAAATTTTTTGATGAGGTTTTAGAATTTTATTTCCTCAACTAATTCTGTGTCTTCCAAGAGGGCAACTAATTATGGGAGACATTTTCTAAAAGAAAGCCAAACAGCAAGTCTTAGATCAAAATGTTTTTGCTCTTACGATTTTAGTAGAAAATTTGTGTGTGTGTGTGCATGTGTATATGGTTGTGGGTATGTGGGTATTTGTGTGAATGCATATACATGAATGCACATACTTGTATACATGTGAGTCCTATGTGTGTGTGTGTATATATATATCTGTGAGTTCATACTCACAAATGTCTGTGAGAGTGTGCATATATGGTGTGGTATGGAAATGGTACTTTAGCTTCAAGATGATAATCATTAAATTAACATTATCATTATCATCAACATCTTAACATGATCAGTGTCATTATCATTGCAATGAGCATACTGTTCATCTCATAATTATCAAGATGATGATAATGATGATTGTAATAGTCATTATCATTTATCCTCATTTCATTTATTTTTATCATTGTTCCCACATCCCATGTAAGAATGGAAAACTGAAAAACAGGAAATACAACAAAACAGTCAAAACCACAACACTAAAACAAATCAACAGCAGCAAAAAAAAAAGAAAAAAAAACAGAAGCAAAAAATAACCTCTGAATGGTCCCTGACTTAGATGTATAAAAGACTGAATTAATATTGGCATGTTTCAAATTAAGAACTGGAAACAACTGGCCTAGCTGTCAATTATGCTGACTATTTCCATATGCACTTTGTTGAGAAGATGCACTTCATATATCAACACACATATACACAAATACATGCACTAATAAATGAGTGTACAACCGTGTGCATGCACACACAAATACACACACTCACACAAAATAATCTTTAAATAAACAACTGTACTGCTATTACCTAACAAATGCTGTGGTGCAGCTTAACGGATTAAGAGCATGTAAGCAACATTTGGATATACATATGTGAGGATTATGTGTGTATGTGTGTGGGTGGGTGGGTGGTGGTGTATAGCCGTATGTTCAAGAAGTTTGCTTTCCAATCACGTGCTTTCAGGTTCAGTTCCAATCCATGGCTGCTCGAGCAAGTGTCCTCTACAGTAATCCCAGGTCAACCAACATTTCGTAAACGGATTAGCTAAACAGCAACTGAAAGATGCCTGGCTGATTCCTGAGTCATGTTACTAGCACTTGTGCCAGTGCCACATAAGAGCATCTTTTGAGTGTTGGGCCTACTGATGCTGGTGTCATGTAACTAGCACACCACAGACATTTTGTCTACAAAAGTTGTTCCATACAACACTTATGAATATTACATTTAAAGGAGCTATTCTATAATGGTAAACTTAAAAGTGTTAATACAAGTTTACTTTTGTAAGTATCGAATGTAAAACATATTCAAATTATGAAATAATTTGAAAGTCGGAATTTTTTCAAATTCAAGAAAACTAGGAAAGAAAGTATCTTATTTGTTTATATAAGTGGAGATGGATCTTTTTTGGACAATTGCAATGTGTTGCCACCTGAGGGCATTTGCTTATGGTGGTGGTGGTGGCGGTGGCAGTGGTGCTAAGAGAGCATCAAGGTGAACAATAGTAGAAGAAAGAAAAAAATGGTTATGGTGGATTTTATTTAATTCCAGTTGTTAGTACTGATCAAGTAGATCTGTAATTGAGGATATTCCATCCAGGGGCATCACATTTTGTTTGTGGTGATGGAGTCGATCTGAGATTACTTTATCAAATATATTTATCTAATATTTTCAAGACAGTTAAGTAAGATGTGTAAAAGATGTAACTATTATTTCTGCCTGATTTGAGGATTATATAGCTAAAAAATGTCCAGAGTGTTACTTGATGAGGAATAGTTGCCACCATTTCAAATAAAGGCTGTCATTGTACAAATCTGAATGAAAATGTGTTAATGTGTTTATGACAACGGCATATGTACTCTAGTGGCTTTTAAGGAGGTAGGCTGGCATTAGTTACTGAGAATTCTGGAGATTCTGTGTAGTGTAATATGAAAAAGAAATGAAGATAGCATGCTTCATTGGATGTGCAATGTCAGTGTACATGAACAACAAAGTACATGTGTATCAAGAGAAAAACTGGGAGCAAGAGGAATAACGTGTAGTATGCAAGGAAGAAGACTGCACTGATATAGACACCTAAGGAGGACAGTTGTACAAGAAAGTGGTGATAAGTTAATGTGGATGGAATTTGTGCATTAGAGAGACCCAGAACAAAAGTGATGAAGGCTGATCTCAGGGCCTTGTACCTCACAGAAGAGATGACAAAGAATCAGTATGACTGGTGATATGTGGTTCTGAAGTAGAGTTGCCCATCTAAATGTATATAACTGTGCCATTGTTTGTTCCTTCTCGAGCCATGCCTGGCTCATAAGGGCTGGTTTCCCGGTTTCTTGGTGTATAGTTTCCCCACCTGGATGGCAGTCCGTCGCAGGTGAGCTGTAAGATGCAGGAGGAAAGAGTGAGAGAAAGTTCTGTCGAAAGAGTCGACAGAAGTTCGCCATTACCTTCTGCCCGAGCCGCTTAGGTGTTTTCGCTCATAAACACACACAACGCCCGGTCTGAGATTCGAACCTGCGATCCCTCGACCGTGAGTCTGCTTCTCTAACCATTAGGCCATGTGCCTCCACAACTGTGCCATCCCTTGCCCAATTTTATCTTCAAGCCTTCTCCACAATTGTCATCTCTCTCTCACTGACCCCTCCATTACCTACCTCACTGCAACAGTCTGCTGCTCTAATCAAATGTGAACAGAACTGCATGTGCCACCATCTTTTATTCTCTGATGCCACTGATCTTTCTTGCTACCCAGAAACATATAACTTGATATCCACCCTCATTTTTAATATTCATGTACCTCTCACTCTCACTCTCACTGTGCATACCTTTTCCCTTACAGTCTTGCAACCTACCCACTCATATGCCATCTCTCTTTCCCTTGTCAACTGTATCATAATTACTATTCAGTTACTCTTCCTCTACTATCAGCCATCTCCTATTCTACTTTTTCTGTTCTGGCAATCACTTTCTACTCTCCCTTATCTTTCCCCTTAATGTATATTCGTCATTCCTCAACACTTGTTTTTCGTTCATTATATTAATCCCTTCATTCATCATCCATTCTCCTCTAACCATCTCTCAAACACTTTTTCAACTTTTACCCACCCACACTCCCTGTTTTCCATTCCCGACATTTCACCTCATCCCTTAATAGTGCACCTTGATGTCTCATCATCACTATTTTATCTCTCTCTTTCCAGAGCCATCCCAGTTACTCTCACCCTCTTTTCTACAATGTGAGTAGCCATGCTGCTCCTCACCAAGTAAGAAACTTGTTCTGTTCTGGCCTCCTTCTTGCATACTTTAACCTTTCGCCTAGTATAAAGCTGCCTCCCATTCTAAAGCAGTGCTGTTTAGCCAAATGACACCATAGTCTAGTAAGCTGCATAGTGATCACATTAGGGCTGGTACCGTGAACAACACATCCTGCATACTCTGTAAAGTGGTTGGCGTTGAAAAGAGCATTCAACTGTAGACACTATGTCAAAGAGGACATTGGTGCATGTTGCAGTCTCTGTATCCATTAGATCCTGTCAAACTATCCAACCTATGCCATCATTGAAAGGGAACATTAAAAGATGATGATGATGATGATGATGATGATGATGATGACGATGATGACGACGACGACGACGACGATGACAACGACGACGACATAGGTGAACCAAGGAATACAGTGGCTTAAATACTGAACAGGTAACATAAGCAAAACATGGAACATAAAGATTTATTTAGTAAACAGTTAACATTGGTACACCAGAGGACATAAAGTGTTATTTATTGAATAGTTCACATATGGAAACCAGGAAACCAGGAAACTAAGATTTTTTTATTGATCAGAGAACAGAGGTGGACCAAGAAACAGAGAATTATTTAGGGAGCAGTTAAAATGTACAGAGCAGGGAACATACAAATTTATTCAGTAAACAGGGAACACAAATATCTGTTTAGTATAAAATTAATATAGTTGAACCCAATGACATAAAGGTTTATTTAGTGAACAGTTAACATTAGTGAACCAGGGAACCGAAAGAAGTATTTACTGAAGTGTTAGTGAACAAGGAACATGAAGAAGTATTTACTGAACAGTTTGTGAACAAAGAGCATAAAGAAATATTTAGTGAAAAGTTAGTAAACAAAGGACACAATGATTTAATTAGTGAACAGTTAACATAAGTGTACCAGGGAACACAAAAAAGTATTTACTTAACTGTTAGTGGATAAGGAACATAAAGAAGTATTTAGTGAACAGTTAACATATTTATAAAAAGCACCATCCGATTGTAGCCGTTTGCCAGACTCGTCTGGCACGTACAAAGCACCCACTACACTCATGGAGTGGTTGGCGTTAGGAAGGGCATCCAGCCGTAGAAACATTGTCAGATCAAACTGGGCCTGGTGCAGCCTTCTGGCTTCCCGGACCCCAGTTGAACCGTCCAACCCATGCTAGCATGGAAAGCGGACGCTAAATGATGATGATGAAATTGTAGAACGCTCGCCCAGAAAGAAAATAATTTAAAGAACAGTTTATCAAAGATTTAAGACTTGAAGGAAATCAAAATATGATGGATAAATAGACCAATCAAATCTCCAATTCCTGTAGTTTCTTTTCAATTATAAAAACTGCAAAATAAATATAGATTCTTTTTTATTTACTTAGATCTTATCATATGTGTTATAGATAAAATATCATGGAAATAACAGACATTTAAAGCACGAGGTAAATATATTTGATGTTTCTTGTTGTTATCGTTGCTGTTGTCTTACATTTAAATATCTGCTCTCTTGTGAATGTCTCCATTTTTATATGCTGACATGTTTATAATTTTATATGACAAATGTAGAAAAATGTGAGTTGACAGTCATATTAAAAATGTACTTGTATCATGGATTAATAAAGAAAATATAATAGACATTATAAAATATTCAGACATTTGATATTTTATAAAGTTGACATTCTGGTACAGGGTTCAGTGCAATAAGAAACCTCAAACATTCATATCTTGTCAGATAAAATATTATTCTTATCCTTTTCATTTTAAAGCTTTGAAGAAAACTAACATATCTTCTATCATTACAAATATTATCAGTATTAATTGGAACTACAGGGGTTGGACAAAATAATGAAAACACTTGAAAATTTCAAATTTATTTTAATATGGGGTAGGACTGCCTTTGGCAGTAATTGCAGCTTGAATTCTGTGAGGTATAAACTTGTACAAAGTTTGAATTGTTTCCAAAGGAATTTTTGTCCATTCTTCAGCTAAAACAGTCTCTAGTTCTTGTAGTGATGATGGTGCAGGATATTAACTCCTTACTTGTTTTTCTAAAATGCACCGTAAATGTTCCATAACTTCAAGATCTGGGGATTGTCGTGGCCAGGTAAGATGTTCAACTTCACTAGAATGTTCCTTGTGCCATTCAGTAACAACTTTAGCTGTGTGAATTGATGCATTATCATCCCGAAAGATTGTGTTTCCCTCTGGAAACAGTTCCACAACCATAGGATGAATTTGATCAGATAAAATGCTTAAATAGTCTTGAGTATTAATTTTGCCATGAAGGGAAACCATTGGGCTGGTGGATTTCAAAGAGATATACCCTGCCAGATCATCACAGATCCTCCTCCATGTTTAACAGTTGGAAGAAGGCAATCTGGGTCAAATGCTTCTTTTGGCTGTCTCCACACTTGTACTCAACTGGTGGTCGGAAATAGGGTAATGGATGAGTCGTCTGAGGAAATAACATTCTTCCACTGCTCTATGGACCAATTCTGTAGGTTTTGACGCCACTCTAAATGCTTTGCAACGTTTTTTTGAAAGTAGTTTTCTGATTGCAGCCCTCCAGTGAAATCTGGCTTTGTGCAACTCCCAGCGAACAGTTTTTGTGAAAACTGTGTTCAGGAGGTGGTCATTAAGCTCTGCAGCAATTTTGGGTGCTGTACTTTTGTGATCCTTTCTAACAATTCGAGTAAGAGTCTGTTCTGGAGTTTTGTTTCGATGAGGAGGTTTTTCCCTCTTTCTCAAAGGCTGTTATTACTTTCAAGACAGTATTTTTTGATACACCAAACATTTCTGCTATTTTCATTACACTAGCACTTGCCATACAAGCACCAACAATTTGACCTCTGTGAAAGTCCAATATATCTGTCATTTTAATGAATTTTAATGAATTTTAATTCACTTTTTCTGTGATATCTGAAAAGAAACAGCAATTTTAGCAAAACATATAAAGCAACACTAATAATAAATAAAAAAAACATAAAAATAAACAAGCTTTTATGGTTTTATAGATATTTCAAAATTATGCTATGATGCTAGATGTTTCCATTATTTTGTCCAACCCCTGTACATAACTTTATTGTTAATTTAATTATTCAATGAAGGTTACAGTCTTCAGCTATCAATATAATGCTTTCACCATTTCAACCCACTTCAAGAGTTTTGACACTGGGAATTTTCTGATTTGATTGGTTTTGAAATGTTACATGTATATCAAGCTATTGATACAGTCAATTTGTCAGTATGTTAATCTAAGTTAGCGAAGAGAATATAGAAGTATATCTCTTGAAAGGTAATCTTTACATATGAGTTTGACCTGCTGGAAATACCAGCTCAAACCCTCTCATATCACACTGATATGTCTTAATGATTAGAAGAAGACATTAGATAACATAGTTGTAAACAATCCCTAAAAAGTGATGTTGAGAATATGGTCAAAATAAGTAATTCTACACAAGATATAAATAGATTTCATAGGATGATCAGTGTTGTAATCAGTATGAGCACTTATACCATTTATTACTGAGTTCAGTTTTGGTTCTGGGCCTCAGTACTGTGAGCTGTGTTAAATCCATTGACTCCCGATCAACACAAAATTTTCAAATGTCCTTTACAAGCCAATAGAAAACAGATTTCACCAAACATTACCCTGAAACCATATAACTGTCTGAAATATCTTTCCTTCCTTTGTATTATTGTATTTCAAATTCAATCTGAAAGATGAACAATTGTTTAAAAAGTCAAAAGAACCAAGCATAAACAATGATGTTCTCTACCAGACAAATAATAATAATAAATACCATAACAACTACTAGACACAAGACTTGTAGCAGTGAAAGTCAAAGCTGATGCAGACATCAGAATAACAACCAAATAATATTAAGAAATCATATAAACATTTAGTCATACAGCTATTGAACTGCCAAGTATATTTAAAGGAGTCAATAGTTTGTTGTTGATTTGTCATTAAAATTTTAACAATTGATAACCATTTATCAATAGTTTATTGATTTGTCATCATTTGAAGTATATAGAGTTCATATCATCTTGCAAAACATTATACTATCAAGTGTAGACACGTAGCCAATAGTTTATTAACTCAGGGTGGTCACACCTATAATGGCTTTGACCATATCATTACTATTTCAGGTTTCATTTAAGACTAAGGAACAATAACAAACAAGTGAGAAGATTTACCTTACTATGATATTTGTTGTTTGTTCCTCCTCGGGCCATACCTGGCTCATAAGGACCAGTTTCCCAGTTTCTTGGCATATAGGTTCCCCACCTGGACGGGACGCCGGTCCATCGCAGGTGAGCTGCAAGATGCAGGAGGAAAGAGTGAGAGAAAGTTGTGGCAAAAGAGTCAGCAGAAGTTTGCCATTACCTTCTGCCAGAGCTGCATGGAGCTTAGGTGTTTCACTCATAAACAAACACATCGTCCAGTCTGAGATTCGAACCTGCGATCCCTTGACCGCGAGTCCGCTGCTCTAACCACTAGGCCATGTGCCTCCACTTACTATGATATGGTGATACAAGCTGTGTATATGTAATATACATATGTGTGTGTGTGTGCGCGCGCACGTGCATGTGTATGTGTGTGTTAGTATATGTGGAATTTCATTGGCTTCATAATATTAAGCATAAATATATATTAATCATTAGATCTAGATCTGCTCTGGGTGAAGCACCAGTCTATTCCTGGTAGATATATATAAAGACAGGAGCATGCAAATTAAGTATAATTCTTAAATACACCTTAAAATATTTGCAGTGGATTTGAACTCAGTATCCAAATATAGCTTGTCCACTGCCATGACCACTTTCCTATTTACCCTCCTGTAACAGTGAAACATACCTTGACAAAGACAATTTACTCTACACTGTTCAGTTTTCCTATCTAAATAGGTGCCATGGTCAGCTTGTGTTCACTGCTATAATGAACAAAGACATTATTTAGCTAATGTGTATTTGATTCAGTAACAATACTGGATTGAAGAACTCCTCGTGTAAAGAAACTAACATGGGAGTAACTCTATACCTGTGATGAAATATTTTTATTAAGATCTTATATAACCCATGGCATTAGATTCGATAAGATTGTCATCAATTGTACCATTAATTCTTGCTCCATTGGTTCTGATGATTTTACTGATGGAAGCAGCATGAGGAACTGTTAGCATTTCAATTTGGATCAAGCCCTGATATTTACATAAAATGATGAATTGATACTGTTATATTCTGCCTACTATCCTCAAAATCAATGACATGTCTATAACATTCTCTTGTGGATGATTTATTATCCAAAGCCAGTTGTATGAAGGTTAATGCGGCTCCATTAATAGTATTTGCTAAGCTTTTCAAATGTTTATTTTCCTTCTTTTCATTATATTCCCATGTTACTCCCTATTCATATCACTGTCCTTGTTCAAGGTCTAATAGATTGTCTTTGATTTTACAGTTTTATGTAAACAATAGCAGAGAAAAAATATAATATTGAAGCGAAACAAGATATCTCGTGAAAAAGAGAATACATACAATCTTTACAAAAAGTAACAAAGTAAATACAATGAATGAAATTGAAAGAGAATAGATTTTTTATAATAAAGAGGATTATAATGAAAACTGAATGTAACGTATTAATCTCAATGATAATGTTTTATTTGCTTATCGTCTGTAATCCTTTCCACATGAGACAGTAGAGCTTGATGTCATCATTGATATGAAATCTGTTGCTGTCTCAGAAACGATATAAAATCACCTGAAAGTTGAAAATAATAAGATAGTTTCTCTATCAAAATATGCTAAACTTTTGTTTTATGTTTTATGTTTCAGTCAAATAAAAGTTTGTCCATAACATCTGATTCTCATATTGCTAAGTGTGATTAGATGAAATTAATTCTGTTAATATTCATGATGAGGTATGTATTGAAGGTCAGTGGATGAGATGTGGTTGTTGGTTTTGATGTTGGGGATTTCTTTTTACCTTTATAACCCTCTTTATTGTCCTGTCACTAGAGCTTTCTGTATTTTTGAAAATGTTTATAGTAAGCATGCAATACTTTGAACAAAATAAATCAGATCATATCATCAGTTTGTCAATTATCCCCTATTTTTTCTATTGCGGAACAAAAATACACATTCTATACATGTTTTAATTTATAATCTTTGATTTTAAATTCGTTATACTATGTAACAAATTTGGCAGAGGTCATATTGTTGGGCAATCTGAGGCTGGACTTAGCCAGTGAAAAATTGTCGAAAATCTTCAAGTCCCTCTTGCTACTGTTAATAGAATTATTGTGCAATTCAAAAGTCAAGGAAAAAATCAACAGATTCTTGTCCTGGCTGGCCTGGGCCCTCGGAAAGGAAGCTTCGCTGTCTGAAGAGCATAGTGGAAATGAACTCCATTCAAAGACCTCTGACATTGCAAAACAGCTAGAAGTTAGTCCAAGAATGTGTGTTACATATTTACATCAGCTTGGGTATTATAGATGAGCAGCTAGAAGAAAACCTCTCCTTCAACCAATTAATATCATAAAAAGAAAGAAATGGGCTAAGGAGATGTCAGGAAAATCCAGTTCATTTTGGGATAGAGTGATTTTCTCAAATGAATCTAGATTTGCATTATTTTCAGACAGTGGACGTGTTTGGGTCTGGAGGTTTCCCAATCAAGAATTTGACTCCAACCAACTGTGAAACGTAGTGGTATCTCTGTAATTGTATGGGGAGTAATCGCCGGCAATGGTCATTCTGAGCTGATTGAATGTGTTGGAACCATAAACTCTGAAAAATACATTGAAATACTTAAGCACAGACTACTTCCGATGTATTCACATGATAATATAACGGAAAAGGAGTTTTTATTCCTGGAAGATGGGGCTCCATGCCAACAACGAAAAGGAATCAACAATGGCTGACTGGAAATGGGATCAAAAAGCTTCCTTGGCCAAGCCAATCTCCTGACACGAACCCAATTGAAAATCTTTGGAGCATACTAGATAGAACTATACGGAAAACTCAATAGAAACCTAAATCTAAAGATGAATTGTTTCGATTGTTGTGTGAAAAGTGGGCAGAAATTCCACAAGAGCCAATCACAAAGCTCATCATTTCAATGCCAAAAAGAGTTTCTGAATTAAAAACTGCAAAGGGAATGTCAGCTAAATACTAAAGTATGTAGTCCTACCTATCGAGTGCATTTCAATTGCTTGCTTTGTGTATTAAATAAAAGATTTTGAAAATTAAAGGTGTCTATTTACTTCCTGCATGTCTGTGTATATGCATATATGGGTACAGGATATTACCAACTATATAAACAACATGAAATACATAGACAAGTTATATATGTAAACGAGAGAAAAAGTGGAAAACAGGACAAGTAAACAGGGAAATGACACTTCATCAGTTGTCGGCTATCAATCTACTCCTCATTTTGAGCATTCAAAGACAATATGAGTCTTCAAAATCAGTTGCGCCCATAAGTTCGAAAAAAAAATGTAGGATTTATGGTGAGTCAAAGCTGGGAACAAAAACAGGACAGTGGAGACATAGAAGGAAACCGAATGAAAAAAAACATGGAGGGTCGTTAGACAAGAATGAGAGGAAACTAGTGAATGCTGGTAGAAATATTTTCTTTGAAAAGAGAAAAGATAGAAGGGAGAGAGAAAAAACGTCCTGTTCTCTGAATGTCCGTGCAGGAAAAGAAAGATGGTCATGTGAGGAAGGAAAGATTGACGATGGTCACGTGTAAGCAATGAGAGAGAGACAAGAGAAAGAAGGGGAGAGAGAGAGAGAGACAGACAGATAGAAAATGGTGAAAGAGGGATGGGGAGAAAAAGGGGATTAAAGAAGGATGGAGGAAAAAAACAGTATAGAGTAGAGTCGCATCAAAAAGGTGAAGATAAACTTACTTGGAAATGGATGCGTGGCGTTCAACTAACAAATAATAAATAATATATATATGCATTATTCATTATTATTATTTAACGGAAAGCTACGTATCCATTTCGAAGTAAGTTTATCTTCACTTTTTTGATGCGACTCTACTCTATACTGTTTTCTTTCACCATCCTTCTCTAATTCTTTCTCCCCTTCTCTCTTTCGCTGTTTTCTTTTCTATCTGCCTGTCTCTCTCTCCCCCTCTTTCTCTTCTTTCTCTCTCTCACTCACACGTGACCATCGTCCATCTTTCCTTTTCTCATGTGATAATCTTTCTTTTCCTGCATGGACGTTCAAAAGACAGGACGTTTTTTTCTTTCTCATGTATCTTTTCTCATTTCAAAGAAAATATTTCTCCCAGTATTCACTATTTTCATCTCGTTCTGGTCTAATGACCCTCCTTGTTTGTTTTTGTTCATCTTCCTCCACTGTCCTGTTTTTGTTCCCAACTTTGATCTGCCATAAATCCTAAATGTTTCTTTAGAATCTGTGGGAGCGACTGTCTTTGAAGACTTATATTGATGTTAAATGCTTGAAATGAGGAGTAGATAGACAACTGATGAAGGGTCATTTCTCTGTTACTTGTCCTGTTTTCCATTTTTTCTCTCATTTACATATTAAACTCGTCTAAGTATTTTATGCCGTTTACACAGTTGGCGACATCCTGTACACATCTATGCATATATATATGTATATATATATATATATTTACTCACACACATATATATATTATTTATTATTATTACTTAATTGAACACCACTCATCTATTTCCAAGTGTATATATATATATATATATATATATATATATATAGTTAAAAGAAGAAAAGAAAATGTAGATAAGAAAGTTATCAATTATTTATTATTAGAAAATTGGTCATCTTCCTTTTTACAGCTGTTTCAATTAATGCTCAATTATTAAATTATAAATTTGAAGATTAAATTTGCATTTATGTTACATGAGCATAATTTCATCAGAGAAAAAAGACACACCTTGGTATGTTATATGTGGACTTATCAATTCATTTCAGTAGACCAATTTGTTAATGATAAACAATATTTAACTTCCTTATCTCCATTTTCTTTTCTTTTAACTGGATATAAATTATATGCTTAATATATAGCTATTGTTCTAAGGCAATTTCATTTCCCAGCAGTACTAGGTTCTGAACTAGTATTTCCTTGGAAATACTAGCCATCACTTCACAAGGTTAACATATCCTCCAATTAAATTATCCATATCCTCAAATGCAAATCACAGAAATCATGCTCCATGGGATTTGTGAAAGCTCACAATTCATTGACAAGTTTGTTTGGTTGGATGAGACCTGTTTCAAGTTGTCAGGTCATGTCAATATGCATAACTACATTTACTGTTATTGGGCTATAACAGTAGTTAACATTTAAAGAGAGAGAGAGAGAGAGGGAGAGGGGAGAGAGAAAGAGAAAAGAAAAAGAAAAATGCTATGAGAACTTTATCATGGATAAAAGAAAGAAGGTATTTACATTTCTGTCAAAATATGCTGCTGGTTTCAATTGCATTATAAGATAATTTAATCATACTGGAATAAAAGGGAAACTATATTGAAATTAAATAAATTTTTTATGGCATCAGTTTGGAAGTTCACACGATTTCCTTGCAAAAATCCCAGAGTGCCATTATTTTGTTTCCTTCTGGTTGCTATTGGGCCATGGTAGTCGTTAACAATTCAAGCAGTGGCAGCAGTCCTTTCTCATTAAGGTTAATAGTTGTCAGTAGTCACTACAGCAGTAGTAATAGTTGCAGCAGTAGTGGCAGCTTTATCAAAAAGTTGCTATAGGAGCTGCAATAGTTGTCTTTTCCTCTTCCCTCTTACAGTTATTTAGAAGTGTTCAGCATTTGGTTATGCAAGTTGCTTCTTTGTTGTTGCATTATTGTTATGACATGTAATTGATGCAGGAGAAAATTGTCAAATTTGGTTTTTTCTTACCTCTAGATGTGTCTTTAAGTTCCCCATTTGTTTGTATTTCTGTATTTTAATTTGTGATCTACCCAAAGTCATGCATTGTCTTCAGGGCACTTTGGTTATCCTATGTAATTCTCTCCATATATTGAGTATGTAATTGCATGGATTAGTTTCCACATGTACAGGTAAGTTATTTTTCATTAAGGAAATTTGTCCTTGTTTAAAATGAATCACCAATCCTTCTGTTAGATTAAGACATATATGACAGTTGGGTCTTCTGCATTTTGTTACTGTTGGTCCTGTTATTATTGTATGAAAATTGGCCTTGCTAGTATTGTTTCAATGTTTTGGTTTGTCTTTTGTTCTTTCTGATGGTATATGTTGGAAGGATTTGATTCAGCCTGGGGTCCTTTTTCCACTGTTACTGTGTATTGGAATATGATGCTTTAATCCTCATTGTTTTGGGAATTGTAGGCTGGAAATTTATGGTAGAACTTTCACTTCTGATACATTTCTTTATTTGGCTTGTCTTACTTCCTATATACTGATTTTTTTTCTTGGTTCATTGTACTTCATTATCGATTAAGGATGGTGGGTAATTCCTGTCATGCAGTGTATCCTTTAGTTCTTAATATCACAAATGTTTGCAGCAAATATTAACGTGTAGATCCTTTTGGCTAACTTATAAGGGACATTTATTCAGGCATGTCAGATAGCATGAATTGAATGGAAGATATTATTTGGAGTCCATAGATTTATAATCAATGTTTGTCTCTATTTGGTTGTTGACTTTCTTTATTGGGATGCCTAAAAACAGGAATTGGTTATTCCATAGTGAATTGTATATTTTTATTTATTCCATGGAGAAGTGTTTTAATCGATTAATGCCAGCTGCACCTATATTGTCAAAACTAGCTGATGGTGGGTGAGATAGGTGTGGTGTTCAAACATGTATTGCCTCATTTCATCTGACTGGATATGTAACCATAGGGTTCATGATGAGGGAAAAATGAAAAGAGAGGGAGAAATATAATAGATAGTGATGATGATATAGAAGCCCTTTCTGTACATCTGTGGGCAGTGAAAATATGAATCATCATCATCATTTAACGTCCGCTTTCCATGCTAGCATGTGTTGGACGGTTCAACTGGGGTCTGGGGAGCCCGAGGGCTGCACCAGGCCAATCAGATCTGGCAGTGTTTCTACAGCTGGATGCCCTTCCTAACGCCAACAACTCCGTGAGTGTAGTGGGTGATTTTATGTGCCACCGACACAGGTGCCAGACGAGGCTGGCAAACGGCCACGCTCGGATGGTGTTTTTTATGTGCCACCGACACAGGTGCCAGACGAGGCTGGCAGACGGTCACGATCGGATGGTGTTTGTTACGTGCCCACAGCACGGAGGCCAGTCGATGCGGTACTGGCTACGGCCACGTTCGGATGGTTTTCTTGTGTGCCACCGGCACTGGTACCACAAAGATACAAATTCCATTGATGTTCATCTATTTTGATTTGTTGACATATTTAAATTGGAATATGAACTTAGCAATCTAGCATTTAATCTGTCTATATCCAGCCCACATATTCTGCTTGTTTTATCTTCAAACTGATCTGATCTGGCCCCTCAAACCTACCCTACATTGTCATTCTCACAATAACTAATCACATCATCAAAATCTTTAAGCTATGAGAGAATACATGATTAAGTCAAAGCAATGTGAATAAATAAGCATTACATTTTACAGAGTAATTTGAATGCTAAAGGGTTAAAATTCTTAACATTCTTGGGAGACCCAACATTTCAGGTTTTTAACTCATAATTTTTGGCTTAACTGTTCACACTGTTCTAAAACATTCCTCTCTGTTTTATTTTGCATTATTTATAGACAAACATTTGTTTAGATACAAAGCATTCATTTTAGATGTCAGTCAAACTTTATAGGAATTTATATCCAATAAATATCATAACTGACCCTCTGGACATTATTAAAATATTATCTAATGCTCAAAACACCCTATTTTAGTGACTAAAATATACAAATATCTTTTTATTATAACATGTAATTCACAAATGAAAGTCTGATGCTTATGTTAGATACCAATATATTTACATACAAACATTACCAATGTCATTATCCTTAATAAAAGCTTATTACATTATTAGTAAGATGTGAAGTTTTGTACATTATCGCCAAAACTACATATTTTTACTTTACTATTTGTTATTGATTTCCCTAAATTATGTTACAGATGATAGAGAGAAGATATCACAGAAAGAAAAACATTATGAATTTGATCATTTTGCAATATATGCCCTTTCTTTATATGTCATTGACTGATGTGTCATTTCATTGGAGTGTTCAGCCTCATTAAGCACTTTGATGAGGTACTTGGCTAAACTAATCGTTTGAAACTCATATTTATAAAAAGATCTATTGAGATATAATAAACTCTTGTTTTTTCCTGTTATGTAAATAAATAAGCTGTGTGGTTAAGGAACTTGCTTTCCAGCCATGGGGTTTCAAGTTTAATCCCACTGTGTGACACCTTGGGTGAGTAACTTCTACAATAGCCCTGGGGTGACCAATACATTGTGAATGAATTTGGTAGGTAGAAACTGTGTGGAAGTTCAGCATATATATATATATATATATATATATATATATATATATATATGAGTCAAGTACATCAACATCAAAATAAAAAATCAAATGGAAATTGTAGTTGTGATACCTGTGCTGGTGAAACGTAAAAAGCACCATCCGAACATGGCCGATGCCAGTGCTGCCTTGACTGGCTTCTTTGCCGGTAGCATGTAAAAAGCACCAACCAACTGTGACCGCTGCCAGCCTCTCCTGGCACGTAAAAAGCACCCACTACACTCACGGAGTGGTTGGTGTTAGGAAAGGCATCCAGCTGTAGAAACACTGCCAGATCAGACTGGAGCCTGGTGCAGCCTCCTGGCTTCCCAGACCCCGGTCAAACCATCAAGCCCATGCTAGAATGGAAAACGGACATTAAATGAATGAATGGTATATATATATAAATATACACATGCATACATACAGAAAATAAAGGAATTCTCAAAAGCAGGATGGCTGTGAAGAGAATTCCATTATTTCCCACCTTACTGGCACATGTGCTGGTGGCACGTGAAAAAGACATTCGAGCGAGGTCATTGCCAGTGCTGCTGGACTCACTCATGTGCAGGTGGCGCATAAAAATCACCATTTGAGTGTGGCTGCTGCCAGTACTGCCTGAATGGCCCTTGTGCCGGTGGCATGTAAAAGCACACACTACACTCTCGGAGTGGTTGGCATTAGGAAGGACATCCAGCAGTAGAAACTCTGCCAGATCAGATTGGAGCCTGGTGCAGCCATCTGGTTCGTCAGACCTCAGTCAAATCGTCCAACCCATGCTAGCATGGAAAGTGGACGTTAAACGATGATGATGATTCACTACCTATAGGTTTGTTTACAATATATATATATATACATATACTGATGCATATATATGTATCTTTCTTTGTGTTTGTGTTTGTCCCCCTCCCCACCACTTGACAACCAGTGTTGGTTTGTTTATATTTTTATATTACCGTAATTTAACTGTATGACAAAAGAAACTGATAGATTAACTAACAGACTTGAGTAGTGAGGTCAATTTCTTCAACTAAACCTTTCATGGCAGTGCTTCAGCATGGCCATAGCCTAATGACTGCAACAAGTAATATATATACTATATATATATAGTCACCATGATAGATCGTTAGCCACTACACATGTTTTTTCTCTCCTTGTTTTTTTCTGTGTCCCTTTCTGAAAAAGAGCGTAGGCTCAAAACGTAAAAGACTTTTTCTATTCCTGAGCGTTATACTAATACATCTGTTTGTTTTGTACACCACCTGTCTTCGTCTTTTGTTTTTTTCGTAAACTCTCCCTATATAAGAAATACTAAATTTCTAAATCGAGACAAATATCGCCAGCTGACCTGTGTCTGCTACTCTAGGCCGATGAAGGACAATGATTCTGAAACACGTGTCCATAGATGCAGCTCCAGCGGCCAGGGGTGTTTGTCTCCCCTTCGTAAATGTATATAAGGACACAGGGAAAAATGTGTCAAAGCCATCAGGAGGCGTCGATGCTTCCTAGGGCTATACAGCGGTGGTGTACCCCATTACTGTCACGTATACAACCATTCTATCTCCCTATATATATATATATATATAAAGGCAGTGTCCCAGCATGCTGCAGCTCTGAGCTGAAACTGAAAAAAGAAAAATATTATATGTTTTATTTTAAAGTACAGCACATACACTTGATCACTCTAAACAAATCATTTGTGTAGGTCGTTCAACAAAAATTTCAGAATCATTTTTTGTGGACTATGCAAAACTATCACCGTTACTATCTCTATCTATCTATCTATCTGTCTATCTATCTATCTATCTATCTATCTATCTATCTATCTATCTATCTATCTATCTATCTATCTATCTATCTGTTTATCTGTCTATCTGTCTATCTATCTATCTATCAAGCTATCTATCTATCTGTCTATTTATTTATCTATCTATCTATCTGTCTGTCTATCTATCTATCTATCTATCTATCTATCTATCTATATATCTATCTATCTATCAATCTATCTATTTGTCTATCTATTTACTTATCTATCTATCTATCTATGCATGCATGTAAGAATGTATGTATGTATGTATGTATGTATGTATGTATGTATGTATGTATGTATGTATGTATGTATGTATGCATGCATGCATGTATGTATGTATGTATGTATGTATGTATGTATGTATGTATGATAGAAATTTACATTCAGTATATAAGTTATACTTTTACACAAGGTTTCACTTCTTTTTTTCTGTACTAATTATTAAAGCAGAAAACAAAAACAGCACTAAAACATTTCCTAATTGTTTTTTATTCATTTGAACTGTGACAGCTGACAGCTAATTATTCACAAAAAAGACACATTTCCTATTATTTTATTTTAAAATGAACAATTATGGTTTTAATAGCTTCTGAAATGATAAAACTGACTTGATTTCAATAAAACTTCAGCTCCTGTTATTGCCGCTAATTGGTACTATTGTGTAAATACACCTCTATGGAAGACAGCAACAGCAATAGAAACAATAGAATAGAAAAAGGGTGAGTGTGTGTGGGGTGTGGGTGTGGGTGTGGGTGTGAGTGTGGGTGTGTGTGTTTACATATGGAAGTTGTGAGCTACATGGCAACTTTAATGGTGCTGCTGCCATGGGAAAAGTACCCTGTACTTCACTGGCTTTAGGAAGGACATCTACCTGCTGAAACTGTGCCAAAGAGAGGCATTGGAGTAAGATGCGATCCTCTAAACTGTTGGTTTCAGCCAAACCATCATCTCGTGCCAGCATAGAAAGTAGATTTAAAAATTATGATAATGCATGCATGCAAGCACGTACACACACACACACACACACAGACACACAAACACACTCACACACTCACACACACACACACATTTTCACACTCACACATATGTGGCTGTATGTAGAAGGTTCTATTTGTTGTAAATCTTATGGTTTTTAAATGAGTACAGTGTTTGCAAATATAGAATATTAGCAATTTTTATCACCTAAATGTACAGAACACTGTGAAACACTTAAGCAGCTGTTAATTTACAATTCGAAATGGTGTTATGCAAATACTTCCCATTATTTCATACATAAACTTGTAACCTAGAATGTCTACATGTTACACCATCTCTTGTGGCAAGGATGTAATTTTTCTAATGAAGAACAGCTTTCAGTACATCCAATGTATATGTGGTTTATTGACAAGTAGTTTCCCTTTAGTGTAACCCAAAACGTACCTTCACTACCTGAAAGGCCAGGTGATCAAACAAGTCACAATATGTCGCTCAACTAGAATATGATACGTTCGCTAAACATTTCTTGAACAATATTTATGAAAGCTCTGAGGTTGACTTTGCCTTTCACCCTTTCGGGGTTGATAAATTAAGTACCTGTTGTGTGCTGAGGTTGATCTAATTGACTGGTCTTCTTTCCCAAAATTTCGGGCCTTGTGCCTAGAGTAGAAAAGAATATTTATGAAAGCTCTTACTTCATGGATCATTAGTCTACCTTGTTGAATACATACATTTTGCATAAATGTCATGTCTGGTTTGTTCTGAGAAAAGTAAGTCATGTAACATAAGCACTTAGCAATCAGAATTCCCTGTTATTATATTCTGCTTTCTTTAGAGAAATATACACCTATCATGTCAAACTTTGCCACACAACAGTAAACTGTTAGACATTCTCAGTGAAGGAGACACTTCACAGTCTGCTGCCCAACCAATAGCAGAAAGTTTCTCATTTTACAAGAAGATGGAAGAAAAACCTGCTTGTCATTCATATGAAGAATCATTTTATTGGTCTACATTGTATGTTGTCTGCAAACATTTTCTCTCTTCCTCAAGTTGATAAATTTTGTATACTATCATAATACCATAACAGTGGAAATTTAAATCAAGGTGCAACATCCTTTGCAAACTACAAACTGAAATATTTACTAAAGTGCCAACCTTAATGCCAAATGACAAGGAGCGTTCCCCGTTGCCTACTTAATAGCTTCAGTATTCCCCAGTGTTCACACAGTCCGTACATATCCTGATGGTTTCCTTTTTATAATAATATTCTATTGTGACCTAGATAAAAAGCAAATAAAAATTTTACTGTATTTCAGTGACCAAGTCACTATTTTTAAACATTTCACAATCACAAAAGCATGATGTTCACTTCACAGCTTTATGGCTTCTAAAATGGTATCATGTGTGTTGTTCAATGGCACTGAATATGTGATTTCTCATCCCTGTCAGTGAGCTTACAACCATTTTAAAAACCATTCTGGTTCCCTGCCATACACTTGTGTGCGTGTGCGTGTGTGTGTGTGTGTGCATGTGCGTGTGTGTCTGTGTGTGTGCATATGTGTCTGTGTCTGTGTCTGTGTGTGTGTGTACATCAATAGTAACATTGAAATATAGCTGAAGCCTGTTCATGCTTGATCAACTTCAGAGTCTCTGCCAGTGTTTTGTTCCAGCTCACCAAATTAAATTATACATATATATACACACATACACAAACATACACATATATCTATATACATACATACATACATGCATGCATACATACACATATATGTGTATATATATACATACACATACACGTATGAATGTATGTAAGTATGTATGTATGTATGTATGTATGTGTGTGTGTGTATGCATGTGTATTGTGCAGAAGATAGCTTAAGTTATGTACAAAGTAGGAAGCTTATACCACTTACAACAAAAACAAAAAACACAGTGTAGAACAAGTGAACAAATAAGCAACTAAATACTTGACGATGTAAGAAGTATTATTGCTGTATTTAAGTATATCAACACATTATTTATTTTTCTCTCTCTCCCCCTCCCTTCTTCTATTTATCTACCTATCTATCTATCTATCTATCTATCTATCTATCTATCTATATATCTATCTACTTATCTATCTACCTATCAATCTGCCAATCTATGTATACAGATAGATACAAATGCACACACACACTCATGCATTTCTGTGTATATGTATATAATATATTAGGGCTTCAAGAATGTTCTATAAATACTAGGAATAATTTTATTCTTCAAAGTATGCACCCATATTGTCAATACACTTTTGCCTTTTCAGAGGTAGCTTGTCCAGCCCAGAACTGTAAAGCCTGGCAATCTAGAGACAATAAAATCCTTGAAGGCCTGTTTTACAGCATTGTCGGAATTAAATTCTTTTCCTATCAAAAAGTTATTCAAATTCTGGAAGAAATGGTAGTCAGTGGGGGCAAGATCAGGTGTGTATGGTGGATAATGGAGAATTTCCAACTCCAACTCCTGTAGTTTCGCCAATGTCATTTTCGCAATGTGGTCTGGCGTTGTCTTGCAAGAAAATAGGAGTGGATCTGTGGCCTAATCTAGGCTTTTTTTTTGTGAGTTTCTGCAACATTTGGACCAGTTTGCTGCAATATACTTCAGCCATGACTTATGAGCCAGGGTTAACGAAATCATAATAGATCACACCTGTGCCAGACCACCAAACACATACCATCAGCTTTTGATGAACTTTGTTTTTGGACTGTGTTTTGGTGGCTCATCTTTGTCCAACCATTATGCTGAACATTTATGGTTGTTGTATTGGATCCATTTCTCATCACATGTTACAATTCGATTCAAAAATGATTAATTTTGTGACGAGAAAGTAGCATAATGCAGGCTTACAAATGTTGCTCTTTCTGATTTTCATTGAGTTCATGTGGAACCCACTTATCCAAATTTTACACTTTACCGATTTGAACCAGGTAAGTCAATATTGTTTGCTTGCTAACACCAAACAACAACGATAATTCACGGCCACTTTGAGATGGATCTGACTCAATGGTGGCTTTCAGTTTGTCATTATCCACCTTTGTTTCTGGTTGGCCACATTGCTCATTTGTGAGGTCAAAGTTACCAGAATGAAATTTCGCAAACTAATTTGATACTATTTGCTGTGTAATAACATTAGAACGAAATACTTCTGAGCTGTCTGTGATTCCATATTTCCAAGAAAGAACTCATATTTCAAAACTGTACGAATTTCCGACTTATCCATCTCTAAACAAAAACAGCAAAAAACGATTTATAAATACTTTATAAAGTGCAAAATGAGTTAGAATAAAGAAGTAGATGTGTCAGCTTTCTAACAAAAAATAAAGATTATCAAACTATAATAATGGTGCAAAATGAGCAGCTGTCAAAGTTTACCATATACGTTACTACAAACTTCATACTTGACAACCTAATATATATGTATATATATTTATATATATAATATAAAAGTTAGATAGGGCCTGTTTATGGGGTTATCTTTGGTTTCACATCCATGAAGTGCTTAGCTTTGTGGCTTCTCTAGTGAGAAGCAGGCCTTAAGCTAACAGGTTTTGGGATCTGATGATATGCCGTAAAGCTAAGCTCTTTATGGACATAAAACCAAAGGTAATCCCATAAACAGGCCTTTTCTAACTTTTATATTATATATTGCTCTATGACTTAGAGTGTGTTTCTTTTTCGGATTTATGTTCTACTAATGACACACACACACACACACACACACACACACATATGACTTTTCTGTCCTTTCTGAGCATCAAACTAATACATCTGCTTGTCTGTATATTTGAATCCTATATCATCATCATTATCATCATCATCATCATCATCATCATCATCATCATCATCATCATCATCATCATCATCATCGTCGTCGTCATTGTCATCGTCATTTAACATCCTCTTTCCATGCTAGCATGGGTTGAATGGTTTGACTGAGCACTGACAAGCCAGAATGCTGTACCAGGCTCCAATCTGATCTGGCAAAGTTTCTACAGCTGGATACCCTTCTTAGCGCCAACCACTCCAAGAGTGTAGTGGATGCTTGTTACAAGCCACCAGCACTGGCAACGGCCATGCTTGAATAGTGCTTTTGATGTGCCACCAGCATGGGACTAGTCAGGCAGCACTGGCATTGACCACGCTTGAATGGTGCTTTTTAAGTGCCTCTGGTACGGGTGCCAGTCAGGTGGTACCGGCATCGGCCATGACAATGATATCTCCTACGCCTTTTCTAAAGATTGAGCAGGGCCTTCTACCTGAAAGGATTTGTGATTTGTTTACCTTCCTTCTCACTAAGACTTTGGTTTTTATGAGATTGACGCTAAGGCCCTTCGATTCTTGACCTTGCTTCCACACCTGAAACTTCTCCTCTAGTTTTGATAGTGACTCGGCTATTAGAGCAAGGCCATTAGCATAGAAGTGCTCCCAGGGGCAGCTCATCTTAAATTCCTGTTATTGCCTGGAGGACTATGAAGAATAAGAGGGGGCAGGGCACTGATCCTTGGTGGACCCCTACCCCTACCCAGACTTCTTCACTTTACTCATTGCCAACCTTCACCTTACTGACCACATCCCTGTACATAGCTTGTACAGCTCTCACTAACCACTCATCTATCCCTAGTTTCTGCATTGACCACCAGATAAAGGATTGGTGGATCCTGTCAAAAGCTTTCTCCATGTCAACGAAAGCCAGGTACAGAGGTTTATCTTTGGCTAGGTATTTCTCCTGCAGCTGTCTTACCAGAAATATAGCATCGATGGTGCTTTTCCCTGGCACAAACCCAAACTACGTCTCGTCTAAACTAACTCTCTACCTAATTAGTTGGGCTATGACCCTCTCTGTGACTTTCATTACAGGATCCAACAACTTGATACCTCTGTAATTATTTGTATCTAAAGCATCACCTTTACCTTTGTAGCAGTTGACTATGGTGCTGCTACACCAGTCATTGGGTATGTCTTCTTCATGTATCACCTTCTTGACTATGTAGGTGACTAGATTATAGCCAACACTGCCAGATTGGTGGTGCACATTTATGTTTGCCCATTGCTTTAACATAAGTAATATTAAGATTTCATTGCTATTATGTATCTTGATGTCAGCTTACATTGCAACACTTTCACTTTGTATGTAACAATATCTAATTATATAATTGCATGTTACCTACAAAGAATATACTTGAATGACAATAATGTGAATGAGATGTGCTCGATTTTTCTCTACACGTAAACATAAATAAGATAACCGTATTTATGATTATGATTTAGCAACGAATACTAACCATATTAAAAATGCATTATAGTAGTGTGTATATACATATGTATACATATATATATATGTTATCAATTTTATTGGCAGTAACTAGGTAGTAATTTTTTTGTTGCTTTATAAATGCACATTCTCTTTACAAAGTTGCATTTCATAAAATAATACTGTTTTTTTCACACTGTTATGTTAAATATAGGAAGTCAGCAATGACAGTTTCTTTCGCTCTTTTTCTGTGAAAGTGAGTATTTCTAGGTTTTTGCACAAATTAGTTGGTACATAACCTAATGCACCTATGATGATAGGTATAAATGAGAATTCATAGTCAGAGTACAAGAACTGTAAATTTCACATAAATGTTCTCTTTTACCTGGGCTTTTGATTGTACATTCACATCTGCTGCGAAGTTGACCTCTACAACAGTGTGTTACTTTTGTTCCCTGTCCCACTAAACAATATCAGGTCTGTCATGTTTGCATTGAATTAATGCTTTTCTATAGGTTTTCTGTCAGTATTCTTTGTTTTTAAAGGTGTGAATACCTGCTGGTTCTGACATGCTTTTGATGTATACACCAGGACAGTCCTTCCTATGGATAGCAACGTAAATAGATAGTCATTGCAACTATATCATGCCCTAGGGGAAGGTAGTGTCTCATACACATTTTGGGGCAGCTGCTGCTGATGTAGGTGATATCTTCCACACTGATGTTAACAGAGAACTGACATTTTTTTAATTACAACATGGAACTTTGGTGGTATCTTTATCTCTCTTGTTTATCAGGTATTTAGTAGCTATCTCCTGTTCCTCGATAGCAAAGGCATATTCTTTTAGGTTGAATGTAATGTATCTATCACAGTTTCTGGAGAGGCTTATCTTCTATGGTGTTGTTGCCTTCTAGCTTATGGAATATGTACCCATGCACTACTTTTTGCTGGTGTGTTGCTTGCTTCTCCTCAAAGCTTCTGTTTAGGTAGGCCAGTCCAGCCTCTTTTGGGATACTATTTTCAGAACACCTGCACAGTAGTTCTTCTCCAACTCTGAAGATGTTTTTGCCCTTACTTTTGAGTTTGCATAGAATGTACTCATTTCTTTCTTTCTTTACTATTCAACCAGTCGTTTGAGTGATACAGTGCTACATTCAAAGGCTGTTTGGACTGACCTTATGCCTCTACCACCATAAATTCTATCACTGTCACTGTAAATGTGGAAGTTACCAGCTGTGGTTAGTACCTTTCTGGTTTTGATGCCCAGGATCTCTATCTCATCCAGTGTCTGGTCTGTTATCCTAAATGTTGGTACTAGCACTGGTACTCAAAAAGTAAGTACTGGTGTTGATTTGTTTGACTAAACCTTTCAAAGTAATGCCCCAGTATGGCCACAGAACAAAAACTGAAAGAAGTAGAAAAAAAAGATGAAAATTTACTCATAGACACACATGCACATAGAGACATATATATAAGCATGCATACTACTTAATCACATACTTGTATAGATGCATAAATACACACACATACACATACATATATATATTTATATTTGCTTGTATGTATACCCACATTCACACACATAGTACTATAGACACACAAACATACAGTCATGGCCATATAAATTACACAGAGAAATATAGACATTCACACACTCAAACATCACACACACATGCATACACACACACATATCGCTCACATATAAAGATATTCAAGTACACATATACATACCGTCTTCATAATCATCAATGTTTTAGAGTCCATTTAGCAATCATTAGTCATTCTAAATCAGCTTCATATCAAAGGAGCAATAATTGGTCAGGCACCAAAAAATTGGTTAGTTATAATTACCTTTCACAAAGACTTGGAAACAGAATACTAGTTACTGTTATTATTATTGTCATCATCATCATCATTATCATCATCATCAATCAGTGATCTTATTTTTATTGCGTGATTTCTCTGTATTACTGAGTGCAGCTCTTGGTACCTTGGGTATGTGATGAAATGTTTTAGTTTGTTCGTATTTTCTGTTTTAGTGAAACTGTTCCGTTGTCAATTAGAGAAAGCAAACTTGATTTTACTGATACAACAGCCATGCAGCCTTCATCACATGACCATTTGATTGGCTTGTGTGACAGTTTCTTGCAAAAGACATGCAATAGCACTGTTACAAAACAATGATGCTATATTTCACCATATCAATTAGGAGGAACTGTTTTGCTTCATCATCATTTGTTCCAAGCTGGTCCTCTGATCACCTGGACTTAGTTCTGCTTCTGGTTTTAGTTTAGAATCTTACTTTTCCTCATCATTCTCAGTATATTTTCTTACTTGCTCATTGCGCACCAGAAGTATTTTGTTGTTCTTTGCCACCAGTGATGTATTTCTGCTCATCTATTTTAGACATTAGGCTTTTTCAAATATTGTGCTGGGTTTCAGATATAGTACTGAACTTAGGAACAAACCACAGAATGACATCAACTCCAAAAGATATTGTTAAAGGTGTCACATCTAATGTCACAGCAATGTTGAAGGCTTTTTCTTTCTTCCAGTATGGGGAATTGACCAGTAACTGAGAACAAATCGTCAAAATCAGGAACCAGAGGATCCAGATTATTTAATGAAAGCATTAATTTGGCTCACTGCCTGTACCTTTCTTTTAACCTGACCATTAGACATTGGTGGTATTTTAAAAGATTTCCAACTTCTTTAGCCATTCTAACAATGTCCAATCTTGTAATTTCATAGCATTATTAGAAACACATGTATGTGAAAAACTCACACCTAGTAAAAATAATTCTCAAAATATTGATCAGTTTTAGCCAGCCAGTCATTAACCCAGAAGGCTTTGGGCCAATCAGACTAGACTAATTGTTTTTGCCACATATTCCCTCTCAGTAATCTTGAATTTCTGTTGGTATTGGTGTGTCTTCTCGTGCTGAGATGTTTTTGTCAAATCTTTTGGTATTTTGAGTGAAATATTATCTCTCAGAAATTAACACTCACCTGCTTAAATTGTTTTGTTGCAGATGTTTTAGCTTGTAAGCTTTGTCTGATATTTTCTTTTACTTCTAGAATATTGATATTTAACATTTTTTCATGGCTTTTTTTTTGTCTGTTTCATGGTCATTCGGTTCTATAGCCTTCTATCTCCATTTTACTAAATAAAAGACAGGCCTTTTCTGTCTTCTCAGTCCTACTTATTTCTATATCGGTCTCTCTCTCTCTCTCTCTCTCTCTAAGATCAACCCCCCATTTCCCTCACTACTGCTACTGCTACTAAGTAGATCAAATCATTCAATCTGGTGTGAAACTTCTTGTATGCTCCTCTTATATTTACTTATTCCTTTGTAACTAGAGAAGAAGGTTGCCACTGATTACTGTTCATTAATTTTGTCATGTTTTAGTTTCTTTATGGCTTAAGTGAGACTCTTTTCAACATTAACAGTGTTTCATCATATGTGTTGTATGTTTTTGCATTCTGTTTGTTGCCAGGTATGGGACTGAGTGTCTACTTTTTTTATTACAGCCGTATATTTTATTGAGTGCTACTAGGAGAGTTTTGATGGTCATTTTTCAAGGTTTAGTTTTTTTATCAGTATTCTATTTTTATTTTTATATTTTATATTTACTTACCGCCTTATTTACTTCTTGTGTTTATTTCTCTCCAATTTCAATAAACTTAACAGAGATGACCAGTGAGTGACCATCTACACATTATATGTGTGGTCACATTTGTTAAGCTGCTTTCTTCCTTTAATGAGGTTTTATCTCTTTCTTTCTTTTTTTCTGTGTGTAGGTTCTCATGTAATGTGTTGGTTTTATAAAGTTCAGATATTTTGTTTTATTTTCAATACCAATTTAAATTTGTCTGTTTTAATTTTTGTTTCTCACTCTTGTTTACTGCAAATTTCTGTATGTTCATTAATATGTCTTGTGTGATATTTTCTTCACTTTTCTTCTTTTTCTCCATATCTCTTATGTCTCTTTTATAATACTTACACATTTTAGATAGAGTGTTGCCTCTAACTCTTCATTATAGTTGTCACTAATCCAGCATTATGGTTGCTTTTTGGATGTTGATAGGAAGAGATGGGCTATTTCATTTTTTGCTATAGAGAGCTGTTGGTGAACTAGCTTTTTTTTCCTCTTTTGTATATTGATAGCACTATATCTAAAATAATAGGTGTAGCTGTGGCTGCATTGATAAGAGGTTTGCTTTCCAGTCACATGGTTTTGAGTTCAGTTCCACTATGTGGAATATTGGGCAAGTGTCTTCTACTAAAGCCCTGGTTGATCAAAGCCTTGTAACTGGATTTAGTAGTTAGAAACTGAAAGAAAGCCATATGTGTGTGTGTATGTGTGTGTGTGTGTGCATGTACGTGTGTGTCTACGTGCATGTGTGTGTGAGTATATATGGTATATGGATGTATGTAGGTGAGCATGTGTATGTCTGGTGTCTTCTTGATAGTTCTGCAAAGGGAAGTCTGGCAATGGTGAAAATGTTATGTTACTTGCAAATAAGTGATTATCAGTAATGGAAAGGGTGTCCGGCTGTAGAAAATCTGTTTCAAGAAACTCTATCCAAAGATTATGACAATGATGAAAACAATGATTGCAGGATGCTCATATTAAAAATAAAATTCAGAACTGGTTTTGCTGCTGATTGATTTAACCTGAGAAGCAGGCATTCATTGTTTTAACTAGTGTAGACCGTATTTTAAAATTGTGTTTTGTATTTAAAATATTTCATTTTGTCTAATTTTCTGTGTGTGTGTGTGTGTGCGTGTGTGTGTGTGTGTGTGTGTGTGTGTAAACAGAATTTTGTGTGAACAACAAGTACCAGCTGTACTTACTGTATCACTCCATGTCAATTTGTTTGTATTTGAAAGTTCATTCCGCTCTTGTTTGTTTCCATGTGTGAACCTCGTTTACCTCTATATTTCAATAATATATTTTGTTATAATCACATACATTCACAAATATATCAGTTTTACATACTGAAAACCATAAAAACAACCATTTCTTCATTTCCAACTTATATTTACAGATGGTGTCAGATTTATTTTAGGTTGTACTAAGAGATATGCTTATCTTTGATCATTGTGTTATTCAGCCCCTGCTGTGATCTTTATAACATCACTCTCTTAATTTACTCCTTAATTTTATGTTCATGTTAGTGTTGTTAACAGATGTATTACCAGGTCTTTATATGGATCTGCATATATAACTATCGATGTTGTTCGTGTTGTTGTTGTCATCATTCCCTTTCGATCGACAAAATCAGTAGAGTGACACACAAAATGCTTTTGGTATTTAGTGGCACTATTTTACATTTTAAGTTCAAAATCATGTCGGGGTTGACCATATCTTTGATTTTTCTAGTAAGGATGAAACAGAGTACCATTAAAGTACTATGTCTAAATAATTTACTAAACTCTTCCTTCAAGTAGTTATTATAAATATGATATAATTTTTTTTTTCATTTTTAATGTCTTGTGAGTACTTGGTGACCTTGTCAGTGCAGGGGTCACTTAAAAGCACCCAGTCTACATTGTAAAGTGGTTGGCGTTTGGAAGGGCATCCAGCTGTAAAGACCTTACCAAAACTGACCTTGCCTGTGTTTGTGCCATGTAAAAAGCACTAAGTTCACTCTGCTGAGTGGTTGGTGTTAGGAAGGGCATTCAGCTGTAAAAATCCTGCCAAAATAGTCACAGAAGTCTGGTGCAGGCTTCAGCCTAGCCAGCTCTTGTGGTACCATTCCGCCCATGCTAGCATGGAAGATGGGTGTCAAACAATGATGATGATGATGATGATTAATATGAGTGCTCTTATGCACCATGAGTCTATACAAGAGGTCCTCTCTGGGAGAATAATACAATATTCAGTGTTCTAACACAAAACATCCATGTTAAGCTGGACATAAAAATTTCTTCTTCTTCTTCTTCTTCTTCTTCTTCTTCTTCTTCTTCTTCTTCTTCTTCTTCTTCTCCTCTTTATTATTATTAATTATTATTATTATTATTAATTATTATTATTATTATTATTATTATTATTCCAACTTCCAGTTGGAAGGCTAGAATGTCGGTGGAAGCTTGACAGGTATTTTTGTTATCAAAACTACTGCCTTTGTTGATATTATTGTTTAAAAAGAAGCATTAGACAATAGTATTTGTCCCCAGAAAAAAAGAACTAAATAATATTTGGGCCTTGTACCCAAATATTAGTATTTACAAAATGTTTACACGTTCACAAATGAAAAATGGTATGGAGGGGCAAAACAAACCAATTTGTGACAGCAGGAAAAGTTACAAAAATGTAATTTTCGTTGACACAAGTAATAATATCAAGGACAAAATTGATAACAGATCCAAAAACATCACAAACTCTATGGACACTGATAAAATTAACTGCAAAGAACAAAGAAGTATTAGAACAGAAAAGCAACACAATGGAGAACACACAATCACTCAATTCTTGAACAGACAACAAAAATGTAACTGCCAACTCCCCAAACAGAAATAATGTAGAAAATACCATGATAACTGATATCAACACAGAAAGTAACAACCCCAACAATATGGAGTAGAAAAGCTGAACAGAAAGCAATAACAGAACGAATAACGACAACAAAAACATCGATGAGAATACAACCAATACCAACATCAACACCAGTAAAGAGAGGTAGGTGTATTTGGAAGTAACAACAGCAGTAACAAAGTGAATGGTTCCACCACCACCATCAACAGTGAGAGCGAAACAAGTACTTTTGCAGCAGCAGCAGCTGTGAAATGCCAACAAAAGTACTATGAGTTACACATCTCCAACAAAAAAGAGATGTTAGCCCTGGCCCACAAACTCATAAAAAGAGAAAAAACCTGGGCAAACCTTGCAATCCCAGCTGAAGTGGAGGTAGAAATTGAGACGAGGACAATAAAATATAGGTTTGTCTTGGTGCAGTCTCAGACAGAAGAACAACCCTCCCACCTTCAAGTGGAGATGGCAATGAGATCAATCAGAGAGGATGTCGAATTCATTCAAAGGGCTCAAAGTTTTGATACCATCTTGGTCTTTTTTAAAACAGAAGAGCTGGCCATGATGCATTCGGAAAGACCCCATAAAACTGACCAGCTTATAATGTACCCATCCTACATGGGCAGAAGAGCAATAAAAGTTCGAGACACTGGAATAACACCAGTTATCAACATATGGTGGCTTGTGGAATGTGTGATCATGAAGGGCAGAAGCACCCTCCTCCTAAAAGTCTGACGGATGCAAAGAGAAGCCTGGATTGGGATGGATTTGGAAAATACTAATCTAAATAAAACCACAAGACTTGGAGAACATCCCACACCATGTCCACCTCAAGGACGGGATGAAATTACCCTTGATCACTGAGGGCAGATGGCCACATTGTCTTGCTTGTGGTGAAGCAGCACACCAAGAAGCACGTTGCCCTCAGCAAAAAGGTTCAGGCATCTGTAGACACCAACACCAAGGCTGGGAAAACAAAAAAAAAACAGCACCAGCTGTAGAAAGATCACCAACAACAACAAGGAAAGCAGCAAAAATGGCAACAAAAGCGGCAGTGGTGATAAGTGTGACAACACCACCAACAGGAAAACCATCGGAGAGGTCAACTACAAAAGCCAAACCTCGCAACCAAGCTCAACAACCCGTCTCACACAAGCAACATGCAGAAAAAGATGCACATACAAACACGAACTCAGTTCCACACAGAGAGGAGGGGATTGCAACAGACACTGGTTCTACCGCATCGGAAAGTAATGATGAGGGGGAACAGAGTAAATCCAAAAATCCAAAAAGAAGTCACAGAGACGAGACATCCTGCATCAAAACAAGATAGCAAAGAAACTACACACACACCCACAACAAACGCAGACACTCAGCCAACTCCTGTGGAACTACAATAGTCATCTAAAGCACCACAAGCACCAAAATCCCCACTGCAGGTAGAAAAAAATATCCCAAAAGGAAACTCACACCACAAACACAAGAACAGCAAAAAAACAACAACGTAGGCAACTGACTATGTGTTAGTAAGGAGGGCCAACAAAAAATTGGTGGTCCTCGTATCCCAAAGAGAGGACATTGGAAAAGGTGGGAGAAATCTTCTTGGACTAGCACATGCGACGTGCCAAAGGATTTAATGATGGGAAGGATGGATTTGGACACTCTCCGAATAATTAGAAATTCCTTTCTAGATGATGTAGGGATCCCTCAAGTAAATGCCAATGCAAAGTTTCTACGAGGAGCCCAAGGAAGAAATAGAGGTAGGACCACCTGATCTCCAATGGGCCCAAGAGGATAAGTAACACACCACATCTTCCTTTCCTTCCTTTTAGGCCAATATGGCAGTGCTAAGAGAAGGTTGCATAAATGTACGTGGCCTGGGGTCATCCTGGAAGCAAGGTTGCTAGTGAAACCATGATCGTGGACACATGCACCTTAGCACCCATTTTTGACAATTTTGAAATCTTTGTAAGTCTACCAGGAATGGGGGTGAGGTAGCAGTGTTGTTCAGAAAAGGCCTAGATCTCGAGATACGGTGAGTCTTCCTGGACCCGGAAAGTGAGTTGGTGGTCTTGGACGTGAACGATACTGAAGGCAGTGTTTTTAGACTGGTCGCTCTGTATGTTCCGACTGGATCGGGGCAGCCTGATTT
>NC_043004.1:27290999-27343499 GCF_006345805.1 Octopus sinensis
TGGTCAGCCTGAGGTTATAGTAGAAGACACTTGCCCAAGATGCCATGCAGTGGGACTGAACCATGTTGTTGGTAAGAAAGCTACTTAGCACACAGCCACTCCTACGCCTATATATATATATATATTGATAAAAATTGTAAGAGAACAAAAGAATGAAAGAGACCTCGATATTATGTAAATAGAGGAATTTATCTATGTGACAATTATTTGGTAGCCATGATAAAACTCCGAGTTTCAGATGCCATGTTGGAAATCCACGCTTCCATCTCTTCAGTTATCTGGCCATCGGAAAAATACTATCGTATCTCTCTCACTCTCTCTCGCTATACTATAGTATTTTTCTAAACTGCATCTCATCTATGCTAACTCACATCTGAATTAATTAAGTTATGACCCTTTCTGCAAATTTCATCACTTGGTTCAGCAAACTGATTCCTCTGTATTTCTGTCTGGGGCATTACCTTTGCCTTTTTAGCAGTTGACTATAATGCTGCTACACCAATCATTGAGGCCTGGTATGACCTGATAGTGTATGCCCTACTGTTACTAATAATTCCAGTTGCCTAAGTAGTTATAAGTGGGCATAAACAACTTCTTTACAACTTCCTTCTTTGACTCAGTAAAATATCGAAAATATGACAGTGAAAGTAGAGAGGGAAAGAAGAGCTGCAACAACAATCAGCTGGTTATCATTTTCAGCTGAGAAATACTGGTAGAACTTGAAATAAAGTACTTTGCCCGAGGACACAACTCACTACCTTGTCACAGAATTAAACCCACAATCTTATGATCCTGAACTTGAAACACTAACCATAAGGTTATGTGCCTTCAAAAATAATAGTGTTGAGGAATGTGTACCTTACATATGACCTTTTTCCACACCCTTTCTACACACCTAAGTATCATAGTTTATTGACCCGTATTAAATTGTCAGTTGTTATCTACCCCCAACCCAATCTTCCATGTATAAAAGCTGAATTTAATTATTTTATTTAGGTAAATTTATTGTCACCTGAACAGATGCCATAATTGTGCATTATGCATTTTTTTTGTGTTTCAGTTCTTTATTCCATTATCTTTTCTTCCTTTTGACAATGGCTGTCACCCAAAACTTCACATTCACTTCTGTTTCTATCTTTTGTGTATTAAGCTTCTTTGAATATTGTTTTTCCCATAATATTTCTACACTTTTCAGACATATTCTTTTACATATTCTCCAGATGGCAATTTGTTCCGATTGTTTCATTATCAGCTCAAATTTTACATTTGATATCTCTGTGGGTTTTACCTACGTATTTTTGTATGATGTGTGTATGTATGTATATATGTATGTGTGCATGCATATGTATTTCTGTATATATATATGATATATATGTATATTTGTGTGCATGTATGTGTATGGAAGTAAATGTATATTTTTGTATATATATGAATATACATATGTGTGAATGTTTATAAGTATGTATGTATATATGTGTGCATGTGTATATTTTTGTATGTTTATGTATAAATGTATGTATGCAAGTATGTATTTAAGCATATATCTATATATGTATGTTTATAACTTTTCCATGACCCTTGTATATCAATACACGGCTTTTCCCTTTTCTGTTCTCTTTCTCATCTCTGATTAAGAGCCTCAACCAGAAGTATTGATCATTTTCCTTAGCCAGTCAAAAAATACATTGATTTTGTTTATTGATTCCATTTTCTTTTAGCATAACATTATTGCTGTGTCATGCAAACTTGGAATTGACCAATGACTATCCTTTTAGTTGTGTCTTAACTGTATTGTCTCATATGTCTTTTGTATTATAAAATGATAGATTAGTGTGAATTGACAAAGATCAAGCTACTATTTCTAGCATGTCAAATAACTGCATCAAGGCCTGATTGTTCTGCTGGAAGTTGTTTCATGTTGTTTAAATGAGAGAAAGTATTAAGGCTCACGAGCAAATTTGTAGAGATTTCTGATCTTGTGTTATACAGGAGCTGAAACCATTAGAGCAGCAACAGCAGCAGCGATAACAGTAGTAGCAGCCATATTTCTGTGAGTCAGTAGTTGTAGCATGTGGTTGAATGGTTCTTTGACAAGAAGCCAAATGACCTGGGGTATTGGGTGGGGCGAAGGCAAGAGATTCAGCCAAATATGTTTGTGTCAAAATGGTGCCTGCTAATTTGAATTTTCAATTAATGCAGGAATAATTATTTTCCATCTGATTGACTTTCTCTGCAATTAAGCATTCAATGAGCCAATGATTACACTTCTAAAGAGTTAGTTGCTCTTCTTACTTGAAAAAACAGCCAAATCTCTCTCCGATCACAACTTAAAAGCTTAAAAAGGGAAAGGACATATTAGACATTATCATGGGGTTGAATGCATTTGGAATCTGTTTGATCATTTCTACTTGATCAGGGATGACCTGGGGCTAAATAATAACTGTGTTACAACGAAATTTTAAAATTTACACAGATTTAAGAGAAATACACTTTGTTAAATAGCTCTGTCTGTCTATCTATTTATTTATCTATCTATCACTTAGTCTCTCACTCTCTCTCCCACTCTCTCTCCGCATATATGTCTATGTCAGTGTGTGTGCGCATGCACATCTACACACACGCACACACACACACACACACACAAGATTAGAATAAAACTGGAGAGTCAGTCACAAAAATTTTGATCAATCTAGGTTTAATACTCCATTGAAAGTTTGGCACATGGATTTACATGGCATTCTAAACAAAGATTAATTGTTATGCAATCTCATTCAGAATAAGTCCTGGGGTTGACTTGTTCGACTAAAGGTGTTGCTCCAGCACGGATGCAGTCAAGTGACTGAAGCAAGTAAAAGAATAAAAGAATAAAAGAATAAAAGAATAAAAGAATAAAAGAATACAAATATTTCTACATAAGTGTTTTAAACACCGCATGTGTTGCAGCATATCTATATAAGCAATGCACACAGCTTATCATATTTATATAAACACATCACTGTAATATTACACATAAAGAAAGAGGCCAAGTGACATTTCAAAACAATTCACAAAAACAAAATAAGAAAATAAGAATGATAAATATGTATGTTTAAGTACAATTGCAGGATTAAAAGCAACCCAAAAGGGAAGATTACCCGAGCTGTGAACAACTTTAAATTTCATTCTGACAAAACTTTGTTGTGACTATTAAGCAACATCATAATCTATTTTGAAAAAACAAATACAAATATCAGTGAATAAACAAAATCATCATGGCTAAACACATGAGTCTTCTTTGACCAAATCATGACTACAGTCACTGTATTCGATGATCCTACAGTCTTAACAAAGATTTATATGAAGCATATCTATAACCTGACCCCCAGTTTTATATAAAGGATAAAAAATATGTGGCACTTCAAACATACAGAATCATATTTTTCCTCAAAATATTTAGATGGACAAGCTAAGCATATCATTAGATATAAATTGATACATCTAACAGAAATTTGAATATATGCCATTGTATTTTGCTCAGTAAAGAACCAAATTCATTTTATTAGTTTCTTTTGTACTTTACCTGAAAATTAAGATATATTTTGTCATTAAATTGCGAGAAAATCTTCGGTAATAGGAAAGAGCTAATTTGATATTTCGAATTAGCACCACAAAACTACATAATGTGACATACAATTATCAAAAGGATTTTCAAAAAGTTCCACTTAACAGATTTGTGTCATCTAATTTATGGAGAGTCTCAAATAATTAGGTAGAGTGCTTAAGTCTCTGGCTGGAGAAGATGTTCCAATGCATGGTAACATATTGTTTTACATTTTATATACAATGTTCATATGTATGCATTGCCCATCAAGGGGACTATCTGCAATGGTTACATCAGGTGGTGGAAGCTTGGGGCAGAATAGTTTGTCAGGTGCCCCAGTTCTGTAGTGATTAGTGAGATGCATACTTGGTAGGTGGAACTTAGAGTGTAGGGTTAAGTTTTGCATATAACCCAAGAATTCCTGGAAGCTCTATCTGTCCTGCAATCCTTCCTGTTCCCATAGATCCTCTCAGAGTATAGGTGTGTGTGATCTGGGTTTGAGTTACCACAAGAGGTAGCCTTAGAATCTACTGTTTCCCTAAAGTAGATCCACACATTATGCTTAGCAAACTTTAAACTTATTTGAAGCAGCTATATTGATGAACACGGTTTGTGTGTTGTAGTAGGATAGGTTGATGGTAGTCTTGTTGAAAATTCTACTGTACCTATATTGTGGAGGTAAAGCTTTCTGATCTGGAAAAAAAAAGATTCCAGGAATGTTGGTTTTGACATTAGATAGGAATGGTGTTAATAATGTCTAATATGTTCTTTCCATTTTAAGCTGGTAAGCTGTGATTGGAGAAAGATTTGGCTCTTTTTTCAAGAAGGAAGCACAACTAACTGTTTAGAAGTGCAATCATTGGTTCATTGAATGCGTAATTGCTGAGAAAGTCAATCAGATGGAAAATAATTATTTTTGCATTAATTGAAAATTCAAATTAGCAGGCACCATTTTGATGTAAACATATTTGGCTGAATCTCTTGCCTTCATCCCACCCTATACCCTAGATCAGATTACATGTCTCTTTCTCTTGCATCTGCCCCTGGGATGGACCACCAACGATATGGGTGGTCAGCAATCTTTGGTTTAATGCCCAAAGGACCCTGTTCTACAAACCAGGTTGCACTCTGTGTAGATCCAGTCTTATAATTAGTGTGCCCAGGGTCACTGCTGAGCCAGGTGAGCTATATGTTACCCCCACACCACTCACACACACATATACCCTGGAGGTCAGATTATTGCTGTACTGAATTGGTGCCCAATTTGATCTATTGGGGTTGGCTACAGGTTCTAAGGTCACTCAACCTGTGATGGGAAGGTAAGATTTCAGTAGCTTCTAACTACTAATACTGTTAAGATTCTACCTTTCTCTACAGAATTTCAGGGTCAGTTTAAGCTTGGTGTCCATTTTGAGTGCTGTGTATTTTGCTGCACATTTTGAAAAATATATGAAAATTTTAGTCCCAGGACAAAAACGTGGAAATGTTTTCTATGCCTTTTCCAGTCTAGACTGTGGACATCCAAAAGCAATTAGAAGAGAGAGTATCATCCTTATTGAGCCTGCTCCCATACTTCAGGCTTTCAAAACTCTCCTTCAAATAGTAGAGTATATATAAACCTACAAGTGGAAGTGTATGACTTAGTGGTTAGGGTGTTGGACTCATGATTATAAGATTGTGGTTTTGATTCCTGGACCAGGTGATGCATTGTGTGCTTGAAGAAAACACTTTATTTCACATTGCTTCAGTCCACTCAGCTGGTAAAAATGAGGAACCCTGCAAAAGTCCAGTATACCATTCAGATAGGAATGTATATATGCCAGAGGAACTGGAAAATTAGATCTATGCTACTTACAGAGTAATGTGGCCTAACCATATAGACCTACAAAGTTGGTAACTTGGGCAGAGTCTAAAGAACCCATAGCCATGTCAAACTCATCAGCCCTAGATTGTATTTGCTAATGATTCTCCTGGAAAGAAATTAGAGTTCTCCCAGCTTTTGAAAAAACCTGTGAATGAAACTTTTACTTTCATAACTCTCTATGAATTAAAACACATACACACATGGGGGATGACTGAAAAGTTCATAGGTTGACTGAGATATTCTCATTGAATGTGACTGAATGATGTTCTATTTTCAACATAGTCTCCCCTTGCTGTCCACACACTTCTTCCATCAGTGTTGCAGTGCTTGGATGCAATTGGTGAACAAACTTTCATCTTGTTGTTGTTCAAAAAAGTCATCACAATAGATTTGACGTCATCATCACAGCAATACTGGTTCTCAACCATGCATTTTTTCATGTTGGAGAACAGACAATAGCTAGATGGAGGCTAATCAGGAGAACAGGGAGGCTGATCAACCAGTTCAAAAGCTTCAGTCATGCACAGCAGCCACTGAAAGCAAGGACTTGTGTGCTGGAGCACTGTCCTGATGAAACAGGACCCCTTTTGTCAGTTTCCCTTGGTGTTTGGTTCTGATAGCCTTTCATAATTGTCTCAGCAAGCTGGGATAGTGCTCTCTATTGATGGTGTAACCCTTTTAAAGATAGTCAATAAGCACAATGCCTTTTGTATCTATAAAAACAGAGGCCATCACCTTCCTTGCAGAGGAAACAACTGTGGCGTTCTTTGAAGCAGGTGAGGAGGAGTGTTTCCACTGCATGGATTGTCTCTTTGTCTCTGGCTCATACTGAGGAATTCAAAAGTTCCTTCTAGGTTAGGAAATGTTCAAGGAAACCAGCTGGTTCTGCTTCAAACAATTTCTGATTTCCCAGTGATGTGATCAGCCTGATGCACTTTTGACCAGGTATCAGAAGACATGGTACCCACCAAGCAGAAACCTTTGTCATGTTAAGTTCATTGTACAGAATATTCTCAACTCTCTCACAGAATATGCTAATAACATTGGCTATTTGATGTAGAATCAATCGCCTGCATCCATCACCATGTGGTGAACAGTCATCCCCTAATGCAGCAAGTTGTCAGCTAAACCCTTTTCCTGTAAGTACTTGATAACACCATGATACCAAATTTTGTCCATTTTCAAAAGAGGTAGCTAATAGCAAGTTTTGAAGTCTTCTTTGAAGAGTCAGATGTCAGTCTATATGGAACAAAACAATACATTTATTAATAAAACAAGTTGAAATTAATGCATGCAAGATTTCACAGCTTTAGCATCACTCCTTCATAGTCAGCCTATGTACTTTTCCAGCCCACCCTCATCTAAATATGTATGTATGTAATTGTGTGTATGTCTGTGTATGTAATTGTGTGTATGTGCATGTATAATACACTTTCTAACACACTTATCAAGCAGTAAAATTAGACTAGATGAGATGCAGTTCAGTTTTGAGCAGGAAGGAGCTACTGCTGGTAGCATCTTCCTAGTTCGATAATTGCAGGGAAAGTTCCTAACTTGAAATAAGCTCCTATACCAAGCATTTGTTGTCTTGAAGAAAGCTTTGGCAAGGATCAATACTCTGTATCTATTGATCACTATAAGAACAAGGGACAAATAGACAGAATGTGAGACCTATACAAACCATGTATCAATTAACATGAGAGTCATTCAATGACTCCAGTAATAAATCTTAGGTACAGTTAGGGACCAACCAAGAATTAGTCTATAGTCCTTTCTGTTTGTTGTAATCAGATAAGAGTTATATGACTGTATAATAGTTATATGGCATAATTATATGACATATTATTTATGTGCCAAAACAGAGAAATTAATGTCTGTCCTAGTCCTTATAGGTAATTCTCTACTAATTCAAAGAAGAAATTTCAGATTTGGAAGTAAAGCCTAGAATTAAGAGACCTCAAAGCAAACTTAGCTAAAACTACAGTTTTAGAATGTAGAAAAAAAGACAGGATACTGTTACATGAAAAAAGTGATCATGTATAATATACAGAAGTGTTGCTAGTGGAAATTTCCTGCTGCGTACTCAGTGTAAGTTATGAATGTATAAAGTTATGAATGGGGTCATGGGTAGGCTGACAGAGATGGTATCAGGAACATGGAAGGAGTTACTAGTAGGAATCCGTGTGGAAAAACTCCTATCGGAAGGATCACTAGAAGCAGTCGTGTGTGTATGTATGTGTGTGAACGTTGTTCAAATTGTCCTCAGTAATAATAAACAGATAAAGACCGAAATGAAGCAGTGTTTTTCTTTACATTCTCTTGTAAACAAAAGACCTCTACTTTCTGTTTCCAGTGTGCAAGAACAGTTGCAAAGAGGAGGCTGGTGATAAACAGGAGGAGGAGATTTATAAAGAGGAATATTTTTATTTTCATTACAAATTAATTAATGATTGAAGAGCTTAAAATTATCTCTAAAATTGAAATTTACAAGAATTTTTATATTTTATTTGCATAAAGTATTTTTTTTTAATTCATTGTAGGGGTAAATATAACAATATAATTATAATATAACATTATAACAATATAATTATAATACTGACACAAATTGATCGTGATTCATTTTCCACAATGTCCATTCCAATTGTTTGGATATAACTGGACACACAGACTTGTATTTATTTTATGGTTTTTACTGGTCTTTTTCTCCTTCTTTTCTCTGAAATTCCCTGCTAAATGACTATGCACATTATAGTTACCAGTATAATTAATATTGATTGCTTGCTAATATGAAATCCTCAAGAATTAATTTCACTATCAATTAATCATTTATTGCAATCCATGCATAATTCGAGAAATATTCTTCTCTTGTTGGCCATATTGAATATTTATTTTGCCAAATTTTCACGAAATAGTGATTGTTCTTTACTGTGATTTCAGTGGAAAAGAATGATTTGTAGTTGCTTCAGTTATCTCAGAACTAACCAAAGGACAAATAGGTAAGTTACTGTTCAATTCCACGTTGAACTTTCACCATTTTTCTTGGCGTGGGGAGAGACCATTCTATTATAGACCCCTCCTGTCTCTATTGTCTTCATTTCATAAATTTTTAAATTAGCTGATTTTTAATGAAGTTAATTCCTTTACTTTTGGAGTTACCTCTTGCTTATTGTTTTTGGATTTTTAAACATCCTTTGAGGAAATTTTTTTTACTTTTGATTGTAAGATAGTCTCAGTTCAATGAAGTTTTGTTTTCAACTCACTTTATATAAACCTCTATTATATATAAATATCATAGGTTACCATAACATCTGGGTATTTCATTTGGGCCTAGAGTTGAAGTAACTAGAAGCAGACATGAAACTCATCCAAGAGTAGTGTGATGTGAAGGAGAAGCAGAAGGAGAATTACGGTGGTCTTACCTGTCTATCTGGAAGGAGTCACTCACAAAGTCTACATGCTGTGCCTGCCACCATACTGCCTGTGTGGAAGGGGTCACTTACTACGTCCATATGCTCAGTCTGCCACTGTATCATCTAACAGTCTACTCTCATATGCTATCCACTGCCAACTGCCCGCTTGCACCTCACCAACCCCACATGCCCACCACAACCTTTCTGGTGGGACCCGCAGGCTCCACTTCTAACAGGAACTGCGTTCTCCCTCACTTCGGGTCCTTCTCTCCAACACAGCCTGGCTCATAACACCACATGCGCCCCCACCTCTGATCTGAAGACCATTCAACCAACCTGCCCACACCCTCTCCTCAGCCCTAACCACACACCTTAACTTGTCTTGTAATCAGCTGATCAGTGAGAAGGGCACCACTCCCTCTGCGACTGCCGTGGGACTTCAGGGCTTGCCTCAGTCCCTGGCATGTTGCTGCTGGCTTCGTCCTCTTGTCCATTATTGTTGGCTCCATCCTCAGATGCATTGATGATCCTGTGCACATCCAAAACATGACGTGGCATATCATCTTTCGACACATTGTTCCTCAAATTTACAAAGGTTATTGTCCCTTTTCTCCATTGTGATGTGCACTGTGCATTTGGGGGTTTAACCCAGACTTCTTTCCTGATTTGCACAAAGGTATGCTCTTTCTCTTCTGTGGGATGCATGATGGAGTACATGGATGTCTCCACTTGTACTTAAATATTGCCCTGTGTAGCACTGACTCCTTAGCCTATCCTGACCTGGGCAACATATTATACCAAAAAAACGTCCTCGACTGGTGGAATGTGGTTCCTCTTTGCCATGGTTTTGATGGTGCGATGATGCCTCTCCATAACCCCATTGCCACTTGGCCAGAATGCTGCCCAGAAGAAACAGCTAACATGTGACTTGTCGAGCATTTCCCTCAGCACCTCCAAGTGACATGCAGTGCCATTGTCACAAGCAGCTCATCCATGGGGCCTCATTCTAGGAATATCTCATTTAGTATTCTTGTGATTTCCTTCATGGTCCCTGTCTTATTCTCTATCCATATGGCCAACCACCCCAGTCCATAGTCGACCATTGAGAGGTATATCCCCTGACAGTAGTGCCTCACGTCCACTGCCAGTCATTTCCAGTTGTGTTCCACCGGAATGCTTCCTACCTCATGCACACCCGGAGCAGGGTCACTGGACTGGCACCTGTCACAGCTCCCAACTACTTGCTGTACACGCTGCCTGGTCACATTAGAGTCAACTTTCCTGACTGGAACAGGGTCCTGTCCTCCCCCATGTGATGCATGGTATGCAGTCTCCTGAGCTCCAAGTCACTCAGTTGACACACAGCAGCCATTCCTTGCTCCAGATCCTCTGGCACATGCAACCAGGCTTCCTTTACTCTGGTTAGAACGTCCACCCTATTCCTCTCAGAGAATAGAAAAACCACACTCAGCCTCAGGTGAAACTCGGCAGCTAGCTCTCCCAGAATTCCCAAGTGGCGTCTTATCAGCATCTCTGTGAGATGCTGATAAGATGCCACCTAAGTACAGTGGCCGAATCAGTCCGGATCTCAATGGTACACAGCCTCCACCTCAGGGCCAGGTTCATGGCATACAGCTCCACCATGTTGATGTGGTTGCAGTTGTCCTTTTTCCTGAGCCAGACCACATCCTCCACCACGACACCTCCAATTTCCAGAACAGTGTAATGTCGAGGCACATAGCACCCCCACATTACACTGGCTTCATTGACCGTGACACCTTCCCAAACAGACAATTGCATCCATCTCCATCACCACATTGATTCCATCCACAACGTGGTCAATCACAATCACATGCAACCTCATTCTTGTTCCTCATACCGCCATCACCACATCACTACGTCCTCTGCATTCAACTTCCATGCCATCAACAGCCCTTACACTATTCACTCCATTCCATTCTTCTACCACTTCATTAGAGTTGTTGAGCAGCCATGTCTGTGAGGGCTCATGATACCTTTTCTTCTACCACAATGACCACTACTAGCAATGACTCTATATGTGCCTCTGTTCTTTCAACAGGACGATTGCTGATGCAGTAGTCTCCCTTAGACTGTTTCCCTGAATACATTCACTAGTGATGTGACCTGTTTGTCTGCATCGATAGCAAATCACTCCAGGCTTGAGTTCCTTGCAATCTCTCACCATGTGCGAACCTTGACACTGAAAACATTGCTCTCTGAAGGGTTGCACACATTCTTTGTTTGACCCCTCTCCACTGTGCTTTGTTTGACCCCTTCTCATTGTTGCAGTTGCTGCTAGCGGTGTTGTCCTGCAACACGAGGTGAGGACTCTAGTCCGAGATATTACCTCACCCATCGCCATGGAGTGAATATTCGGCAGCTTTTGCAGTTCAGCTGACATGAGGTTAGGAAATCCAATCACAAATGCTAATTTGACTGTTCATTCCAGTGCCTCATCTGTGTATCCTGCAAGTTTGGCCAATCCTGATTATGTTGGCAAACACATCGACCTGTTCACCCGTCCACTTCGCTATCCGCAGTCGACCGTATGCCAAGAATGGCCCTTCCATAAAAGCCTCCATCAGCCGGACTTCTCCATTATCTGCACTTAACTGGTCCTTCCTCATTTCCAGGTAGGATAGCGCCAACGCCGATCCATCAAGGTATAATGGTATAAAACTCACTAGGTAATCTATACCATAGAGTTTTGCGACCAGCTTAATCTTTTTCAAATAAGTGGCAATGTCTCCCTCACCACAAAATGGCATAACCATCTCATTCAAAACACGGAGCATACCCATCATTTTTTTTTTTTTTTAGCTGAAATAGCTTGTGATGTGAAGGAGGAAAAGACAGAGGCAGAGGGAGAATTTTGGCGATCTTACCTGTTTATCTGGGAGGGGTCACTCACAATGTCCATGTGCTCTGTCTGCCACTGTACCGTCTAATAGGTCTACTCTCATACGCTATCCACTGCCAACCCCACATGCCCACTGCAGCCCTTCCAGTGGGAACCGCAGGTCCAACTTCCAACAAGACCTACATACTCCCTCACTTCCGGTCCTTCCCTCCAATACAGCCTGGCTCATAACACCACAGGTAGCATTGTCTCTCATCGGCTTTATGATACAGAAACTACAGCTAAGGAGTGGGCCTTACTGCCTATTTTCTTGATTTTCAGAAATCAAGAAAGTATAAACATTTAAATTTAATTGAGTAGAAAACTGAGAATTAGTCAATCAAAGAACTGAAAACTTTCAGTGTAAAGTATAAAAAAAAAGTGAACGAAATGGGTTGTTGATTAGTTCCAGGTCAGCCTTAATTGAACAGTAAAACAAGGATTAAAGAGATTCCAAGTGTGAACATCCTGTATTTTTTCAAATTTGCGTTGTCTATGACTGTCTTGTCCAATGTATTCTTTGTTATCAACAATAGGCTGAATTTAAAGCAAATTTGGTAGTTATTTCTATAAGTTTAAATCATCATCATCATCATCGTCATCAATTAACGTTCATTTTCCATGCCTGCATGGCTTGGATAGTTTGAATGAGATCTGGAGAGCCAGCAGCTGCACCAGGATCTAAATCTGATCTGGCAATGTTTCTACGCCAACCACTCTGAGAGTGTAGTGGGTGCTTTTTATGTGCCACTGGCACAGGAGCCAGCTAGGCGGGCCTGGCATCGATCACATTCAGATAGTGCTTTTTACATGCCACCGGCACAGAAGCCAATCAGAAGGCCCTGGTATTGCTCATGTTCAGATGGTGCTTTCTGCGTGCCACCGGCAAGGGAGCCAGTCAGGCAGCCCTGGCATTGATTCTGTGATTGGATTTCTCATTTAGAGGGTCTACTGGGAAGGAAATATATTGTTAATGGGAACATTGCAGTAACAGTAGAGTTATCAGGTGGTGTAGGTGTTGAAGAAAGTGGGAAGCAGAGGGAAGGTGATGAATTGCTGAAACATTATTTTCATTTTAATTATAGGTAAATCTATTTCATCTAACAGTGTTGGGAAGCACAGACAAGCATCTATGATATTTCTGCTGTCTATGGGAACTCCTACATACCAAAGATCTAGTTCTTGTAGCAGAACCTACAGAGGGTAAGGAGAAGAAATTTCAGTTAATGGAAACCTAACCAAAGCTAAACTTTTGTTAAATAGAAAAGACAATGCCCCTGCCTCCATCAAAGAAATGGCTAAATGGACAGAAACTGCATACAGTGAACCTTGGATTAAAATGGGCAAAATTATGGTGTGAGATCACAGGCAGGCTAACAAAAATGTAACCTCCATTTACATCAAGTACAAAGGAGTGTAAAACACAAAGGACATCCAAAAATAGGTTCTCTCAGATTCAAATGCTTCAGTGGCTATTTAGAAATTGTTAATAACTTCTGTTATCTAGGTAACTTAATTGGCAGTGGGTGAATGATCAAAAGTCCTAACAGCCAGAGTAAGAACAAGTTGGCGAAAAATTTAGCAAGTTATTATTCTTTGGGTAAAATTCCTAGTGGAATGGTATTTTATCAGTCAGGAAAGATGCTGCTTGACTATTTGGTGCCATGTAAGTTGGATTAATATGCTTTGTAAAATAGGAATGAATACAAGATGGCTAAGAAAGACCACAAATTAAGCCAAAACAATAACTTTTTTTACCATAATCCTGTCAATCCCTACCACTACCACCACTACAACCACCACCATCCCCATCGCTACCACTACCACCACCAACATCATCGCCACCACTATCATCATCATCATCATCCTCATTGTCAACATTGTTGTTATTGCTATCTTCGCCATCATCATCATCATTATCATCATCATCATTAACAACTGTCACATTCAAAGAAGCCCCCTTATATTTTATGTAAGGGGGCTTACATATTGACAAGCTTAGGTAAGGGTGCTTACTTCATATTGACATGTGTCAAATACCTTGCAGTATCACATACCAGTTTCTCAGTTCATTTCCACTCAAATACCTTGACGTGTCACATACCAGTTTCTCAGTTCATTTCCACTCAAATACCTTGCAGTGTCACATACCAGTTTCTCAGTTCATTTGCACTCAAATACCTTGCAGTATCACATACCAGTTTCTCAGTTCATTTGCACTCAAATACCTTGCAGTGTCACATACCAGTTTCTCAGTTCATTTGCACTCAAATACCTTGCAGTGTCACATACCAGTTTCTCAGTTCATTTGCACTCAAATACCTTGCAGTGTCACATACCAGTTCTCAGTTCATTTGCACTCAAATACCTTGCTGTATCACATACCAGTTTCTCAGTTCATTTGCACTCAAATACCCTGCTGTATCACATACCAGTTTCTCAGTTCATTTGCACTCAAATACCTTGCAGTGTCACATACAGTTTCTCAGTTCATTTCACTCAAATACCTTGCAGTGTCACATACAGTTTCTCAGTTCATTTGCACTCAAATACCTTGCAGTGTCACATACCAGTTTCTCAGTTCATTTGCACTCAAATACATTGCTGTATCACATACCAGTTTCTCAGTTCATTTCACTCAAATACCTTGCAGTGTCACATACCAGTTTCTCAGTTCATTTGCACTCAAATACCTTGCAGTATCACATACCAGTTTCTCAGTTCATTTGCACTCAAATACCTTGCAGTGTCACATACCAGTTTCTCAGTTCATTTGCACTCAAATACCTTGCAGTGTCACATACCAGTTTCTCAGTCCATTTGCACTCAAATACCTTGCAGTGTCACATACCAGTTTCTCAGTTCATTTCCACTCAAATACCTTGCAGTGTCACATACCAGTTTCTCAGTTCATTTGCACTCAAATACCTTGCTGTATCACATACCAGTTTCTCAGTTCATTTGCACTCAAATACCTTGCTGTATCACATACCAGTTTCTCAGTTCATTTGCACTCAAATACCTTGCAGTGTCACATACCAGTTTCTCAGTTCATTTGCACTCAAATACCTTGCAGTGTCACATACCAGTTTCTCAGTTCATTTGCACTCAAATACCTTGCTGTATCACGTACCAGTTTCTCAGTTCATTTGCACTCAAATACCTTGCTGTATCACATACCAGTTTCTCAGTTCATTTGCACTCAAATACCTTGCAGTGTCACATACCAGTTTCTCAGTTCATTTGCACTCAAATACCTTGACGTGTCACATACCAGTTTCTCAGTTCATTTGCACTCAAATACCTTGCAGTGTCACATACCAGTTTCTCAGTTCATTTGCACTCAAATACCTTGCAGTGTCACATACCAGTTTCTCAGTTCATTTGCACTCAAATACCTTGCTGTATCACATACCAGTTTCTCAGTTCATTTGCACTCAAATACCTTGCTGTATCACATACCAGTTTCTCAGTTCATTTGCACTCAAATACCTTGCAGTACCACATACCAATTTCTCAGTTCATTTGCACTCAAATACCTTGCAGTATCACATACCAGTTTCTCAGTTCATTTGCACTCAAATACCTTGCAGTATCACATACCAGTTTCTCAGTTCATTTGCACTCACTCTAACTTACATGTGAGTTAATGTTGCATATCAAACAATACACAGTCCAGAGTGCAGCTGCATTAATATTAATTGAATCAACACAGATGTAGCTAACATTGGCCAGAATGGGACTCAAAAGAAATGAAAATAATTTAAATTATTTAGTTGCCTCCATCCTACCATCTGTATCATCGTTTACCCATCTCCTCTCCCTGACTATGTGTAAAACACTGGTGTTTCATTCACTCCCACAACCACCACCACCACCACCACCAGTATCCCCATTGTGCGATATTGGTTTCAAATTTTGGCACAAGGCCAGCAATTTTGGGGCTAGCGAAATTGATGAGATTGATTTGAGTGCCCAACTGGTACTGATTTTATTGACCCAGAAAGGATGAAAGGCAAAGTCTATCTTGGCAGTATTTGAACTCAGAATGAAAAGATGGACAAAATGTTACAAAGCATTTCGCTGCACTTGCTGTCAGTTCTGCCAGCTGGCTGCCTTTGGGTGTGCAGTTTTACTGTTCACTCACAACACCAATGGTTACAGAAATAGTCTGTGGTCACTGTCATTAAGTCAAGTGTTAAACTGGTATTTACTAGTCTTGTGGATATTAAAACATCTTTAAACCTTACTAGGCAACTAAATTGTTCTATCAGTTGACCAACTCTTGAACTAAAGAGATAACAGAAAAAGGATCTCTTCACCAATATTCTTTCATTTGTCTTTGAAGATTTGAAGATTTTAAACATTGCTTTAAATAACTTTTTATCCTTATTTCAGCTCTTATATTCTATTTTCTTTATTGTTGCAGCAACAATCAGTAGTTCTTATTTAGTAAAAATAAGTGAAGTTAATCATATTTATATAATTTACTGTTTCATTAAAGTAAGATCAACAAAAAAAGTACTCCATCCAGCGAGAAATAAATATTTAATGTACACTTTATTAAAATACGAACTAATAATAGATTCTTGGCACTAGATTCTTCAAGACATATTAAGACATGTGGTTTGGCAGTTTTCATGATAGGCTTTGTGATTCCACAATGTGCTCAGAGCCTGAGGATTGCATGGAGACACAATATACATTGTAAAAACCTGCTACATAGCTCTTACTTTAATGCAGTGTACATTATATGATACACACACATATTGTAACCTAATACCTTAGTTCTCTGTTCAGCTACAAAAATTTATATATTACAATTACTATAAACATACAATTGCAGCGTGGAAGGTGTTTATAAGCCATTTAAGAAACACACAAAAGCCGTTCGATTCAGTTCAACATTTAAGTTTAATTTGTCAAAATATTTTCGTCGCTAAAATCCGCGACCTGTTCACTGACAAAAATCCGTGCAGCACGGATTTTTGTCAGCGAACAGGTTGCGGATTTTAGCGACGAAAATATATTGACAAATTAAACTTAAATGTTGAAGTGAATCGAACGGCTTTTGTGTGTTTCTTAAATGGCTTATAAACACCTTCCACGCTGCAATTGTTTTCGTTTCAGCACACGATCTCAGATCAAATTACTTGCTATGCGAGTACATCTCCGTAACTATAAACATACTCATTTGAAAAATCCTGACACTTGGATGAAACTGGTTATATAATGCAAGTTAAAAATGATTTAACTCATTTCCATAGAATGCCACACCTGCTTTTGTCTCTTTAATTATTCTTAAAAGACTACAATAATTTGCTTAATGTTTTTGTGCATTTTCAAACACACATACACACACACACACACGCACACACTCTCTCTCTCTCTCTCTCTCTTCTCTCTCTCTATCTCACACACACACATACATCACTCCTACCCTTGTCTACATCCATCTCTCAGAGGAAATAACACCATTGCTCTCTCTTACCCACAACTGCTTCCTGTAGTTGATTCATCATTCAGCCTTTCAGCTTTTTGATATTTCAGTGATTTTATTCTCATCTTCCTGTATCTCTTTCTATCTCTCTCTACTCCCTTTATTTCTATATCTCTTTTCCCCCACTTTCTCCCAATACGCTTAAATCTTATTCTTGCTGATTTGGGTCTCCAAACTGATCTTCCCTTGGTCATGTGCAAACACTGCTCAACTATAAAATTTAAATATTGAAATAATGAGAATATTTTTTTTATAGAGTAATAGTTCTTTTCTTTCACGAAAGGCTTTGCTTGCAGGACTTCCATAGCAGTCATCCGTTTTATCCTTTTACTTGTTTCCGTCATTTGACTGCGGCCATGCTGGAGCACCACCTTTAGTCGAGCAAATCGACCCCAGGGCTTATTCTTTGTAAGCCTAGTACTTATTCTTTCGGCCTCTTTTGCCGAACTGCTAAGTTACAGGGATGCAAACACACCAGCATCAGTTGTCAAGCGATGTTGGGGGGACAAACACAGACACACAAACACATACACACACATATATATACATATATACGACGGGCTTCTTCCAGTTTCTGTCTACCAAATCCACTCACAAGGCTTTGGTCGGCCCAAGGCTATAGTAGAAGACACTTGCCCAAGGTGCCACGCAGTGGGACTGAACCCGGAACCATGTGGTTGGTAAGCAGCCTACTTACCACACAGCCACTCCTACGCTCATGTATATATTTAAAAATACTTTTTCTCTGTATTCAACTTCAATCCATAAAATACCCATCTGAAGCTTCGAGTCATTGCTATCATTTATTAGTATGGTCATCATCAAATTTTGTGTGTGAGTGTAACAAAGCAACCAATCAATAAATGTATGTGTTTATTTACATATATGGTAAGTACATTTAGACTCAACAACAACAATATGTCATAAAATGTACCAAAATAGAAGAAACCATATTTCTTTGGGAGCCAAAGAAATAATTTAGTTTCACTTAAACCTATGAAACACAGTAATTTTTTTAGTAGTTTTTCGTTTATTTTCATCTGACAGCCTGCCTATATAATATGATATAATATAATATCAATATAAACAGTTTCATAATAATTTCTTTTTTAATTTATTTTTTAGCTTTATACGCTTGTTTGCTTGTTTTCATCTTGTTTTTCTCCTCCCTCTGCCTTTCCGACATAGATAGATAAGAAAAGAGAATATTTTTTTCTCCCATTCAAAATATATTTTATAGAAATTATTCTGAAGTCAACATACCACGATATATCATTTGAAAATAGCTGGTGGCGGGTATATAGTTCCTGACAAAAACAACACAGAATAAAAGCGAAAAGTATAAACACATGTAAAAAAAAAAACATAAAAAAGGTTACAACAAAATAGAATTTATTTTTGTATTTAATTCCAATTATCAGCAACATCAACATTGAAGTCCATAAAACACAATAAATTGTCCTCTCTAACATTTAGCGCTCTTTAAAACTATTGATTCCTTTTTGACTCGGCACCAGGACATTCTTCGTTAGGGAATGAAGGGTAGAAGTAGTAGTAGTAGTAGTAGTAGTAGTAGTAGTAGTAGTAGCAGTAGCAGTAGCAGTAGTAGCAGCAGCAGCAGCAGCAGCAGCAGCAGCAGTAGTAGTAGTAGTAGTAGTAGTAGTAGTAGTAGTCGCAGTAGCAGCAGCAGCAGCAGTAGTTGTAGTAGTAGTAGTAGTAGTAGGTGATTGACAATTGGACATAGTTATTGGTATTTATAGCATCAATCCTGGATAAATAAAAAGCAAAGTTGACCTGTTCCACTACAGGATTTGGTCTTTGGATGCAGAGGAAAGACAAAACTGCTCCATTTTTGCCAACCTATTAAGCTCATATCTATAACGGTTATAATGAAGATCAATGAGACAACCTTTATATCTTTCTCTTACTGTTTTCAAATAGAAGGACATATTTGCAGATACGATAGGCTACAATAAAAGAAAGAGTGGTTGTGCCTGGAAAGAATTTCATCAGTCTGAATTAATGTGGTTGGTTGCTTTTATTAATATTTTTATTATTTAAGGTTGGTAAGGCAGCAAGCTGGCAGAATCATTAGCATGCTGGGTGAAACGCTTTGCAGCATTTCTTCTGGATCAACATTCTGAGTTCAAATGCCACCATTTCATCCTCCTGAGGCCAATAAAATAAGTACCAGTTGTGCACTGGGGTTGATGTGATTGACAAGCCCCCTCCCCTGAATTTCAGGCCTCATGCCTATAATAGAAAGGATTGACAATATCATTAGAACTTCAGCAAGAATTATTTGCATATTTGTTCTGGCATTTTGCATTTAGAGTTCAAATCCTACCAAGGTCAGTACTGAGTCAAAAGTATCAGTTAGTCACCTCTTCAACAATTTCTAGCTTCCTGCTTATCTGAGAAACAATTTTTCTTCTTGTTATTATTCAGATGGTGAAATGGCAGAATTGCTTGCACATTGGACAAAATGCCTTGTAGTATTTCTTCCAGCTCACTATTATCTTTTGAGTTCAAATCTTGTGGAAATCAATTTACCTTTCACTCCTCCAGGGACAACCCCTCCCTGCAAAACTGCAGGGCTTGAACCTATATTAGAAAGAAATATATATATTTATTTATTAATTCATATTTTTATTAATATTTAGCAGAAGCAACAGAGTTGCTCAGATGTCGAGGGTTTCATGCATTAGCAGGTAATCATCAAACTTTGATAAGAGCTAATACATGAGGCTTTTGGCCTTTGAGTCACTCAGTTAATTCTGCTAAATATTGATAAAAAAATACATATACTCATATTTTCAGTTCTATTTTTCATGTTTGCTGCACCAAACCTGTTCATTCATTTATATATATATATAGTTAGCCACTACACACATTTTTTTCTCTCCTTGTTTTTTCTGTGTCCCTTTCTGTAGAAGAGCGTAGGCTCAAAATGTAAAAGACTTTTTCTATTCCTGAGCGTTATAATAATACATCTGTTTGTTTTGTACACCACCTGTCTTTGTCTTTTGTTTTTCATAAACTATCCTATATATATATATATTTATATATATGTAAAAGGAGAGTCAACAGATCATAGCGAGAGTCTCTCATTATGGAAAACACATAGTAGACCTCAAATTGATTTGAACTTACACTCCAATATATTTACCAAGAACCAAGTCAGCAGGATAAAGAGTGGCTATAAAGGGAATTGAAGTGAACAGATATGGGGACAAGATTCAGATAAACAGCTTTGGGATGAAGTTAAAATAATAGACAGAGAACACCACTGGAAAATAGGAAAATTAAAAGAAACAGTACATATGCTAGGATACAACAACCTCCTAAGCAGACCAAGTACAGATATGAGTAGCATATGGGAACTGGTATTAAGGACGGATAGGAAAATATTAGTTTTATAAGCCCTAAAATTTACTCTATAATATAGCATAGTGGTTAAGAGCGCAGCCTACTAACCCCAAGATTCCGAGTTTGATTCCAGGCTGAATAATAATAATAATAATAATAATAATAATATAATAATAATAATAATAATAATAATAATGGTAATCATCATCATCATCATCGTTTAGCGTCCGCTTTCCATGCTAGCATGGAAATAATAAAAATAATAATAATAAAAAGAAGAAGAAGAACAACAACAACGACAACATCGAAAAATACCTTAGGAATGAGAACCCAGGTTTGAAAATTCCCCAAGACACCTGATGAAAGCTGGAGGGTATATCAGCCGAAACGTGTTAACAACAAACAAGATGAGGACAAATATCCATCAAATGTAACTAATGTATATATATATAATGAAAAATGTATGGTAAATAAACAAACGACATAATGTATACTGAATGTAAAAACAAACAGGAGACAAACAGAAGGTCTGTAATTTTTCATCAGTTTAATGATAAGACTGAGTGCTTCCCAACTGGTGGTGCCTGCAAAAAAAAAAATTTCTTGCTGAGAATTAGGGATGAGAGCAAAAAACAAAACAAAACAAAACAAGCAAAATAACAGTGAGTTTGATTTAGGGCAGTGTACAAGGATGAACAATTGAACAAAACAAGGAGATGAAGATAGTGGATAAGGCTTAAAATGTCTTGAAGAATGGGGAACAGGGAGACAGAGAATTTGTGATTGGTCAGCTATGGGACCTGTGTAAAAGAGGAAGGAAAAGATGAACTGGCCTCAGGCCATGTGAGAGTAGCAGCCAAGAGAGAGAGAGGGAGAGAGAGAGAGAGAGAGAGAGAGAGCGACAAAGAAAAAAGGGAAAGGGATGACGAGAAAGGAGAAAGGTTAGGAATACAAGAGGGAGAGAGAGAAAAGGAATAAGTAGAAAGGCTAGAATAAAAGTGAAAGAATGAGAGAAAGAAAAGGGAAAAGAATGAAGGCAAGAGAGTCACACAAGTATATAGAAAAACTTACTTGGTAATACAAATTTTATATGTGTTGTGCTCCATTACTTCATAAATGAAAAATTGATACCAAACTGATCGTTTGGTATCAATAGCCATAATTAATCCTCACCATTTATCCTTCACATGCTTTGAATCAGGATCTTCTACCTACTTTTCCTTGTGCTGGTGATTCCCAACACAACTAATATGCTCTTAGTAGTTGTTATAAGAAAGGGTATCCAGTAACTGAAACCAAGTCAAAAAGGAAACTCACAAGTGGGATGTTGTTGTTCTATCTATCTAGGAGTCCAACAATGGCCTATTCAACTCATACCTGTATGGATAGTGGCAATAAAATTACCATGTTGATGATAATGGTATAGCCACTGCTGCTGTTGCTGTTGTTGTTGAGCAAACCGTCTTCGTCCCAGAGCTCGCAAGATGGGAGAAGTCTGAAACGTGGTCCTTTGCTATTCATAAGACCTGCAGAAGAGAAAGCAGGTCGACCCTCGACACCGAGAGCATCAATGGATGGATGAATGTGCATCCAGGCTCAGTAGTTGCGTAGGAAGTTGGGGACAAGAATCAGGAAGAAAGAGTGAGAGAAAGTTGGAGTGAAAGAGTACAACAGGGGTTTCCATCCCACCCCACCCCACCCCTGCTGGAGCCTCGTGGAGCTTTAGGTGTTTTCGCTCAATAAACACACACAATGCCCAGTCTGGGAATCGAAACTGCGATCCTCCGACCGTGAGTCTGTTGCCTCCACTGATGTTGCTGCTGCTCATGATGATGATGGTGATAGTGTTGAACTTATCTATATGTATATATAAGCATATGTATGTGTCTGAATGGCTCTCTCTCTCTCTCTCTCTCTATCTCTCAATCTCTCTCATTCTCTCTCTGTATATGTGTAGCTGTGTGGTAAGAAGCTTGCTTACCAACCACATGGTTCCAGGTTCAGCCCCACTGCATGGCACCTTGGGCAAATGTCTTCTACTATAGTCTGAAGTTGACCAATGCCTTGTGAGTGGATTTAATAGAGGAAAACTGAAAGAAGCCTGTCGTGTATGTGTGTGTGGGGTGCCTGTGTTTGTCCCCTCCACTATTGGTTGACAACAGTTGTTGGTATGTTTATGTCCTCATAACATTAGCAGTTTGGAAAAGAGGCTGATAGAATAAGTCCTAGGTTTACAAAGAATAAGTCCTGGGGTCAATTTCTTTGACTAAAAAAACCCCTTTAATGCATAGTCAAAATGATGGAACCATTAGTATTAATTCTGCTGTGGTGGACAGGTCTTCTGGAATACAGCAATATACCAGATATCTTAGTCCTCTGTCATCTCCTTTGTAAGGCTCAGTATCTTGAGATCAGCCTTCAGTACTTTGTTCCATGTCTTTCTGGGTCAACCTCATCCATGAGTTCCATCCACCGTAAGTGATCAGTGTTTCTGTATACAGCTGTCTACATCTATATACATATCACAAGACCAAACCAGCAGAGTCTTCCCTCTTGTACACTGCATCTAATTCCTCTTATGCCCAACTTTTCTCTTAATACTGTTCTGTCACACATGTACATTGACATTGCACATCCAATGGAGCATACTAGATTCATTCCTTTCCAGTCTACACATGTCCTTTGCATTCTGGGCCTACATCTCACTACCATGTGGAATTGTATTGGTAAATAAAAGATATTCTAAATACTCAGGCCACTACTTTCAAAAATAATGATGATAGGCGCAGGAGTGGCTGTGTGGTAAGTAGCTTGCTTACCAACCACATGGTTCCGGGTTCATTTCCACTGCGTGGCATCTTGGGCAAGTGTCTTCTATATCCTCGGGCCGACCAAAGCCTTGTGAGTGGATTTGGTAGACGGAAACTGAAAGAAGCCCGTCGTATATATGTATATATATATATGTGTGTGTGTGTGTGTTTGTGTGTCTGTGTTTGTCCCCCTAGCATTGCTTGACAACCGATGCTGGTGTGTTTACGTCCCAGTCACTCAGCAGCTTGGCAAAAGAGACCGATAGAATAAGTACTGGGCTTACAAAGAATAAGTCCCGGGGTCGATTTGCTCGACTAAAGGCGGTGCTCCAGCATGGCTGCAGTCAAATTACTGAAACAAGTAATAGAGTAAAAGAGATAGCAACAATAGCTTCATTCTTGTAAGCTTGAAGCTTGCAAGATCACGAGGCCGAAATTTAATCAGATTTCCAAGGTGTACAAGACTATCTTTAAACCGGACACCAGTCCATCACAAGGTAAACCCTCAGGTGTTGTCGGTACTCATTTTCAGCTGGAATAACATGAAAAGAAGTACCTTGTGCAAAAAAGACATAATACACTACCCAGTGCCAGGATCAAACCTATGATTTAATAATTATAGGCTCACCTCTCTAACCATTAAACCACACACGTTCACTACATTCTAGGCATGGAAGATAAAATTGATTACATCCAGATGATTGACATATAAATACATAGTTTGACTGATATTCTCAATAGTCAGGTTCTTTGAGCACTCCTCCAGTAAACCTTATATCTATATATATAAAAGTGAAGCTGTGTGAGTGTCTGTCTCCTACGATTTAGATTCCTAACTACTCCCACATTTTGCGGTGCAGTTTAACCAAAACCGGATATCTTATAGTCGTGATTCATATCGAGCCCTTCTGGGTATTAGCGCACGTCTATGATGAGTCTACGATTTTAAAAATAATTTAACATCATTTTTTTCCATTTTAATGCATTTTTTTGCTATTATATAAGGGAAGTAACTCTCTAAAAATGTCTACGATGAGTCAACGATTTAAAAAAATTTACTATAATTTTTTTTCCATTTTTAATGCATTTTTTTGCTATTTTTTGGCTATAACTCTCTAAAAATGCTTTATAGTTATTTCCCTTACAAACCCGAGCAACGCCGGGCGATACTGCTAGTTTGTAATAAATACTGCTAAAGAGAGCACAAGATGGTATCACAGCTACAATTTAGACGAATTTACATCTATTGAAAGATTTGACAGCTATACCAGTGTAAAGGCCAAGTTTTTGTATGTCAAGCTGTTCAGTTGAATCAAATATTCTACAGATCACTTCTTTCAAATATTTTCATATTTGAAGAAAAATTTAGAAATATATAAATTATCATTTTTTTGTGCTTAGATATAAAATGCAATGAATATATGAATAAATTACATGCACACACGCACGCACACACACACACACACACACATGATGATGATGATATATATATATATATTATATATATATATATATATATTATATATATATATATATATATATACCTGTCTGTTTGTATGTATTATATGTATGCATATATATGAGTATCTATGTGTGTATATTAATCTTAATGATTCACAAACACATTATTATTATATATATGTGTATTTATATATTTGTATATACATAGATATATGTATGTATATGAACATATTTTAGTCTTATTTTGAAAGAATATCTTATCTAAAATACATCAAAATGTTACAAGAATATAAGATCAGAATTCACTTACATATGCACACATGTGCATGCACACACATATACACATATGTGCTACACATACATGCACATATACACACAGCCGTTATATGATGATTCCATTCCTTATTATAAATCTATCATTTATTATTGTGCAGTTGAAATCTGCAACCCTCTCATTTACACCTTCTGTAATTTACCATCAATACACACAGATATATATCTGTGTGTATGCATGTATGTATGTATGTATGTATGTATGTATGTATGTATGTATGTATGTATGTATGTATGTATGTATGTGAGGGTGGGGTTGCAAAATGCACATTCTCTCCTTTAATAAAGAACACATCTCCCTACAAGTATTTCTGGCTTTCATCTATTTTCCCTTTCATATTCATCTCTGGTTTTTCATTGTTTTTCACACACAACTTAGTCATGCCTTCCATTTTTATTTTTCTGATTTCTTCACAAGGATTTTACAGATCACTTCCATTTCAAGTTGCTATAATTTCCTTTATTGTTTTTCTCCCCCAGCCCCGTTTTTTTTTTTTTTTTTTTTTTTTGCAATTCAAATTTTAAATAACATGTCATTGCGATTATGCTAAAATGGATTTCATTCAAAGCTATTAAATAGAACAATTTCAGTCTTCCATATCAATATCAAGAATTGGCTGCAATCTATTGCAATTGCATCTGACAGGGATAAAATAAAAGAAACTTAAAAACTAAGTTAGATATGATGAGGCTTACACTACAAACTCATTATACTGCCACTCCACAAAGAAATAATGCTTAACTTTAATGGTTTAGGCTATTTTCTTAGGAAATTCATCTTCAGACTTCATTTTCAATAAAATACATAATATCATACATTAGAAATTAGAATATCAAAAAAAAAAAAAAAAAGAATTAAAACATTAAAATAAATAAATCAAGATTACATTAGCATTTAAATAGTAGAATGATTAATTCTACCAAAAATTAAAAATTTCATAAAGCTGCAAGGTTTTTCTTGTAGATATTGGGAAAATGTGGCTTTAATGAAAGCAATTGTTTGATTTTTTTAGATTTTTTTGTTGTTTTCACTACCAGCACTGGAAGACAGCCAGATAAAGGAAGAATATAGAATCTGTTAAAGAGAAAAACAAAACAAAACAAAAAAAAAGAATAGTTTTCTAAATTTATGTATTAAAAAATATTCTTGCTAAATTACTCAAAAAAAAAAATAATAATAACATAAAGACATATAAAGGAAAGTGCTGGCAATGAAATTGTTACAGTTTTATTTTGTTAACATATTGAAATAAGAAAGCAAACATGAAACCATAAAAAAGGGGGGGATGTAAACATCAAAAGGTATCATCATAATTATTCAGTTTAAGTATTTTAATATAATTTTTGAAAGTAATTTTTTTGTTTTTATTTTACTTTTTTGTTGAATAATAGAATTTTGAATTATTTACTTAAATTTTGTTCAAATAAAAATAAAGAAAAAAAGACAATAAAAAGTTACAATAGATGAAACAATAAAAATAACAAAATTAGCTACAGCTGCTGAGGTGAACATTAATTAGCAACATAATTAGGTGAAATAATTCAACGAGTTAAAGAAAACATGACATTTTTAATAAAATGTGTCCATCTGAACAGTGCTGTTGTTGTTGTTGCTGTTGCAGAGAGATTGTAGTTTAGTTGTTGTCCTAGTTGTTATTGCTGCTGATATTTTATGGCATCAGGCCAAAGCTAGCTGGACATAACCTATGACTGAAGACATTCTAACTATGACATTCTGCATTTCCAGACTATATTATTCAATATTTCCTTTGTCTTCCTTTCAAAGACAATAGGGTGTTACATGTGAAAAGTTTGGTTGCTATTTCTAGCTGGTCAATCAGTTGACCACATAGCACTCGAAATCATAAAATCTTAGTAGTGATGATGATGATGATGATGATGATGATGATGATGATGATGATGATGATGATGATGATGATGATGATGATGGTGATGATGATGATGATGATGATGATGATGATGGCGGTGTTGTTGTTGTTGTTGTTGTTGTTGTTGTTGGTGGTGGTGGTGGTGATGATGATGATGATGATGATGACGACGATGATGATGTTAGCATAACAATAGCTGCTGTATAGTTTAAAGAGTGAGATTGGCCCTGTGCAAAAATCTTTCCTCACTTAAAAAGTTTCAGGTCCAAGTGTTACTTGATTTTTTTTTTTTAACATCTCTGCTCTGTATTGCATGCTATGGCTGGATATATATAGCTGAAAATGGCAGAACCCCAAGTGAAAGATTCCATGAAGGAATGAAGTGGGGGTGGTGGTGTCAGTGTAGGAAATAACTCTCTGAACACCAGTTGTGACAGACGCTCGTCATTGCCACAACTGTGCAAGACAGTGTAGGTCTCTAGCAGAATGGAAAAGCTGTATCCATACTGCTTTCAGAGAACAATCAAGCAATGGTATTGATGAAAGCCGACTACAGCCATCATGCATACATACATACATACATGCATACATGGTGGCTGCCCCCTTGTTGTCGAGTATGGCCAATGCACGAAGCGTAATCAATGTTCTTATCATGCAGGCTAAGATGGGGTTTAATGACCAGCAAGCTGGCCACACATACATACATACATACATACATACATACATACATACATACATACATACATACATACATACATACATGATGGCTGCCCCCTCGTTATCGAGTATGGCCATTGCACGAAGCTTAACTGTTATTGGTGCTGTGATAGAATGTGACTTTCATTTGCTTTTTAAGGCTACAGCCAGCCATTCAGTTGAGACTCACAGCACCATCAACAATCCTGAACAATGCTGTTATCGTGCAATGCCTGTGCAAGAAGATTTTCTTTTAAAGTGAGGAAAGGCTGTGCACTGAGTCAATCCCACTCACTAAGCAGCAGCAGTCATAATCCGAAAAGAAGAACAAGTTAACATCATCGGTAACCACTGAGCCACAGGTTTTATGTCTGAGTTATCCCAGTTACCTGAGTTACCTTCTCCTAGAAGGATGCCCTAACAAAGGCTAGGAATCCTTCACTCCCAATGGTTTAACCGCGCGATTGTGTATTCAGTCCGATTATTTCTATGTCCCCGCGCATGATACATCCTTAAGACATTTATTGGATGGCCGTTGACTCTCAAGAGTTTCTCCGCCCTTTGACGGGTTTTGTTTTTCATCCCGCAGGGTGTCCAATAAACACCCTCCTCACCAAGCAAGCTTGGTGGGGTTGCCGGTTTAGTCGACGACGACCCGACCATGCAACAGGTTTTACTGGATTACATGTTACCAGTAGCACTCGAAAGTGACCTGACATACATACATACATACATACATACATACATACATACATATATTTCACTTATGCCTTGTGAGACTAATAACCAGGTGTAGAACTCAGTATACATATGCTTTAGAACAAAGTGTTAGTTGAGTACAGAGAGGTAATAAGTAAAGGAGACGACAAAGGAATAAGCAATTATCTTATGAACTTCGTTAGCTTACAGCTGTTTCTGCTATAAGATGCACTGGACTCATAGTTGAGTGCCTGAGGCTTTCAAGGCTCTGATGCAGTTATAAGGCACTCAAATATGAATCCACTGTATCTTATTGCCGAAACAGCTGTAAGCTAATGAAGTTCATAAGGTAGTCATTTACTTTTTTGTCATCTCATTTTCTTACACACACACATACACACACACACACACACACACACACACATACACACATATGTTCTGGAAACGACTATTTTAAACTGCATCCGATTGTGGGGCTCTGGTTCAGAAGCTCCAGGGTTTTGAGGTGTGTCAGGCAGGTAGATAGTGCTTGTTAGCCTGAGAAGCAACCCATCTGAGGAAAAACATCATCATTCCAAACCTTTGCCACCTTGAAGCCATACACCCAGCATAGAAATGACTTCAGGAAACAACAGTGATGAAAAATCAGGTGTTGAAGCTCCTTAGGCAGTATGATGTTATCTACAGCCTTGTTCTGGAAACAGCTGTGACAGTGCTGGTACCGAATTGAGGACGTGTATGCAGCATGAGCAACAACCTGTCGGCCATATAAAACTGCATAGGCTTGGATTCTATCAAACACCCTATGCAGAAGAGATATTGTTTCAGTGGTGTGGACAGCTAAGTCCTTTATCCATGGTCACTTATGATAGACAGAGGCTATATATATATGTATATATATATATATACTGTAAAAAAAAAAACATGTAATTTGTGTACCTGTGTAATTTACACAGGAGATTTTCAGGATAGAGATTGTTAAAAAAAGCTTATGTAAAATTTGCACTCAAAAGTTTTCAGAATTGTTGGTATGGCCAGGGAAAAGGTTTTCAGTTTAGTTGTGTTTAGCATAATTTCTCTTACTTATGATAAGATTTTATTAAATTTTCACTAAATAAAAATAATTTCTGTTTAACAGGTATCACATTAAAAGCTATTAAATTACAACGTGTTTGTTTTGTCTTCTCATTAAATAAAATCCGTTTTTGCTCACTCTCCATACCTTCCTCTTCCCTCAACATTAGTATTGCAATAAAAATATGTAAATGAAAAATATGTTGCTGATTGTCTGCTGGTATCTGTGTGTGTGAGTGTGCTTATGTGTGTACATGTAACTGTATGAGACTATGTGGTTTAAGTGCTTCCATGTGTACGTAACTGTATGAGATTGTGTTTGTGTTTCTCTGCATAACTGTGTGAGATTAATCAGAACTAACCAAAGTATTATCTCACAAATTGTGAGCAGACGATAGCTGTATGTATATGTGTATATATATATAATATACATTAATGTACGTTTGTATATATGTGCGTGTGTGTATTTATATATACATGTGCATATGTGTATGTATGTATATATATATCTATATATATATATATATATATATATACATATATATACATATATATATATATATTTGGCCGTTCGCCAGCCTCGTCTGGCACCTGTCGGTGGCACATAAAAACACCATCCGAGCATGGCCGTCTGCCAGCCTCGTCTGGCACCTGTGTCAGTGGCACATAAAATCACCCACTACACTCTCGGAGTGGTTGGCGTTAGGAAGGGCATCCAGCTGTAGAAACACTGCCAGATCTGACTGGCCTGGTGTAGCCTTCGAGCTTGCCAGACCCCAGTTGAACCGTCCAACCCATGCTAGCATGGAAAGCGGACGTTAAACGATGATGATGATGATGATGATATTTCTATATTCACGTGTATATATATATATATGTAAATATACATGTATGCTTCCCTTTTTTTCGCACATACACTCAAAGTGTGTACACAGGAAAAGTTGTTAAGGATTATCAACAAAAAACAAGGCAGATAAATTTGCGCAGGTGTTGCAAATGAAGTTTGATTACCAATAAATATCAGCTGGGATGACACTTTACTCAACCGAGTAAAATATGGCCCAGACCATGATTACCAGCATGTACGTCAGACTTCAAAAAGTAGTTAACCATTTAATGGTTTTAGTAAATTTATACAGAAAAAGTAAGCATCATACTGTCCAGCATGAATAAAAGTCAACTTCATTATATTTAAACTCATTAAATGAGTCAACTTCCGGTACAAACGTTTACATTTTCTACGTCTTTTTTCAACAACAAAAAGAATCCTAAAAAATTCTAGAAATGATCTACTCATGTAATTTACATATCCCCTTTTTTTTTTTTTTATTTTGACCTAAAAACGTGCATAAATTACATTGGTTTTTATGGTGTATATATACATATACATACATACATCATCATCATCATCATCATTTAACGTCCGTTTTCTGTGCTAGCACTTGTTGGATGGTTCGACCGGGGTCTGGGGAGCCAGGGGCTGCTCCAGGCTCCAGTCTGATCTAGCAGTGTTTCTACAGCTGGATGCCCTTCCTAACGCCAACCACTCCACGAGTGTAGTGGGTGCTTTTTTACGTGCCACCTATATATATGATTGATCGTTAGCTACTAAATGTATGTATGTTTGTATAAATGTATAGGCAAGCAAACTGCTAGTATCTGGCCAGATTATGACATTTATATATATTTTTTATTGATAACAGCTTCTTTTTCATTCACGAAAGTGAATGGAGTTTTGGCCAGAAGAAATTGATGTCATCAGATGGTATCCAATGACCATCAGGTGTTTCAACCCAGAATAGCAGCATCCTCCTATTGGTGTGTCAGCAGAGGTATCATCTTCTCCAGGATTAACTCCTTTCTCTTGCTCCACAACAGGTTCTTTCTGCTGTTTCTCTCATCCTACACACAACCACCCTTTCCTCTTTTCATTTTATCCCAATGGTTGTAACCAACCTCCATAATGACTAAACAAGGAATCCTCAACAGCTAACCCTGACTGGGATTAGCCATGACAACCACACCCTCTCCTGAAATCTTGCAGAATACTCTCTTCCATTCAAATGCTTGATCCCACCATTCTCCCCATTGGACTGTAAGTTCAATTAAGATTATTTTCTTTGCCTTTTCAGACCCCAAAAACTAAATATGATCCCAGGATTGTCTGGACAATCTTAGATAACTGCAATTTTTTTCCCAGGTCAATTTTCATTTTTCATGATTAGGCCCCCATGGGGTAGACTATTTCTTTTTGATGTCCTCACTAGCTTTTTTCCTTCATTCATGAACTTGATTGCTACTGTTGTTTTCCCCTGATGATGCTGTTTCTTCAGCCATCCCTGTGTGAATAAGTGTTGGCAGCAAACAATAACTATCTGGCGGTGTGTGTTATGCATGTGTGTATAGATAGGAAGATTGTGATTGCTCCATTTTCACAGATGATTGCCATCTCCTTGTGCTTCCTCATTGTCAATATCATTTCTAACTTTCCATCCTCAACCTCTCAGATGACTATTCAGTCCCACTGCAGATGTTTATGGTTTGAAGCACAGGTGACAGACAAAAGTTGTAACTTACTGTTCACTTCCGGCTGGTTGGGTCTGCACATGTCATCACTAGGACTTTAAGTAGATGGAATGACAAATGATGTCAGCATAAAGAGATATCTGTACATCATTAGATTATAAGGAAAGATGTTTGTACAACACAGGTGCCACTCTCTGAATCCCCATAATTAATACCTAGTGACAGACGGAAGTGAGATAACCAGTAATCACATTAAATTGCAGGTTTAACACCTAGGAATGTCCCTCTTCGAGAAGGATATTGTGATACCAGTTAGAAATCCCTCACTCCCAGTGGTTTTACAGCATACCCTGACACCTACTCCAGGTTTTTCTCTGTCCCCACACTCAGATGGAATACCATCACATATGCTAGCCAATCAATAGCTGGGCCTTGACAGGTACTACTACTCCGGGTCAGAATTGACCTAAGAACAATAGTAAGAGGTGGTTTCAACTTCTCTAAACCTGGGAACTCCTGAACCAGGGCTCAAGTACTGGGTGCAGTTTTAAGTTACACCTAGGATGTACATACATATATACATACATACAGATAGATAGATAGATAGATAGATAGATAGATAGATAGATAGATAGATAGATAGATAGATAGATAAATAGATAGATAGATAGATACATACATACATACATACATACATACATACATACAGATAGATAGGTAGATAGATAGATAGATAGATAGATACTTACATACAGACAGACAGACAGTCAGACAGACAGACAGATACATACATACATACAGACAGACAGGCAGACAGACTGACAGACAGACAGACAGATAGATAGATAGATACATACATACATACATACATACAGATAGATAGATGGATAGATAGATAGATAGATACATACATACATACATACATACATACATGCATGCATGCATGCATATATACATACATAAACACATACATACATGCACACAAGGAACACACACTAAACCAAAGGAGTAGTGTATAAGATAATGTAATAGCATAACCAAACCCAAAAAATCCGGCTAGAGACCTCACACAGACATACATGCAGACATATATATACTCAGATATAAATGTAACAGACATACAGGGACATAGCCAGAAAGACATTTATTTATACACATGCGTAAATACATAGATAACTTATAGTACGTGTGATATAGGAGAAATACAGATGTCACATACAGATCTACAGATATGATTTACGACTATAGAGATAAGCCCATGCAAACGTACAGATATGGGATACAAATCCACAATAGGATCAAAGTTCTTGACATTTTCTAGAAATGTTTTAGCAGTTAATGCGTATTTGTTAGTTGGAAAGGATACAACTGAAGCAGTTAAAGAATAGCTTTCTAACCCATGCAGTGTGAATCATTGGTAAAATAACAAAGTCTCTGATTTTAATGTTCCAACTTTTTTTACCAATGACTGTTTTTCATCAACAAATGAATATTTTGCTTCATTATAAAAATTGAATACGTGTTGTTCCGTATTAACAGAATCAAATGACAAAATATTTTCACCACTTGATAACTTTGTAAATTCTTGTGGAAAATTTATGTCTTTTCAGTGAGACAGAAGAAAGAGTCCTTTGTTTTTCTTAAATTTGGCATTTCATGCAATACTTGTTTGGAAATTTTGCTACTTGACTGCATACAACAATTACATCAAACAGTATGAAAGAGGGAACTCAGTTGTATTTTTAGCATTTCCATGGTGTTTTCTCACAAATTTTTGATGCTTCAATCAATACTACATTGGCAGTGTGATGGTTTCCTCCTCATTGACTCATTATAACATCAATAACTGAACTCCCTCAAGCACAACAGTTTTGGAATATTTTTCATTCACCTGTTTACCTTTAGAATATAAATGGATCATTTCTTTTATCCTTACTTGTTCCAGTCATTAGACTGCAACCATGCTGGGGTACCACCCCAAACAGTATTAGTCAAATGCATTGACCCCCCCAGTACTTGTTATTTTTTGTAAAACCTGATACTTATGCTATCAGTCATTTTTGCTGAACTGCTAGGCTATGGCAATGGAACACCAGCACTGGTTGTCAAACAGTGGGGGTGGAGACAAACATAAAGACACACACACTCTTAGGTACACACACACACTCTTAGGTACACACACACACATGCATGCATGCACACACACACACACACACACACCACACACACACACTCACACACACACACATATATATACATATATACATGACAGACTTCTTTCAGTTTCCATCTACCAAAATCTTTTCACAAGGCTTTGGTTGGTCTGAGGCTATAGTTGAAGACACTTGCCCAAGGTGCCAGTCAGTGGAACTGAACCTGGAACAAGTGCTTGGCAAGCAAACTTCTTACTAATCAGTCATGCCAATGCTTATGCTAACATTAAAAAATTTTTTTTCCTTTCTCTGAATTGAAGAAATTGATGTACCAAAATGTAATAGGCTCATTAAAAAATATTAAATGTTTAAATGACAATAGAATTTCAACTTTAAAGATGGTTTTGTGCAAGTAGACTTAACTATTTTTTGTGAATATGTAATAAATCAACTACTTATGGGTAAAACTCCATTATGGTCAACTTTACCTTTTATCTTTCCAAGGGTGACAAAATAAATTTAATTAACTAAACCCTTTTCTTTAGAATTGCTGGCCTTTTGCCTAAATTAGAATTAATTATATGCTAATCAGTAAATTCACAAATTGGTGAATTATTGGAAACTAATTACAAGTGGTAAATTTTTCACACAGAGTATGGACATGTAGTGCATGGGGGGTGGGTATCAGCAGGAATACAGTTCACTGAACCAACTTGAAGTGGACCTTGTAGACAAGGCACCAGAAGGTCTCACTATTGGCAAGAGATCAAGAAGCCTTGCTGCTATTTAGAAGGCAAGAGACATCTCAGAATGTACACTTTGCTGGTGATTCTCTAACAATTATTGAAATGAGAGACAAACACTGGGCAGTAATGTAAACACTTTTTTCTTCTTCAAGGAAACATCATAGAAATGTTGGTGTGACCAATCTTTGGCTGTGTGACTTAGTTGGAGAGACATAATAGGACCAACAGTTTTGTTTTTTTTATTGGTGTGGCTTGAGGGATGGGGAGCTCTCATGCCCTTTACAGACTCCTCAAGACTAATTTGACTGTTGTGGTTAATGTTGTTCATAAACTGGTGCAGGTTGACATTAGGGGGAGCAATGGTTGGCAGAGTGGGAATTTCAGAGAGACAGGAAGAAGGACTGGACAAAGTAGTTATTATATGAATAATAGTTTCAATTTTTGGCACAAAGCCAGCAATTTTAGGGTAGTGGGTAAGTTGATTACAATTGAAACCAGTGCTCAACTGGCACTTATTTTATCGACCTATTTATTTGAACTCAGAACATGAAGATGGACAACATGCCACTAAGCATTTTGCCCAACATGCTAACAATTCTACCTGCTCACTACATTCTAAAATGAATAATGAGAGGAGGAGACATGAGGCCTACGAGAAAGACCATCAATGTTCCTTGTAGTAGCAGTAGAAGAGACAAAAGACAGTAATTAGCTTTACTTGCACACATCTTCCTGATAACTTTTCTAAAATATGACTCAGTAATTTTACCAATTTACATTCCTTGCCACACTAATTTTTATTCTAAACATTTTGGTTGTTAACTTTTGGATCCCTATATAAAATATGTAGTATTTTGGCCCCAGGCTTTCTAAATGTAACCTTTTTTTATTGGTGTTGATGTAATAATAATGCACTTAGTGTTGATTTTTTGATTTTATTTAACTCAGTGTTTGGTTATTATTGTCTTTGGAAATATTCTACCATGACAAAACCGTCTATGATCTGAAAGAGTTTTAATCTGAATTGTTTTCTAATTACTTTATTACTTTTTCTCTCAATCTCCTTGTTTCCCTCTCTCTCTCTCTCTCTCTCTCTTTCTCTCTCACCACTCCACTTCTCTCCTCTCTCTCTTTCTCTCCATTTTGCTATCCGTCTTTTCTCCCGCTGAACCTCTTTTGCTTTCTCTCTCTCTCTCTCTCTCTCTCTCTTCCTCTTCTCTCCCTACCCATTCTTTTCTCTCTCTCTCTCTCTCTCTCTCTCTCTCTCTCTCTCCACCTTCTCTCCACACAATCATGAATTTGACATTTATTTTCAAATTACAATATTTGTTGAAATATTTGAAACAAGGAGTGACATACTGTGAACACCGAAACTAGGTGCGATTAACATTAAAGCATTCTTTTATTTCATATTATTTTCTATGAAAAAAATAACTTTCCATATGTTTTAAAATGTATAAATGTCTGTGTATGTATCTGTGTGAGTATATGTGTGTGTGTGTGTGTGTATATATAATATATATTATATAATGTGCTATGTTTATAAATATTACAAAAACTCATTAAACACACAGAAATCAATATGTTTTATAAACAACAACGTTAGAGTAACACACACTTGGATATATTGGGTAAATAGATAGTTATCATAGTGACAGGAGAGATATTTATGAATAAATATGTCGTCAAGCACACAAGGGAGACACATAGATGAAAAGATGGATAAAAGACAAATGTTTTAGGTACTACAGAAGATAATGTGGATATTGTAGCACGATAAACTCAAATGGTATTGTACAAAATAGATGTAATACGTTTAAAAGATGGAGTACTATGTTTATTAATAGCTATGAAACTATCGACTGTATTAGAGGCCAGGTCACAGAAGTAGAACAACAATTTTGACACCTTAGGAAAAACATTTTTAATGATTATAGTTTTGTGTGTTTTTAATGGTTTCAATGATAGTTCATTGATATTATCACTATGGAAATGTGAACTATGTAGAAATAGTTGAAGTAACATACTATGAATGTCAGAAGATAAACTGGCAAGATGGACTGTCTTAATTAAGAAAAGAAGCCTGTCATGTGTGTGTGTGTGGTGTGTGTGTGTGCACATGTGGTTGTGTTTCTATTGTGTTTGTCTCCACCACCATATGACAACGTCCTTGTTAGCAGTTCAATGAGAGAAACTGCTAGAACAAGTACCAGACTACAAAAATAAATAGTTATTAATGATCTGTATGATTAAACTCTTCAAGGCAATATCCCAGCATTGTTGCAGTCCAGTGACTGAACCAAGCAACAGATAAAAGTCAGGTCAGTGTGTAATCTACGTAGGTCAGTTGGTCAAAAAATTGATCAGCACCAGATATGATGTCACCATCATTGTGATACTGGTTTCAATCCAAGCGTTTTTTTCATGTTGGGGAATAGATGGACCCAGATCAAGAAAACAGGGAGGTTGATCAACCAGTTCAAAGCCACAGTCATCATGCACAGCAGCCATTGAGACCAACAACTTGTGTGCTGGAGCATTATCAGTTTTCCTGGGTGTTTGGTCTTGATAGTTTTCTGTAACTGTTTCAGCAAGATGGCTTAGTACTCTCCATTGATGTTGTGGCCCTTTTGTGAGATAGTCAATAAACACAATGCCATTTGCATCCAGAAAACTGAGAGGCCATCACCTTCCCTGTAGAGGAAATAACTGTGGCCTTCTTAGGAGCAGGTGAGGAGGGGTGTTTCCACTGCATGGATTGTCTCTTTGTCTCTGGCTCAAAGGGATGAAGCCAACACTTATCCTGGGTTAAGAAACATTCAAGGAAACCAGCAGGATCTACCACAAAAAATGTCATATTTCCTGTGAAGTGATCAGATCAGTGTAATTTTATCCTGCTTTTGTACACAGACTTTTTCAAATGGACAAAACCCTTTGTAACTTTCGTCCTGTGTTTTGTCCCTTTATGTTTTAACTGATTTTTGTTAGCCCTTGTGGCCAATAAACGAATTAATTATTATTATTATTATTATTATTATTATTATTATCATCATCATCATCATCATTATTATTAATATTATTATTATTATCATTATTATTATTATTATTATTGAGGTCACTGCCTGAAATTGAACTCGGAATCTTAGGGTTAGTAGCTCGCACTCTTAACCACTATGCCATATGCCCATGGGCTACTAACTCCAAGATTCTGAGTTCAATTCCAGGCAGTGACTTGAATAATAAAATAATAATAATAATATATAATAAATAATAATAATATAATAATAATTTTCTTCTCTCTAAAAACATCACGCTTTTCTTTTTGTGGACTTACAAAACCCTAAAACTTTCTATGAAAATCTGACTTTTCTTTGCTTCCTCCCTGAATATTCAAATATAAATGTAAACATATACTTTTTATTGTAAAAACCACACTGTTCTTCTAACTGGACATACAAACATCTCTAGAAAAGTCAACTTCAACCTCCACAATATTACCTTACAGGAAATATAAAAACTTTTTATTGCAATAACACAAACGCACATGGAAAAAAACAAAAAAAAATGATGATGCTAAGATTCTCTCTGGCCGAACACAACTTCTCTATTCACAACAATACAGAACAGCCTTCCTTAATTTTTTTTAAGCCTAATAGTAGTAAACATTTTTTGACCAATAGGACCCCACCTAAAAAAAAAAAAAAAAAAATCACTGATGGTGATGGTGATGATGGTGATGATGATAATAATGATAGTAATAGTGCTGATAATCTATCTATCTATCTACACAACACACACACACTCAAAGAGTTCAAACAACACAAAGAAAGTATTATTTGACAGCAAGAACTCTGGTGTTGAAGACAGTCAGCCAGCCAACCACCAAGCCAGCCAACGAGACAGACAGACACTACTGTGATGGCGATAATGATAAAAAACAAAAATAACAATAATAAGATACTGCTGTGACTACACATAAAACAATATCATTGATGATGATGGTGGTGTGGTGATGGTGATGATGATAATAATGATGGTAATGGTGGTGATAATGATGATAGTGATGGTAATGGTGATGATAATAACAATAATAAGCCGACTACGGCTGCTATAATGGTATGATTATAATTGTAACGGCAATGATGGCCGTCTCCCCACGAGCCAATCAAAGCTAAAAAATGATAACATTATCGGAGCACCAAAATGTTTTTGGAAACTAAAAGGAAAACTAAATCAGTATACCAAATCGCTTGTCCTATGGTTAATCTGGGAAGAGCCAGCCTGGGATCGAAAAGTCATCAACTGGCACAAACTCTTCTCCGAATACGGACATGAATGGTCACTTGAATGGGAAATCCCCCAACTCGAGCCCTCCAAGTTCACCACCACAGAAAGAAAAATGTAAGCGGAACAAATGGACCCGAGAAGAGTATAAAGAAGTAATATACGCTTATTACTATGCATTAGGTAGGCCATCTCAAGAGAGACACACCGCACTCTTACAGTATATGGAGAACACGGAATCAAGACAGTAGGCCCTATTTAGACGAGAACAAATTAGCAAATGTGAGGAGGGATATCCTTAGAAATAACAGACTCACAGACAGTGAAATAAGCGCGATCAAGCACGCAACGGAAAATGACATAAATATAAGACACAAGGAAATGAAGAATCAGATGAACAGTATAGCCCGCCACGAGGCTTAATTGAAAGACTGCCATCTGACCAAAGTACGCAAAGGCCTGAAGATACAAGAAATTCTATTGTACCTGTTAAAGATAGCCAGGAAAACGAAAAAACAACAGTAACTGAAGATCTCGCATTTGCTGAAGAACACAGAGAGTCTATGGCAGAAATGAGGCAGAAAATCCTGAATACGCTTGAAGTTGTAAGACATACAAGTATGAATGATAGAGAACCACTTCATAAACTCTCAAATACAAACCAAATAAAAACAAATCCAAATTGGCAACTATGTAACAAATGAAATAATACGAGAATTAAAACCGATTTTACTGAGTTAAATGAAATTATTTACGCTTCTGCTAGGGCAATTGAAACCAGCTGTATGCCCCCGAAAAACAAAGAAAACAAAACCTGGGAAGAAATCAAACCTGGAGAAGTAAAATTGAAAAGAGATTGAATTTATGAGAGGGGAAATATCAATATTAAGTGAACTAATATGTGGAAATGATGTAAGATCCAGAACAGGAAGAAAGATGAAGAGAAAATTTGGATCCTCACCAAGAGAAGAACTGATATCAATAAAAGAGAAACGCTGAAACAAAAAGTCCAAGCAAAAGCCCAAAGAATACGAAGATTTGAGAAGAGAAACAAGTTTTACAAGCAAAATAAGCTGTTCACATCCAATGCCAAAAATTCTACAGAGAATAGGGAAGGAGAAAGTAACCGTTAAAGACCCCCTCCCATGGAAGAAGTTCAAAACTTTTGGAAAAGGATTTGGAGTGACAAGAAGACGTACAACATAAATTCAGACTGGATTATACAAACTGAAGGATCCTACCAAAATTTACAACAACAAGCATGGGAAGACATCACAATAGCAGACCTAAGAAAGGCACTCACGAAGGCCCATAATTGGAAATCCCCCGGTAAAGATAGGGTGCCGAATTTCTGGCTCGCATCGCTCCCATGCGCACACGGTAAGCTAGTTCAGCTGCTCAATGGAAATGAGAGACCCAAAGAAAACACCTGAATGGTTAGCAAGTGGCATTACTTACCTACTCCCAAAGAATAACGAAACCAACCTTCCAAAAAAACTATCGGCCTATAACCTGTCTATCCACCACGTATAAAATCCTAACATCTATCCTGGCAGAGAAAACATATGCATTCTTGGAGAAGAATGATATTTTCCCCATTGAACAAAAAGGGTGCCGCCGAGGCTCTTACGGATGCAAAGATCAACTGCTAATCAATCGTATGATCCTTGAGAACTGTCACAACAAGCGCAGAAATCTCAGCACCGCATGGATTGACTACAAAAAGGCCTTCGACAGTATACCGCATGGATCTTGAGATCGCTGGACATCTTCAAAATTTCCCCTGTGATTTCAAACTTCCTGAAGCACAATATGTCGTTGTGGAATACGAATCTCCAATTATACCACTCTAATGGAGTACTTGCCTCAGAAAATATAAACATCAACTGTGGAATTTTCAAGGTGACTCACTTTCACCTTTAATATTCTGCATAGCCCTAATACCCCTTACAAGTGAATTAAACAGAACAGGGTATGGGTATAAAATTGCCAATAAAAAAATAAGCCATCTATTTTATATGGATGACTTAAAACTTTATGGTAAAGACAATAATGAACTTGAAGGCCTATTGCGCACCGTGAAAGCATTCAGCGATGACATCGGGATAGAGTTGGACTTGAGAGTGTGCCAAGGCCACTTTCCAGAAAGGGAAAGTGAAGACCATAAATTCAGTCGTGTTAGATGTTGACACAGTCATAAGAGAGCTTGAGCAAGAACAAACATACAAATATTTAGGGATAAATGAAGGCTCTGGTATTCAGCATGCAAGCATGAAAGAGAAAATCAGGAAGGAATGTTATAGGAGAGTTCGTGCAGTCCTGAAATCTGAACTAAATGCACGTAACAAGGTTCTAGCTATAAATTCCTTAGCAGTTCCAGTTGTTACTTATAGCTACAATGTGTTGAACTGGAATATGAGTGAAGTAAAGAATATAGATAGAAAAATACGCAAGCTGCTGAGTTGCAATAGGATGCACCACCCAAAGGCAGACGTAGATCGCCTTTACCTTCCCAGAGCCCAAGGAGGTCGAGGCTGATCCAATTTGAACTAGTTTACAAAACAACCACAATTGGACTGGCCAAATATCTCGAAATATCGAATGACTGGATGCTAAAGCTCGTGGAAAATCAGAGCGAAGAAAGAAGCTTCATTATCATAAAGGAAAGCAAAAAATTGCTATTGATCTCGTGCAGGATACCCAAACTGAACAACCCGAGGGAAGTACGGCAACTATGTTGTAAAGAAGGTGAAAATGATGGCAATGAAGAAAAGCGCCACGAGCAATTGGCTGATAGGTGGGAGGAGAAACCTCTGCACGGCAAATATGTGACCTGCAGCAAACAAGCTGATGTTGACCAGAAGCAAACCATCAGTGGCTACGGAGCTCAGGGCTAAAAGCAGAGAGCGAAGGTTTCATCCTGGCTGCTCAAGATCAAAGCCTATTAACCCAGAACTACCAGGCCAATGTGATGAAAAATGGAGCAGAACCAAAATGCCGATTCTGCAACGACATGATTGAAACAGTGGACCATCTAATCTCTGGATGTAAAGTCTTAGCACCAGTGGAGTATAAATTAAGACATGACAGAGTTGGCCAATATCTCCACTGGCTAATAAGTCGGCATTACAATATCAAAACTGCCGACAAGTGGTATAATCACCACCCTGAGGCTGTAACTGAAGAGGAGAAAATGTAACCATTCTGTGGGACTTTCCAGTACATACAGACCGAACCATCAAGGCCAATAAACCAGATATTGTTGTGAAAGACCAAAACAATAAAGTTTGCTTATTGATCGACATGAGTATCCCCTGTGATCATAATATCTCAGCAAAAGAGTTTGACAAGCTCAGAAAATATAAAGACCTACTCATTGAAATTGAGAGAAAATGTGCATCTCAAGGCGGTTACAATACCAATGATCGTAGGAGCACTAGGAATGATCAAGAAGGGAACCGAAAATTATATGAGAATGATCCCTGGCTTACCATCCCTGCAAGAAGTGCAAAAGATTGTCTTAACTGGTACATCACACGTATTGAGAAGAGCATTGTCGATGTGAGAACTGTTGCTGCTCATGTATTTTAATTTAACTTTAAAAAAAAAAAAAATAAATAAATAAACGAACTACTGAGTTTGGTTTAATGGCCTACCAATGTATACTATGAGTTTCTTTGCCCTAGGAGTCGGGAAGACACTCGGCAAGAAATGGAAGCAAATTTGAAAGAAGAAAAAAAAAAATAATAATAATAATAATAATAATAACAAAATCAAAAAAATACATTAGGAATGAGAACCCAGGTTCGAAGTTTCCCTAAGACACCTGATGAAGACTGGAGGGTATATCAGCCAAAACGTTGTGTTAACAACAAACAAGATGAGGACAAATATCTGTCAATTGTAAATAATGTAAATAATGTAAATACATTTGGTTGTAGTTACATGCATTTTATAACAGTTTGACTCTGCTCCACATGACTTGAAATTTCATGGGGCACAAGACATGTTCACGAAACTTAAAGCTGTGTGGAGCTGAGTCAAACTGTTATTAAATATGTCTGTGTGTATGTTTGTACATATAACAAGGTATTTTTACATGAATACATTCAAAGTAAGGAGTAAGTTGATGCTAAACTTCCTCCACAAGTTATGCAACATTTTAGAATCTCTCACCCTCATTTAGATTTAGCAGTGGTATGAATCCCTTTCTTCACTTTCTCACCATGTACTTCTTCTCCTGAAAATGTACAGCAAAGAAAACAGCAACAGTAGTGGAGGCGCAATGGCCCAATGGTTAGGGCAGCGGACTCGCGGTCGGAGGATCGCGGTTTCTCCGGCAGGGGGTGGTGGCGACCCCTGTTGTACTCTTTCGCTCCAACTTTCTCTCACTCTTTCTTCCTGTTTCTTGTCCCCGACTTCCTACACAACCGCTGAGCCTGGATGCGCATTCATCCATCCGTCGATGTTCTCAGTGTCGGGGGTTGACCTGCTTTCTCTTCTGTGGGTCTTACGAATAGCAAAGGACCACGATTCGGACTTCTCCCATCTTGCAAGCTCTGGGACGAAGACCGTTCGCTCAACAGCAACAGCAATAGCAACAGTAGGTCAGTTTGACTCCCATTATTAAGAGAGAACTCTGAGGCAAGTTGCATGTGATAATGCATATATAATGAAACTTTATTATATGAGATGATTAATTGATAATTTCCTGTTTGGAATGTCTAACAATTTCCACCCAGATTTAATTATTTACTCTGTTGTTTCCATGTGTGTAGGTGCAACAGCAGGTGAATAACTCTGGAATCTAGCTTTGATTGACATCTATTTTATCTTTTTCTAATTCTTTTCCTGTCACTATCCAGTAATGATATGGAAATGCCTCAGGTGAGTATTTAAGCTAATAACTCCAGTACAAACTTTCTGGCCAAGAAAGTAGATTTATGACCTCCTGTATGAGGAGATTTGGTAAATAAATACAGAATAAGGAGAGAAATTGATTCAGTCATCGTTTTATGATGTTTAGTAGAGGTGCAACATAAATTCAGCAAACTTGCAGCATAATCTTGGTGAAAGTTTGTTGTAGTACTTCCTATAATTGTTAAATTAATGTCAAGCATGATAAATCTAACAGTTTGACAAAATCCTAATTTAAATTCTAAGGTAATGAATGAAACTTCTGAGTGGGTAAATGATCAGTATTTTAAATAAGTGATTAAGCTGCCTCCAGTGAATTTCAGGGTATTTCTGGCATTTATTTCTGGCGAGCTGACGGAAACGTTAGCAAGCCGGGCGAAATGCTTAGCAGTATTTCGTCTGCCGCTACTTTCTGAGTTCAAATTCCACCGAGGTCGACTTTACCTTTCATCCTTTCGAGGTCGATTAAATAAGTACCAGTTACGCACTGAGGTCGATATAATTGACTTAATCAGTTTGTCAGTCGATGTTTGTCCTCTCTGTGTTTAGCCCCTTGTGGGTAGTAAAGAAATAGGTATTGTCTTGATGTCCGAACAGAAGCCTCCTATCATATGTACAATTTTTAAGGATTAATATAACTTGTTACAGATATATTGATTTCTCTAATATATATACTTCTGTTTGAATATAGTAGGGCATAAAATGAAAAAAAATTGGCTACTACATACGTTAACTAATCAGAAGTTTATTATTTACAGTACTTGATTACTAGTGATTACATCTGAGATAGCAGAAGGCCAGAGTTGCTGATAATATTATTTAATAATATTAATTTCTACTCCTATTATTACAGTTATGTGTTTATATAAATATGATAAGCTGTGTGTATTGTTTATATAGATATGTTGTAACACATGTAATGTTTAAAACACTTATGTAGAAATATTTGTGTGTAATCTGTTGTGTCTGGGGAGAGTCATTTTCTTTTTGTGCCTTATTATGTAACACACTCACTAGTAAAATTTCCACTTATTTTCTTATTTTTATTGTCCTAAAATTTTGATAGGTTGCCTTTGTTTGTGCAGTAATTACAAGCATCTGAGTATCAGACTGACTACAGTGGTCACCATTATGTTATGTATATGTGTATATGTATACACATGTGTGTATGTTTGCATGTATAAATGAATGAACTAATTAATGAATGATTTTTCTTTGAGTTCTATTTAAGTCTTTTTGAGAGTATTCAGGCTGGTCGCCAGTAAAACGACAAGACTTTATGAGTTAAAATTGTTACCAGTATTTGTAAATATGTGGTTGAGTTGGTGCATTCATTGAACTGCATGCACCCACGTGTTTGCATCTGTTCACATTAATATTTCAGATGGAGAAATTTGGGAATCTCTTATAAATTTTCACTTTGTTGCTAATGGATTGGATTTGGAGAACCCACATTAGTTTCTTTTGCTCTGTCTCCATGAAACTGAGTATTGCAAGGTTTTTGTGCAAATCATATGTGAGTATTCATGTATGTATGCATGTATATGAGTTTTGTGATTTGCTTAAAACATTCCAATAAGCATATGTAATGTAATTGTGGAGGCACATGGCCTAGTGGTTTGAGTATTGGACTCGCAGTCAAGGGATCGCGGGTTCGAATCTCAGACTAGGCGATGTGTGTGTTTATGAGTGAAACACCTAAGCTCCATGTGGCTCCAGCAGAAAGTAATGGTGAAACTTCTGCTGATTCTTTCACCACAACTTTCTCTCACTCTTTCCTCCTGCCTCTTGCAGCTCACCTGCGATGGACCGGCGTCCCGTCCAGGTGGCGAACCTATATGCCAAGAAACCGGGGAAACCGGCCCTTATGAGCCAGGCATGACTCGAGAAGGAACAAACAAATATGTATGATAATTGCTTGCAAAAACTTGTGGGCAGTGAGTATGAGGAATAAAGCAAAATATGTAAGGTGTGTCAATGAATGAAAAAAAAAAAGCAAAAGGATAAATTGAGTTTTAACAATCCTTTTAAAATTTCAAGAAAAATTCCTTTTTAGAAGAGAAGAGAGAAAACAGTCAAAAGAATTTTGGGAAATGCTTTGTTACACATTCTAGTATATTGCATCCCATTATATTATCTTTTCTCTTTGATTTCATTCATTTGTATGATCTTACATATTTTTTCAACTCTTCGTCTGCATTGCTCAAAAGTTTTGCAAACATTTATCTCAGTGTGTGTATGCGTATGTGTAGTGTGGTGTTGGTGGTGGTGGTGGTGGTGGTAGTGGTGGTGGTGGTGTGTGTGTGTGTGTGTGTATAGTGCACCGGGAGTAATGGAAACATATATTTTAATAGAATAGCGGTGTATCATTAGTAAGAAGTGTTGGCTATGATACAACTATTATCTGTGTCATTGGGGAAAAAGTAGTTTGGTAAGTTGATGACAGTTCTTGTGTGAGCTTGGCTGCATTTTTCTTGATGGTGTTAATAATTGCTGTGTTGGTCTCTGCCGTGTATGATGGTATCTATGCTGACAGCAGGGGCTGCATCTGAATTGATATGCTTGTAGCTGGTTTACCATGTCTCACTGCACTATATCTGTTGCCATGACCAGTGTTACTAAGTTGTGCTAGTAACACTATGACTACTGGTATTGTTGCCATGTTGAGCTGTGTACAATGATGTTCTGGTTGAATGTTCCTGGGATCTCTGCTTAACAACAACAACAAATATTATTTTAGTATTTTATTGCTATTTACTAGTTTCAGTCATTGAGTTGTAGCCACATTAGAACACTAGTTTGAGGGGCTTACTTGCTTATATCAGTTGCAATACATTTTTATAAACACCAAGATTTAATAAGATTTTACAAAATACCAAAAGTTATTAGGTGCAACATTACCAACTCAGTATGACACTTTACTAATTTTGATGCAACATTCTACCAAGTCAGCATGTCATTCTACCAATTTTGTGTGATACTCTTCCAGTTTGGTGCAATAATCTACCAATTTGGTGTGACACCCTACCAACCAATTTTGCAGTGCACATACCATTATTATATAATTAAACTATATATTAATTAATTCAAATGGTTAAAAGTTTAAAAATGGGAGTTCTTTTCTTTTCTTTGGACTAACATAAATCCTCCCACTATAATTATTATTCAAATAGGAAAAATTCAAATAAAATAAATGTAATATTACTACATTACATTTGTTAAAAATTAAAACTGAATTATTGTTACTTTAATAACTTAGAAAATAAAAACATACATTTAATGACTATATTTGACCAAGTGACACAATTTCTGTGAAATATTTCCTCAACAAGACTATGTATAAACTGTGTACTATTGTTCAACAACAAACACATCAAAAGAATCTTTAATAAAGCCTGTACATAAACGAGTCATTAAATTGATTTATAGACAGATGAAATAGGTGTTGTATACAATAAGAGGGTTTTTTACTTTGACGAGAACATTGAAAGTTGTTAACGTTTAAGATAGAACTAAATAGTTTATAAACAACATTGATTTAATGGTGGTGAGTTGCATACATATAAGTATGTATGTGTGTGTGTGTGTGTGTGTGTGTATATACATACACACACATACATTCACACAAACACACATGTGCGGATATATTTACATTTGCTTATGTATGTATATAAATTATATAAATGTATATGTGTGTGTGTGTAAATATATGTCATCATCATTATCATCATTTAACGTCCGCTGATGATGATGATGATGATGATGATGATATATATATATATATATATATATATATATATATGTATGTATGTGTGTATAAAACAATGAAACATTCAATTGAAAGATACTTAATACTTTTTGGCTGAGTTTAATATTTATGAACTTTTACTTGGAAAAGGTTTACAATTAGAGTGGGTGCATGGCTAAGAAGGTTGCTTCCCAGCCATGGGATCCCAGGCTCAGTCATATGGTTTGCCATTTTGGGTAAATGACTTCAGCTATAGCCCCAAGCCAACCAAAGCCTTGTGAATAGATTTGGTAGATAGAAACTGAAAGAAACCTGTTTATCATCATCATTGTCAACATTCAACATTTGTTTTCCACACGCCAGGGTGGATGGCTTTGCAGGAACTGGTAAGGCCAAGGGTTCCATAGTTTCTTTTGGCTTGACTTCTATGGCTGGATGCCCTTCTTAATGCCAACCACTTTACAGAGTGCACTGAGTTCTTTTTATGTGACATCAACACTCACATCAATGCTTTTTATGTGACAGTTTTAGGATCTCAATTCTGTCGTGGTGGACAGCAATGTGTCATGTGTGTGTGTGTGCATGTGTATGTGCTTGTAGGTACCCTTGTCTTGACATCAAGGGAAGGTTGTAAATAATCATCACTGTTGAACAAATGATGTTGTTCCTTTCCAATCTTCCATGAAGACTATGTCTGACCAAGGAAAATTATTACCTTGCTTGGAAATAGGTGAAGGTGAGTGACAAAAAGAGCAGCAAACTGTTGAAAACTTCGTCATCAACCTGACTCATGCAAGCATGCAAAAATAGATATTAAGATGATGATGATGATGTGAGATACTAGTTTTCTGGCCTTGTGGGTGCTGGTACCTAGTAAAAGCAACCGTGCTGGTTCCCCATAAAAAAGCCTATGCTGGTCTCGTGTGTGTAGCCACGGAAAAACGCCTGTGCTAGTGCCATATAAAAGTACCCATACTGGTACCATGTAAAAGTACTATCCAAGTCCTGCTGCAATGGTGGTGGGGTGTAGGCAATCAACCAAGCCCCTTTTCTTTCTTTCCCTGATATTTCACACCTTGTTCCCACATTAGAAGCAGATGTTATCAGGGGCTGGGGTTCACTGATGTAGGAGAACATTAAACGAACTGCTTCAGGGTGTTTCATTTGCAGTCCTTTGTGCTATGAGTTCAAATCCTACCATATTTAATCTTCCTTTTCATCATTTCAAGGTCGGGGTGACGTGGTGGTGGTAGTGGGGTGGTGGTATTAGAGGAAGTGGTCGATTTGTCTGTTCTCATGGTTGTACCTCTATATCAGTTATGGGCAAACCGCAGCCCATAGGACTATCTGAATGGTACGCCTTGAGTGATTATTATTATTATTATTATTATTATAATAATTATCATTATTATTATTATTATTATTATTATTATTATTATTATTATTATCATTATTATTATCATCATTATTATGTGCCAGTGCCACATAAAAGTAGCCATGCTAGTGTCATTAAAAGCGTTCAGTACACTCTGTGATGTGGTTGGCATTAGGAAGGGTATCAAGCTGTAGGAACCATGCCAATACAGGCAAAATGTAGCCTGGGCAGCTCCCCTGCTGGCCAGCACCTGTCAGACTGTCTAACCCATGCCAGCATGGAGAACAGATGTTGAATGATGATGATGATGATGATATATTAAAAACAGAAGACTGGGTTATTCAGAATTGCTACAATTGTTTCATTAAAATTCTTTATTGTGACATAAACATAATGCAGTCAAGTATGTAGTATGCTCAACATCCATAAGCAATTCTCAACTCACCTGGCCAACCAAATAACCAAGTAAACAAGTGATATGTTGATTAATCAACAGATCATCAACATGCGAATTACCAACATTTCAGAAATGTAAAGTGGGTGGGACTACACATTGTCCAACAACAAGAGTGGATTGTGAAGTGAGACTGTAAAGAATATTCTTTTACTTGTTTCAGTCATTCGACTGTGGCCATGCTGGAGCACCATCTTTAGTCGAGCAAATCGACCCCAGGACTCATTCTTTGTAAGCCTAGTACTTATTCTATCAGTCACTTTTGCCGAACCGTTAAGTTACGGGGACGTAAATACACCAGCATCAGTTGTCAAGCGATGTTGGGGGGACAAACACAGACACACAAACGTATACAGACACATACATATATATATATATATATATATATATACATATACATATATACGACGGGCTTCTTTCAGTTTCTGTCTACCAAATCCACTCACAAGGCTTTGGTCGGCCCGAGGCTATAGTAGAAAACACTTGCCCAAGGTGACACGCAGTGTGGCTGAACTAGGAACCATGTGGTTGGTAACCAAGCTACTTACCACACAGCCACTCCTGCGTCTATAGCACTAATCAGTATCAACTTAGAGGTATAAACTCAAATTTTCAAATTTATGTTAGTTTAAATGCATTAGAGAGATAAAATAGGCACTCATATATTTGTCAGTGGAGTGAATATATAAGGATATAATTCAAAATGTATACAGTTTGTAGATATATTACAATCAACCTGACCAATTGGTTTCATACCAGATAGTAGTTAATTGGAAGATTACCTAATAAAATATACTCATCAGAGATAGCAGGTAGAATAGTAATCATTTTTCCATACCTCCTTTCACTGACAACTATATTTTATTAGGTAATAAACATGCACTGATTTAAGATCTGGTGTGAAACCAGTTGGTATGATTGGTGATAATGGATCTATTAATACTGTGTACTTGGATTTATTTATATATATATATATAGAGAGAGAGAGAGACCAACTTCCGTCACTTTCCAGGGAGAAAAACTAGAAATAGTTGATAGTTTCCGTTACCTAGGTGACCAAGTCAGCAGCGGGGGCGGGTGTGCTGAAAGTGTAACTGCTAGAGTAAGAATAGCTTGGGCAAAGTTCAGAGAGCTCTTACCTCTGCTGGTGACAAAAGGCCTCTCGCACAGAGTGAAAGGCAGACTGTATGATGCGTGTGTACGAACAGCCATGCTACATGGCAGTGAAACATGGGCCGTGACTGCTGAGGATATGCGTAAGCTCGCAAGAAATGAAGCCAGTATGCTCCGATGGATGTGTAATGTCAGTACTCATACTCGGCAGAGTGTAAGTACCTTGAGAGAAAAGCTGGACCTAAGAAGCATCAGTTGTGGTGTGCAAGAGAGACGTTTGCGCTGGTATGGTCATGTGGCGAGAATGGATGAAGATAGTTGTGTGAAAAAGTGCCACACCCTAGCTGTTGAGGGAACCTGCGGAAGAGGCAGACCCAGGAAAACCTGGGACGAGGTGGTGAAGCATGACCTTCGAACTTTAGGTCTCACTGAGGAAATGACTAGAGACCGAGACCTCTGGAAGTGTGCTGTGCGCGAGAAGACCCGGCAGGACAAGTGAGTCCATAACCCGTGGCCTTCTACATGGGATGGAGCCAGCCTACGTATGCATACCTTCCCTTCTTGGGACACAAACTCTACTTGTGAAGACCTGTTGAGGCAAGTCAGGATCAGAATCGAAATCGATCAATGGAAATTGCAGATGTGTTACCAGTGCCAGTGGCATGTCGAAACTCTACTTGTGAAGACCCGTTGAGGCAAGTGAGGATCAGAATCGAAATCGATCAATGGAAATCGATCAATGGAAATTGCAGATGTGTTACCAGTGCCGGTGGCATGTAAGAGAACCTTCCGTTTCGCGACCGTTGCCAGCACCGCCCCGACTGGCCTCGTGCCGGTGGCACATAAAAAGCACCATCCGTTTGTGGCCGTTTGCCAGCTCTGTCTGGCACCTGTGCAGGTGGCACGTAAAAAGCACCCACTACACTCACGGAGTGGTTGGCGTTAGGAAGGGCATCCAGCCGTAGAAACACTGCCAGATTTGACTGGGCCTGATGAAGCCTTCTGGCTTCACAGACCCCAGTAGAACCGTCCAACCCATGCTAGCATGGAAAACGGACGCTAAACGATGATGATGATGATGATGAGAGAGAGAGAGAGAGAGAGAGAAAGAGAAACACACACAGAGACAGACAGACAGATAAATATATATATCTATATCTAATATATATGTATATATACATATATATATGTACATATTCATAGATATAGATATATATCTATATACATACATACATACATACATACATACACATATATATATATGCATACATACCAATATACATACATATATATATATATATACATACACACATGAATATGTATGTGTATGTATGTATATATATATACATACTCACACACACACACACACACACACATATATATATATAAAGGAATGAGAAAGATTAGAGAATGAGTATAAACCATCATACAGACAATGACTTCTATAGCTATAAATCTATAAAACAACAACATGAAAGCTACCAAAAATAGAAATAGAATGAAATATTCAGAGAAATGACACGATAGGAACTTGATTAGTAAAACATTGCAGAATCTATGGAGATCTGAATTGCTGATG
>NC_043004.1:27348499-27383499 GCF_006345805.1 Octopus sinensis
TGGCAACACGTCACATCTAAACCACAACACTGGGTGTGTTCCCTCTGTTTAAAAAAAGTTTTAAAAACAAAGTCGAAACTAAATTGTATATAGATGAAATTCAAATTCTTAAAATGTCCATACGAACTCATCATAGCACCTTTACGTATTTATAATGTCTTGTAATGTCCCTATCTGTATAAGATTTTTATAATTATGATAAAAAATTCAGCTAGCAAGCCATGCTACTCTAGACTGATGATGAGCAAAGACTCTGAAACTAGTCTCTGATTGCTGGCTTTGCTGGGTGGAGGTGTTTATCTCACCTTTGAAAATACAAGGACACAGGAAATGTGTCAAGTCCAGCAGGAAACGGTGTTTCCTAGGGCTAAATAGCAGTAGCATTCTTCCCTTTCATGGGACTGTCACAGTAAGTTAACAACATACCATCACTTTATATATATATATCTAATGTAGGATAAAATTTTCTTCGAAAAAAATTTATCAATGGCCAGCATATTAAAAAATACCTTTAAAGGTTAAATTTATAAACAATTCATAAATAAGGGCAAACGAAAACATTTCTAATGCCAAATATGCCGAAAAATTGGACATATTGTCTATTAACCATATAATTTTTTCACAATATGCACACCACTTGATTTTTTAGAAATTTTTTAGAAATTTCTGTCAACCTTTTTTCGAGTAGCGTGCGTATTGTGAAAAAATTATATGGTTAATGGACAATATGTCCAATTTTCGGCATATTTGGCATTACAAATTTTTTTGTTTGCCCTTATTTATGAATTGTTTATATATATATATATATATATATATATATATATATATATATATATACATTATCACTTAGCTTTTACTTGTTTCAGTCCTAAGACTGCAATAATCTGTAGGCAGAAGGTGTAAACACACCAAGTCAGGATTCAAAAACCACCCACCCAGATTGATTGATTCATTTATTTTGGAGCTGTTATCTTCTCTCCAGCATGGAACATTGGAAAGGGGAGGTGTGTTATGAACTGAGAACAAAAGACCAGGTCTCTCTATGTACATGTATTTGTACATATATATGCATGTATGTGTGTTTGTGTGCTAGTATATACACAGGCACATATGCGCACGCATAAATAAAGACATGTACACAGCTACAAGAACATAATTTGGCATCCCATGTGAATGTTTCTGTGCCTGACTTACATTAATGAAACACAGTTAAAACATAAATAGTATGGACTTTTCTAAATTCTCTACATAAACAAGAATATATTTCTTTCCGCTACTTCATATATAATTCTATGCGGTATTCAAACCAACCACATGGTGAGGTAGTTTAAAACTTATTCCCTTTCATGTTATTCAACTTCATTGTTGCATTGCCTACAAAAATATCAAACATTTGAAATGAGGGGAAATGCTAATAATCTAAGAGAGATAGTTCTATAGAACAGAGTTTCTTAAATTTACAACCTGACGAATATTTTCTTTCATTAATTTTCCTTTTAAAGTATGTTGTTTTCCTTTGTAGATTTTCTGCTGTTTCCAGCAATAGAAATTTTCACAAAGTCAGTCTCTCCTCACTTGGCACACTACCTAAAGTGTTAGAAGTATAACCAATACAACCAACTACATTCTAGTAACTGCTATAATACTAGTAACAGTACCAGTAATAGTGCCAATAATACTACTGGTAATAGTAAATCATAGTATCAATAATAGTACCTGCAATAGTACATGTAATAGTACTGTAAATGATATAAGGAAGAAATTTGCCATCATTATGCTAGTATTTGAAACCTAGATTAAATTTTGATGAAAAATGTTAATGTAGATAATTTTAAAACAAGATACTTGTGTAGCAGGGATATTCAGCAACCACTCAATGTTGCAATTTGCTAGAATATTGCCCATGTGATCAACAAAAAATCTGAGCAATCACAACTTCTCATGGAATAGGCTCCAGTGACAATCTCATTTTTTGATGTGCTTCCTTCTGAGCCTATCAACCAGTATAAATTTGATACACCATGACTGATAGACAGAATTTTAGGATGCAACAGAGAGAGCATTGACAGATGTTGTTGGAAATGGTCAACAGAAACAGCAAACAGTAGCTGACAACACAAAGGCAATGAACAGTTACAGGACAAACGATATCAGATGTCAGTAGCTGACCACCTTTTATCTACATCTACAACTACACCAAAAATAATAACATTCATATATTTCTCAGTAACATTTGTTTTTTGTGTATGAAAAGCATAAAATTTTTTCCTCAAAAATCTCACCAGAGTTCAGTGTTCTTCTTCATACTCTTGTATCATAGCACCTGGGGTGGTCTTGGAAGGTTTGTTACCAAAAGGGTTAACCCTTGTACGACTGTATTTCTGTTGAGAATAATGTATAGTTAGTAAACTAGATTTCTTATTAACCTCATATTTGCAATACAAATTAGCATAAGGTTTTGAGGGAAGGTTTTAATTTTAATAACTTTTAAAACAGAAATTTGCATTATAGAACCATGGATGGGCTCAGGCAGGATGGTATCAAAAAGGTTACATACTTCTTTTGCCTTTAAACACTATTTACTAAATTTGTTTCATTAAAATTCTTCACAAATAGTAAAACCCATCTCTTACAAATCCCATTTTGTAAGGATGCTGTCTTCCTTGTTTAGAAACACAAGTGGGTGGTGTTTCTTTCACAAGTTGAACAAACTTATAGGGGAAAATTGAAGTCCCAGTCACCTTTACAATAAATTTCATTTTACTATCAATAGGGTCACACCAACAGTAATTGTTCAGGTTTTTCTCATAAATATGTTTGGAAAAGATAATATTATTTTGACATCGTTAATATGTATAATAATCTGCTTGTTCGTTCATCCGTTATACTTTAGTTGGTTAGAGATGTGGAGGTGGAGTAAAAGTGGGAGAGAGGGGGTAGTGTGAATAGATAAGAAAGAAGAGAAATATGTATAATAAGGCCAAATGCATCACATGATTAGTTGAAGGGAGAGGTTGAAGGGCAAGAGAAAAAAATGGTGAGAGAAAAGAGGGAGATAGAAGTTTGACAATGTGCAGCAGGGTAGGGAGGGAAAGGTAAAGAGAAAGAGATATGTTAAGGATACAAAATTCAGCAGAGGGTGATGCTCTGGTGGTGAAGTTAAAAAAGGCAGATAGAGAGAGATGGACAGGGGAGACAGTTACATTAAGAGAGAGAGAGAGTGGGGGAGAGAGAGAGGCGGATGACATTTGTATTGTCAGAGTAGAGAACATTGACAGCAAGAAAATGTAGATATAAACAAACAGCTGGACTGAAATGGAATGAAAAAAATGAGCTTTGTTACTGAAAGCTATAATGATGATAATTGCAGTGGTGATGGTGGTTGATAGTGCAAAGCATATTTTTTATTGACCTAAATCTATAATATTCTTCTTCTACCTGTTCGTTCACACTTTACACTTTAGTATGTTAGAGAGGAGGAGGAGGTGGAATTAGAGAGAGGAAGAGGGAATGTGAGAGAGCAGACAGCCAGGCAGTGCATTATGCTGTCATGCATGTGGTTAGTGGAAGAGAGGGGTGAAGAGAAAGAGAGAAATGTTAAAGACATGAGGAGGGTTAAAAAGTTTGTTGAAGTGGTAGAGAGGAAAATTTTAAAATAATGTTATATATTATTGTGACTGGAAGTGAACTAACTTAGCTAAATAAAAATGCAAATTATCATTTCTTTCTTAAATAGCTTTTCTTAATCTTTAACATTCGGTGGAATTTCACGGGTCCCACTAGTTATCATATATTTATAATAGAAAGATAGATAGACAGACAGAAAGAAAGATTAAAGGATAAATGAATTGATGGATTGACAAACAGATAGACTGAGACAGATTGATCAATAGATTGACCAACAGATACATAATTGATAGATAAACAGAAAGAATGATAAACAGCTAAACAGACCAAGAGATAGATAGTGCCAGGTCACCAAGACATGTTTGTCATCAATATCTCTGGGTTGTCTACTCCCACATCGAGTACCTTCACTTGATTTCAAGTGTATTGTTTTATTGGTTCCCTGCTTGTCAATGTTTTATTACATCACTTATATTGACACAGATTAATAGAGGATTTAATCAGTTGCCCTACTCGTCCACTTTGGGCTGTTTTGTCTTCTATTTTATACAACGAATAAACAAGCTATAAGCTATCTTTTGTTTTTGAACTGACCTATAATCATCACTGGTGTCACTGTTGCCTTTGTTATTCTTATTATTATTGCATTGTTGTTGCTTCTGCTGCTGTTGCTGTTGCTGTTGAGCGAACGGTCTTCATCCCGGAGCTCGCAAGATGGGAGAAGTCCGAAATGTGGTCCTTTGCTATTCGTAAGACCCACAGAAGAGAAAGCAGGTCAACCCCTGACACGGAGAGCATCGACGGATGGATGAATGCGCATCCAGGCTCAGCAGTTGCATAGGAAGTCGGGGACAAGAAACAGGAAGAAAGAGTGAGAGAAAGTTGGAGCGAAAGAGTACAACAGGGGTCGCCACCACCCCCTGCCAGAGCCTCGTGGAACTTTAGATGTTTTCGCTCAATAAACACACACAACGCCCGGTCTGGGAATCGAAACCGCGATCCTCTGACTGCAAGTCCGCTACCCTAACCATTGGGCCATTGTGCCTCCACTGCTTCTGCTGCTGTTTTTGTTGTTGAGGTAGTGGTGGATGTGGTGGTGCCAGTGTTGTATATATTTCTTTATTACCCACAAGGGGCTAAACATAGAGGGGACAAACAAGGACAGACAAAGGGATTAAATCGATTACATCGACCCCAGTGCGTAACTGGTACTTAATTTATCGACCCTGAAAGGATGGAAGGTAAAGTCAACCTCGGCGGAATTTGAACTCACAACGTAATGGCAGATGAAATACCACTTAGCATTTCGCCCGACGTGCTAACGTTTCTGCCAGCTCACCGCCTTGTGCCAGCGGTGTATATGCTACACATCACCACTACATGAAAGATTTCAGGCAAAGTTCTGTGTTTGATTTTACTGAAAGACTTGTGAGCAACAGTTTCACTGGTTACAGCTTTATAACAAGCCATGCACTGGCTACAATATACATCTGGCAATGGTAAGAGATAAAGGAGTGTCTGTTACTTATGGTGAATTTGCCACAATAAGATATTAGTCTGTGACACATCAATTGTCTTTGAATACTCACCAATGAGTCAATCTCTTACCAATCCTTGCATACTGTCATCGTCATCATCATCGTCATATTCATCATTATATTCGACATCACACTCATCATAGTTATTTTCCTCATTGTCGTCATCGTTATCATCATCATCATTACCATCATCATTGTATGGTTTACAATGATAGTGTGTAATAAAATGTAATTATTTCATTAGAACTCCTTATGCTCCATCATGTTCTCAAAAATTCAGCCTGAAACACGGTCATACTGCAAACACATAGTCTTAAGATTTATGCTCAAGGCTGCAATAGCCATTGAGTCTTACAGTTTTGGATTATGTAAAAGCAGAATGAAATATTTATTCAAAATTTCATATCCTTACAATGGTTTTGGTTGCAATAACAACGTTAGCTATATCGGAAGAAGATAATAATTTATAAATGATAAAAAGCTGAAAAGAAAACCTCTAGTAAAATGGCAAGCATTGTTATTGGTGAAACAATTGGAAAGGTAAGAAATTTTGCATAAATATTTCTTTATTCTATTACATAATCTGGATATATCTATATATGTATATGTGTATATGTATATATTTACATATGCACACATCTATCTATCTATCTATCTCTCTCTCTCTCTCTCTCTCTCTCTCTCTATATATATATATATATATATATATATATATATATATATATGGAAAACGGACGCTAAACGATGATGATGATGATGATGATGATATATATATATATAATATATATATATATATGTATATACATATATATATATATATATATATATATATATATATATATATGTATTACACTCGCGGAGTGGTTGGCATTAGGAAGGGCATCCAGCTGTAGAAACACTGCCAGATCAGACTGGAGCCTGGTGCAGCTCCTGTCTTCCCAGACCCCGGTCGAACCGTCCGACCCGTGCTAGCGCGGAAAAAGGATGTTAAACGATGATGATGATGATGATGATGATGATACACACGCACACACACACACACACACACAGTTGGAGTGAGAAAGAATTAGAGAGAGAAGGATAGAAAATGTTAAGCATCATTTCATTTCCTGAGGGGCAGTCAAAGATCTTTTACACCAAAATATAAATAAAGTAAGGAACAGTACTTTTGTTACATCTGATTAAACTTTTGTTATTATTATTAACACGCACAACATGGGAAGCTAGCAGAATCATTACTGTACTGAACAAAATGCTCAGTGGAATTTTGTGTGTCTTTATGTTCTTTGTTCCAATTCCATGAAAGTCAGCTTTGCCTTCCGTCTTTTCAGGTTGGTCAAATAAGTACCAATCAAGCACTGGGGTTGATGCAATCAACTAGCCACCTACACCAAATTTTCAACCTGTAGTATAATTGATTCTTAACACACACACACACACACACACACGTGTGTGGAGTTACCCTGGGTTTCCTGTCCATAAAGGGTTTAACTTTATGGCATATCGTCAGACCTTAAGACCTGTTGGCTTATGACCTCTTTAAAATATGGAGGGGAAAAGTCTGGATTATCTCCCTTCAGCCATGTATAGCTTGCAGCATTTCATTCCATTGATATGGGATCCTGAGTGTTCGAGGATTTTCTATGAGATCAAGGGTGGAACTCCATCGTCTTTTAGTTGCTAAATGTGGCTGGCGAGCAATGATCCATACATGCAACTCTCAATAAATGTGTTGAATGCCCTTCTTCAGTTTATCCACTCACTCATATATATATATATATATATATATAAATAAATGAAAGAATGGAGTTGAACGACGAATTAACAAAATTCCTTTATTTTCGACAGATGTTTCGAAGGCTGCATATTCCTAATTTCGAAGGAATAAGGGGTGCATTATGCCACCTTCTCATCAGGAAAAACAAGGAACTTATGTCAGCATCAAGATGCACAAAAATTTTTAGATGACTGCCCACACGGAGCCCATAGCGTTCAACTCCATTCTTTCATTTATTTGTATTAAAAAAACACACAAATTTCCACACGAAAGCACGTTATCTCTGCCCTAGGCATGTAGCTTCAACCGTGTTTTTCTGACGTGAATTTGCTACCCAGGTATCGGTTAACCGAATTATCCATAATAAGATAATTCATTCAACTACTCAAATATTTATATATATATATATATATTATATATATATATGCATACATATGAGCATGCATATATACATACATACATACAAACATGCATGTATATATTCTCACTCACTGGTACACTCACTCTATTTACCCATGTATTTGCCTACGTTAACTGAGGTTTGGTTTAAAATGTATAATGAGGTTGTTAAATCTGTGATAAGCCTCAGTATTAGACCAGTGTTTCTGAACCATTTTCTGCCTATGATTCCTGTTCATTCAACTGGTCCTTCTGTCATATTCATTCAATGTTTAAAAAAGTCCTATTATATTTTCATAATTAGATATTAGTAGGAATTGTATTAGAAAATGTTAATATACTATGTGTATCGTTGAAATATGACAGACCCACTTTATTGCACATAAATTTTAACAGCAAAATCTTTTGTGGACTCCAAGGGCCATGTGGACCCTGGTTGAGACCCTGATTTAGACAGAAACCTTTATTGCAAATAGATGCCTGTGAAGAGCACCATAGAGATAGTTAGCAACAGAAACAACAGTGGAGGCAACAACAACAACAACAATAACAAAGAGGTAGTTATAAGAAATATTCTTTGGAAAAGAAACACTTTAAAAAATTACATTAAGCTTAAAAGAATAATTATATTGCTTGTTTTAGTTTTGGAATCATTGCAGTAAATAGTAACTAATTCTTCATATTGTTCTATTATTTTAAAATGTCTCCATGATGAACATAGACTGAAGTGGAGGTGGGCATGGGAAGAATTCCTTATTGTTTACAATGATTTATTCTCTTCCTTTGCATATAAAAACCCAGCTTCTCTAATGTAAGAAGCCAGTTTTTCAAACACACCCCAGCATATAAACAAGCACAAACACACACACATAGACATAAATACGTATCCATAAATACATGTGTGTTAATATATATACATACACACAAACTCACATACAATGCACATATATGCATGTATATGTATAAATATATATATCTATATATAAGATGTATATATACAATCATTTGATTATATATGTACATCAAAAATATAGAACTTGCATAAAAATAATTATTTTTGTCATTTTTCAGTTTTTTTATCTTTGTTTCTGAATATGTTAACATAAAGGGATGTTGTTGAGTCTATATGAATAGTTCTATCACTACAACCTCCTTTGTATCTGTGTCAGTGCATGCGTGTGTGTGTGTGTGTGTGTGTGTGTGCATAATATAAACCTGTCATATGTATGCATACTTATACATATATATATACACACATACATACACATTTATGTATATATGTATACTCACATATATACATACATGTGTGTATATATACATACATGCACGTGTATGTGTGTGTGTGTGTGTGTATTCTCATTCAAAATAGAGATGAGTACCAACATTTCCATATAGCAGGTTTGAAAGAGATCCCCCTTTTAAATTAAGCCATTGGTAGCCTTGTTAACCTGGAAATAAAGAATTTTTTATCTACCAATATGGTGTTAGCATGTATATGTGTGCTTATATATCTGTGTGTGTGTATATATATATATGTGTGTGTGTGTATTTTTTTTTTCTTTTTTATCTATCTAGTTTCAGCTCACAAGCTGTGGCCATGCTGGGGCACCACCATTTGGTGTTGCGACATGATTTTACTTCACGAATGCTTTTTAGCAATTGCCATTTGGTGCATGAGAGAGTTCGATGCAGCTGCCCTCATCTGCACCTCCTGCCGTGAAGTTGGTTCATCCGGGACACCAGACAGGAAGAGATCCAGTTTCATTTTAAAGGCATCTGCATCCACCTCATGCAGGTCTCTTAGGTTCTTCGGGAGGATATTGAAATGCTGTGGGCCTTGGAAGCCCAGGCTATCACAGTATCTTGTCCTACATCTTGATGGCAAATTTGAAGTCCTTGGCACTATGCAGTGGCACCCAGTTCTGGCATTTGTGTAACTCTCGATGCCAAAGTTTGGGACAAGTCCTTCTAGGATCTTCCAGATCTTCCATATATATATATATATATATATATGTAGATAGATAGATAGATAGATATAGATAGATAGATAGATAGATAGATAGATAGATAGATAGATAGATAGATGTAGGTATGCATGTATATCTACATATATATAGCCATCTCTGTGTTATTTTAACTGCATATACAGCAATGATAAGCATGATGCTATTTTGTTTTCAGTTGTATTGTCAATGAGAAAATCTCTTCATAGAGATGTTGTGTGGTAAAAGCATAATATTAATCGGAGTAAGGTAATCATTGTTGCTGCACAGTGATCTACAAGAATGATCAACACATTTCTAATACTGATAGGGACTTGTCAATGCCATGTTTCCATTCGTTATTGCTTTGTCAAAATTCATGCTTTGATAAATGAGAAACAGTGAATATTCCAGAAATTTTGCTAGGCTGTACTATATAATGTATACACAATTGAAACAACATTGGATTTAAATTTCTTCAGTGATTCTCCATTCCACATGTCTTTTCTGTATCTGTTTATTCCGTTAAGATTTAAATTATTTTCTGTGTATTATATGAAAATTTAACCGTTATGTAAACCTCCTTGAGGAATGTGAAGACGCAGGCTGGAAAGCGGAACATTTTCCAATCGAAGTCGGATGTAGAGGGTTCGTTGGACACAGTGTGAGACGACTGTTGTTATTGCTAGGCCTAACTCATCGTAAAGTCAATACCACCATGACTGATATCCAATCTACAGTGGAGAAGGCTAGACACTGGATTTGGTTAAAAAGAGACGATGAGCGATGGCTAGAAGGATATTGAGTTCTTCATAACCAGCTGATCTAGCAAGCGGGGCCTCATATCAGTTAGGGGGGCCGGTGCGCATTGATGCCGTCGAGAGGTAGGCCCTGAAACAGCGCGCATTCTCTCCTGATGACCCCATACACTTGCTGGCTTCCGGTATACGGAGTTTTTGACTGGTAGCACTTGCATGTGCAAGTTGTTTGCAAGACAACATATAATGCGGTATGTTGTGTTTTGAATGCATGTCTATGAAAATATTTTTCTCTTAGACAAAAACAAAAAATAAAACGCAGCATCATAACCTTTCACTAGTTTGATATACTGAAGGTGATTTTCATTTAAAACTGTTTCAGTTGCATCCACCAATAAACCAATAAATCTCTTTGTCTCCTGTCTCACTAACTCTCTCTCTCTCTCTTTCTCTCTCAATATATATATACACACACTCACATACATACAAATATACATACATATTCTCTCTTTTACTTGTTTCAGTCATTTGACTGCGGCCATGCTGGAGCACCGCCTTTAATCGAGCAACTCGACCCCGGGACTTATTCTTTTGTAAGCCCAGTACTTATTCTATCGGTCTCTTTTGCCGAACCGCTAGGTAACGGGGACATAAACACACCAGCATCGGTTGTCATGCAATGCTAGGGGAACAAACACAGACACACAAACACACACGCATATATATACATATATACGACGGGTTTCTTTCAGTTTCCGTCTACCAAATCCACTCACAAGGCTTTGGTCGGCCCGAGGCTATAGTAGAAGACACTTACCCATGGTGCCATGCAGTGGGACTGAACCAGGGACCATGTGGTTGGTAAACAAGCTACTTACCACACAGCCACTCCTGCGCCTATATACATATATATATATATTAATTATAATAAATTATATTAAAGGGTAAAAATCATTACTGATTTTACCAAGGGGTTAGCACAGAAATAAAAACCATAGAGGTAAATTTTACAAATATTTTAATAATTATATACATAATTATAACAAGGGATTGGCTATAAGCCTCTCCACCTGACTACAACCCAGTGTTTTATTCTCAGAGTTTTTAAGGTGGTAATAGCATCTTTTGGCATCTATTTTTCCAGTGCATAGAGAGGCTTATAGCCAACCCCTTGTTATAATTATGTATATAATTATTGCAATATACACACACACAAACACACATATATATATACATACATACATATATATATATATATATAATATATATATATATATATATATATATATATATATGAAGTATGAATGGACAGCTCTGTCTATGCTACCTATGTTTCTGTAGCATGACTGTTTATTCATTGATTCATAATATTACCTTCTGTTAATTTATTATATAGCTACACCATTCCTTCAGGCAATATTGAACATTTTCTAGTAAAACCAACCTGTAAAAAAAAATATGTTCACAGAATAATTTATACTTTGAATTCAGGTGTTTTAGAAGGAAAAGAAATGTTGATACAAGAATCCCAATTAAGAGAGATGATTTGATAAACAGATAAACAACCAGTCAATCAGTTTTATATTCTGAAAGTAGTATTAGTAGTAGTAGTAGTAGTAGTAGTAGCAGTGGTGGTGGTGGTGGTGGTGGTGGTGGTGGTGTGGTGGTGGTGGTAGTAGTAGTAGTAGTAGTAGTAGTAGTAGTAGTAGTAGTAGTAGTAGTAATGGTAGATTTCACAGGTTGACAATGAAGTGGCTAATACTGTCTCTCTCTTATCTTTATTTACCAGCCAAAATATTATCAATGACACGAGCAATAAATTATTCAACTGTCAACACAATAGATCTTACAAGTAAGTTTCCATCACCAGATAATATAGTATTGTCCCCACTTAGTAGTTGGTAAGTTTTATGAGAAAAGAAAAAGCTATAAACCATTTTTAGCATACATAATACATATTATATGCTCATACATGTATACATATATATATTTACACATATATACATACACATGCATCTGTACATCATCCCCATCATTATTACCATCATCATCATCATCATTTAACGTCTATTTTCCATGCTAGCATGGGTTGGACGGTTTGGCAGGCACTGGTAAGCCAGAGAATTACACCAGACTCCCATTGTCTGTTCTGGAAGGGAATCCAGCCATATTCTATGGCTGGATTCCCTTCCTAATGCCAACAAATTTACAGTGCACAGGGTACTTTTTACATGGCACCAGCATAGGTGCTTTTTTACATGGCACCAGCACCAATGGTTTGCCAAGTAGCTTGCAAGACAGAGACTTCTCAGCTGAGAGAGGGAGTAGAACCAAGGGGACTGACTGTGTGTTAGGTGAGATGTTAGAGTATGATAGAGGGACAGAGATAGCTGTTTTATTATAGAGAAGATACTTGGCTAGTATCTCCTTAATAATGTCCTAGTAGGATCAGAAAGGTGAAAATTAGAGAGAAAGATAGAGAGACAGATTGAGGGGGAATGAGAGAGAGGCTATCCACTGAGAACAGTGGGGAGAGCATAGGTAGTGAAGGAGATAGGAGAATGTTCCAGAAAACTGTGAGGGAGTCTTCTTTGGCATGGGTTTTACAACTGGACGCCCTTCCTAATATAAACCTCTTTACAAAGTGAACTGGGTGCTTTTTATGTGGCACCAGCACTGAAAAGGTCTCCTTTGTCATTGTTTTTATGGCTAGATGCCCTTCCTAATGACAAACCACTTTACAGAATGGATTGGATGCTTTCCTATGTGGCACCTGTGGTGGCAAGGTCACCAAGTAACTTGCAAGACAAAGCTCTTTTGAGTGGAGTGGGCATTGGAGGAGGTGGCCTTGTGTCGGCTGATGAGAGGTTAGAGTTTGACAGATGGACAGAAACAGGGGGTTTTGCTGTAGAGAAGATGCATGGTTACCCCAGTCGGAGGGAGAAAGTGAGAGAGAGAGAGAGTAAGCAAGGGAGAGGGAGCAAGAATGGGAGAGCAAGAATAAGTGAGAGCAAGAATGAAATAGAGAAAGTGAAAGTGAGAGAGAATGGGAGAAATAGTGGTAAAGTGCAAGGGTACACTCTCAAGATATGAGGATGAGAATATAAATGGGATTGTAGAGGATAGCCCAGGGTGCAAAAATAGGAAGTTCACATGAATGCAGGTAGGGATGGAAGGACTGGATGGGCTGTAGGAGTGGGAAGAGATAAACAAGCATAATACATGAAGAAGAGGAGATGTAGTTTGGTTTATTGGGGTAGAGTGCATGGAAAAATTTAATGTGACATGTGGGTGGAAGATATAGCACCCCCAGAACTCAGTTTTACTCCTCTGTTAGGCCCAACATCTTGAGATTAGCTCTCACTTCTTCATCACATATCTTCTTGGATTTCTTTCTTCAAGATGCCAAATTGAACCTAGAGCCATGCAGTTGGGAAGAAAACTTCTTATCATACAGCCACACCTGCACCTATATAGATAGATTGACACGTAGAAAGATAGACATTCTGACAAACAGATAGATAGATAGAGAAATAGACAGGCAGACAGATAAATACAAATATATATATATGTACTCTTTTACTCTTTTACTTGTTTCAGTCATTTGACTGCGGCCATGCTGGAGCACCGCCTTAAATCGAGCAAATCGACCCCAGGACTTATTCTTTGTAAGCCCAGTACTTATTCTATCAGTCTCTTTTGCCGAACCACTAAGTGACAGGGACATGAACACACCAGCATCGGTTGTCAAGCGATGCTAGGGGGACAAACACAGACACACAAACACACACACATATACATATATATACATATATACGACAGCTTCTTTCAGTTTCCGTCTACCAAATCCACTCACAAGGCATTGGTCGGCCCGGGGCTATAGTAGAAGACACTTGCCCAGGTGCCACACAGTGGGACTGAACCCGAAACCATGTGGTTGGTAAACAAGCTACTTACCACACAGCCACTCCTGCGCCTATATATATATATATATAAATTTCATTCAAGTGTTAGCCTTGGAGTCTTTTAAGCTCATAAACAAGTACAGACTATCAGATATGACTTTAAATCTGAGACAGATTGCTTAACAGATCATATTTCTGAAAATCCATAAATATCCATAGTTGCATGTATTATATAATAATGATACAGCAATACCTTTGCGATTGAATATTGATGAAACAGTTGTAAATTTATGTAATAAAATGAGTTGCTCACTCCATACTCCTTGTGAATAATCGTATATAAGTACACACATGCAGATATACACACACACACACATACACACACAGACACGCACACACAGACACACACACACACACACACACACAGACACACAGACACACACACACACACACACACACATGCAGTGTATGTATTATCTGTGTCTAAGACTATTGGTTTTAACAGTGATTAATGGATCAATAAGTATGGATTACTAAAAGCATCATGTCCAACCAAAATGAGTAACAGTCTTCCATACTTTTACCAAAGCAGTTCAATAAAATAGAATTGAACACTTAACTGATCTCCTTTAAGTAGATTTAATTTCCTATTACTTTCGCTATATTACTTCATATTAGCATACGCACAGAAGCATGCATACATACTTCACCCCTATCCCCCTCCCTCTCTCTATCCATTTTCCTTCTCTATGCCTCTACTTCTCTCTCTATCCTTTTACTTCTCTCTCTACCCCTCTACCTCTCTCTATCCCTCTCTTTCCTACCTGTCTTTCTCCTATTGCCATTTACCATTTTAGGTGTAAATCTATTTATTAGCTTCTCTTCCAGGTATGTCAATGTGAAGCATACTAGTAGTAGTAGTAGTAGTAGTAGTGGAAGTGATGGTGGTGGTGGTGGTGGTGGTGGCGGGGCGGTGGTGGTGGTGGTGATGCCGCTGCTGCTGCTGATAGTGTTTGTAGTGGCAATAACAGTGGTACTTATAGTGGTAGTGGTTGTGGTAGTAAAGACTAAGGTCCGAGTAAACAAGAAAACTGACAGGACCTTACCCACCTCAGGTAGGGTTAGGGTCAGGTAGGTTTCCCTGTCTGATGTGTTGGAAAGGTGTAGGCAGGAACTCCATACAATGTACCCAGTGTAAGCTATGGACATGCAAGAGGTGCAGTGGATTAGGAACACTGGGAAGAGTTTTTGTATGTGGAAGATACACTGGATCCATAAAAACTTCAGAGACTTGGGAAATTGATTCTCTCAAATGCCCTGGTGGCTCATTAGAAGTAGTAGATAATTTCTGCTACCTAGGGGACGAAATTAGTAGTGGGGAGGATGCAGAGTGAGATAACTAGAATAAGCATAGCATGGAGGAAATTCAGAGAGCTGTTACTTCTGTTGGCCATGGAAGGCTTCTCGCTCTGAGTGAAAGGAAGACTGTATGATGCATGTATATGGATAGCAATTCTACATGGTAGTGATATGTGAGCCCTAAATGTAGAGGACATGTGAAGGTTAGAAAGGGATAAGCCTATATGATTTGCAGGATGTGCAGTGTAAGTGTACATGTTCAACAGAGTGCCAGCATTCGGAGAGAGAAGTTAGGCATCAGCGGAATCGGTTGCTGTGTGCAAGGCAGAAGACTGTGCTGGTTTGATCATGCAACGCAGATGGGTGCCGACAGCTCCATAAAGAAGTACCAGTCTCTCAAAATAGCTGGAACACATGGAAGTGAGAGACCCAGGAAGACATGGGATGAAGTACTGAAGAACGACCTCAGGATGCTCACACACACACACACACACACACACACACACACCACACACACGTGCACACACAGAGTCATAAAGCTTCAAATGTACATATCACCATGACATTATTCTGCCATGCCATAAAACACGTCAACTACCCCAAACAGACTAAACAGAGTTACCAGCCTTTGCAACAAACAAGAAAACACTTGTAAAGTTGTTTACATGAATTCAGTATAAATTTTATTAATTAATTTGCAGAGAGAATTATTATATTTTATTTTGATATTTCTGTAGATTTCATTTGTATTTCTTTCTTTTTAATCTCAGTATATGTTGATAGCTGGCATGTACAGAAGGAATGGTTTATTTTTTACCTGATTAAAAGATACATATGTCTCTCATGTGAATGATCTGTAAGTTTCGAAAATATTTAATTAAATTATATGCAGATGTGAACTGTAAATAGTTGGGTGGGGGTGTGGGTGTTCTCACAGTTCCATTTAACCATTCTTAATGTATTGCAAACTGAAATCATTTCAAATATGCACCACTACGACTATTTTGTCTGCTAAATATCAGAAAATAGAAACCTATATCTACTTGTCTTTATTAGTATTTTGTAATCATCATCAGCATCATTTTAATGTCCACTTTTTAATCCTTGCATGGATCACATGGAGTTTATTGAAGCCAATTTTCAATGGACGGATGTCCTACCTGTCATCACTCATCTCTTTCCAAGCAAGGTAATTATTTCCGGTGGCCAGGTATGTTTACACAAAATACTGGAACCTATATCTACTTGTCTTTATTAGCATTTTGTAATCATCATCAGCATCATTTTAATGTCCACTTTTTAATCCTTGCATGGATCACATGGAGTTTATTGAAGCCAATTTTCAATGGACGGATGTCCTACCTGTCATCACTCATCTCTTTCCAAGCAAGGTAATTATTTCCGGTGGTCAGGTATGTTTACACAAAATACTGGAATTAAATAACATTGCTTGTATGGTAGTGGCACTCATTTACAACTTATCACATGATGTCAAGGCTAGAGGGTGTGATTTATCTTAGAACTTCAATATCATATACCAATGATGGATCACCCCGACAGAGTTACAACTGGATCTGTAATTGAATTGTGCAACCCCTGTATGATCACTGAACTTGCTCAAAATAATGTCAAATACTCCCTGAATCACCCGTTAAAGATAGAACAAAACATTGGATCATGTAGTCCTAGATATACTGTGTGTAAAATAATGACTTCAAACTTAAAATCTTCAAAGCCACAGTCAAACCAATTCTACTATATGGCTCAGAAACCTGGACGTTATCAAAGAAGCTTGAGAGGCAGTTGGATGGAACCTACACTTGCCTCCTTATGAGAGCTCAAAATCTTTCGTGGAAGCGCCATCCAACCAGAATGCAAATATATGGGAAACTACCACCTGTGTCATCTCTTGTTAAAGGTAGGAGAGTCCAGTTTGCTGGACATTGTTGTAGAGCTGAAAAAGAGGTAATTTCTACTCTTCTCCTCTGGAAGCCATCAACTTGCAATACCAGAGGGCGCACACTCTTCTACCCTGATGTAATCTCCAGGGATACAGGCATCCAGCAACAGGACCTCCGTAATGCCATGATGGACCGTGAAGTCTGGCGTAGCATGGTAAATTCCATTGTCTCGACCACGGTCGAACAATGATGATAATGATGATGATGTAATTTGTAGCTGGAATACCTTTGATTGTAGGTCAGCCCAGTCAGTACTGACCAATGAAATCTTCATATTGTGTCTTAGCATCTCAAAAGGTATGATAGATATATAATACTGTATACAGAATTTTTAAAATTGATCACTTTTGATCATGTGTTTTCTCAGTGTGAGTGAGCTTGCATTAAACAAAAATAACAACAACAATAACAGCTATCCTTCCAAAACAAACCATCAAGTAAAAAATAAACCATTGAGCTAGAATATTGGTGGAACAATGAAAATTTATAGAAAACAAACAGACAGATATTTAGGCTGGCAGTAATTATGAGAATAAAGGAGAGGTGAGATTTGTAGACAAAACACCTACTTCAAAACATCACTAAGAAAGGCTTTCTTATTATCATTATGGGGTTTAAGTGATGTGGTTTTATCTTTTGGTTTATTTAAAATTAATTTCTTCCACATAAATAGAGGCTTAGCTGTGTGGTTATGACTTTGTTTCAGAACCACATGGTTCCAGGTTCAAACTCACTGTTCAGTAACACCTTGGCCATGTGTCTTCTACTGTAGTGTCAGGCTGACAAGTATCTTGGGGGGGAGGGGGCTGTAACCATTAAGAAACCCTTCAAATACACACACATACCTTTTATTGTCTACTTGTTTCAGACTGTGGCCATGCTGGAGCACCTGCTTGTAGAATTTTCAGTCAAATGAATTGACCCCAGTACTTTTTTTTAGTTACACTTGGTACTTATTCTATCAGTCCCTTTTGTTGAACCACTAAGTTACAGTGACATAAACACACCAACACTGGTTGTCAATTGGTGGTGGTGGACAAACACAGACATGAAGGCACACACACACACACACCCAAACACACACACATACACCATCCTCATAATCATCATCATCATCATCATCATCATCATCATAATCATCATTTAATGTCTGTTGTCCATGTTGGCACTGGTTGGACGGTTTGACCAAGGCTGAAGGCTGCACCAGACTCCAGTCTGATTTGGCATGGTTTTCTACAGCTTGATGCCTTTCCTAACGACAACTACTCTGAGAGTTTAATGGGCGCTTTTACATGCCATCAGCATGGGTACCATTTGCATGACACAAGTGCAATTTTGCTCAGCTCCATGGGTCTTCTTCTCAAGTATGACCTAATGCCAGAGTTCTTAATCATTGCCTCCGTGAGGCCCAACACATGAAAGGAACTGAGCCACTTTGCCTCAATGAGACCCAATGCCCAAAAGGAACCCAGCCACTTTGTCTCCATAAGGCCTAATGCTCGAATGGTACTCTTTACGTGCCACCAGCATGGGTGCCAATTATGTGACACCAACATCAGCTAATACTACGATTTCACTTAACTTGATGGATTTTCTCAAGTACTGTATATCTCCAAAGCTCTTAGTCACTAGTCATTGCCTCTGTGAGGCTCAAAGTTCAAAGATCATGCTTCACCACTTTGTCCCATGTCTTCCTGGGTCTAACTCTACCACAGGTTTCCTCCACAGTTAAGACATTGGCACTTCTTTACACAGCTAGCCTTGTTCATATGCATCACATGACCATACCAGCACAGTCGTCTCTCTTGCACACCACATAGGATGCCTCTTATACCCAACTTTTCTCTCAATATGCTTACACTCTGTCAAACATGCACACTGACATTGCACATCCAGCGAAGCATACTGGCTCCAATCTTTCAAACCTATGCATGTTCTTGGCTGTCATAGCCCATGTTTTACTGCCATGTAGCATGGCGATTCACACATAGGTATCATACAATCTGCCTTTTACTCTGAGAGAGAGGCCCTTTGCTGCCAGTAGAAGTAGGAACTCTCTGAACTCTGCCCAGCTTAATTTTATTCTCACAGCTACACTCTCGGAGCATCCACATCCACTACTAACTTGATCACCTAGATAACAGAAGCTATCCACTACCTATAGATTGCCTCCTGGCAGTTGATGGAGTCTATTTTCTGCGCATTTTCAGCATTTATTGTATCTGTACACCTTCCACATACAAAAGCTAGTTTCCCTGTTAACATTCCTCTGGTATTGTTGCACCTTTTATGTGTCCAAAGCTTACACCAGGTGAATCTTATGGAGTTTCTACCTATGCCTTTTCTGCAGACTGAGCAGGGCCATCAACATGAAGGGATTTGTGATTTTTGTGCCTTCCTACTTACTAAGACTTTGGCTTTTGCTAGGTTAACTCTAAGGCTCTTTGATTCTAACTCTTACTTCCATACCTGAAACTTCTTCCCTAGTTCTGGTAAGATTCAGCTATAAGAACAAGGTCATCCACATAGAAGAGCTCTCAGGGGAAGCTTGTCTTAAATTCCTCTGTTATTGCCTGAAGAACTATGATGAACAAGTGGGGCTGAGCACCGATCTTTGGTGAACCCCTACTTCTATCTGGAATTCTATGCTATACTTATTGCTAACCCTTATTTTACTGACAGCATCTCTATGCATGGTTTGTGCAGCTCTCACTAACCACTTTTCTATCCCTAGTTTCTGCATTGACCACTAGATAAGGGACTGGAGGACCCTATCAAAGGCTTTCTTCAATACATATATAAATGATGGGCTTCTTTCAATTTCCATTAACCAGATCCACTTACAAGGCTTTGGTCAGCCCAAGGTTATAATAGAAGACACTTGCCTATGGAGCCATAGAGAGGGACTGAACCAAAAACCATGTGGTTGGGAAGCAAGCTTCTTACCACACAGCTACACCTGAACCTATATAGATACCAATATATATACTGAACAAGAATCTTGATTAACCAGTCTTGATAAATATTTCTATAGAAAATAAATGTTGTGTCCCCACCCAAATATTGATGGTAACCAAAAGAAATATAATAAAACATTATCCACATGAAGTCATTGTCTCCATCAGTTTTACTTCATTAGCAGCACGCTAATAGCCATGCAAAATTAGGGAGTTTTTTCTCCCATGTCTTATGTGTGTGTGTGCGTGTGTGCATGCGTGTGTGTGTGTGCAAGTGTGTGTGTGTGAGAGAGAGAGAGAAAGAGAGAAATGTGTATTTTGGTGTGAGAGAGAGAGAGATGTTTATTTGTTATATTTGTGCATGGGCGTTTGTCTGTGTGTTTATGTACCTCTTTATGTTTACATACTAATGAAGCTGTGTAGTTTTTGTAGTGTTCCTTTATGCCCTGTAACTTAGTGGTTCATCAATCAAAGTCCTATAAAATAAATACTGGACAGAAATGATAACTAGGTTTGGTTGATTATGAATAACTACGTAAATCCCTTGTAGGTTGTCTTCCAGCTTGGTATCACAGTCTATTGACTGGGACCAGTTAAAATAATAAAACTGTAACTGAATGTAAAATCTAACAGAAATATATTTATAGGCGCAGGAGTGGCTGTGTGGTAAGTAGCTTGTTTACCAACCACATGGTTCCGGGTTCAGTCCCACTGTGTGGTACCTTGGGCAAGTGTCTTCTACTATAGCCTCGGGCCGACCAAAGCCTTGTGAGTGGATTTGGTTGACGGAAACTGAAAGAAGTCCGTCGTATATATGTATATATATATATATGTGTGTGTGTGTTTGTCTCCCCAACATCGCTTGACAACTGATGCTGGTGTGTTTATGTCCCCACCACTTAGCGGTTCGGCAAAAGAGACTGATAGAATAAGTACTGGGCTTACAAAAGAATAAGTCCCGGGGTTGAGTTGCTCGATTAAAGGCGGTGCTCCAGCATGGCCGCAATCAAATGACTGAAACAAGTAAAAGAGTAAAAGAGTAAAATACACACACGTGTGCACAGATGTGTGCGCACACATACACACACGTGCGCACACACACAGTTATTTAGCAACATAGGTGGCTGCAACAAAGTCAAGTGACAAATACATTGAAATATTGCTCCCCGACACATTAGTGGCTAGAATAGGGTAGAGTGGCAATTATATTGGCCCCATATGTATGTACTGGAAAATATTTCAATTGCTGGTATTTCTTCCAATTATGTAAAGGAATGAGACAAAATCCACACATGAAACCCATTTAATAGTTTCATCAAAAAGTTATATTCCCATAATATGATGATCCAGTGTTGCAGTTAGTTTAATGATTTGATTTACTGTTAGTGTCGTCATCATCATCATCATCATCATCATCTTCATCATCATCATCATCATCACCACCACCACCGCCACCACCACCATCATCATCATCATCATCATCATAACTACCACCACCACCACACCACCACCACCACCACCACCACCACCACCACCATCATCATCGTCATCATCACTGCAGTTAGAACCACTTCCATCACCCATCACCATCATCCTCGCCACCACCACAACCACCACCACCACCATCACCAGCATCATTATTGTTTTACTATCACTTTCACATAACATATTCTGGGACATTTCTTACTGTATGTCCCCACTTCGTTTACCACTGTCTATCACCTTCTGATACAACAACAGGCCCAAGTAGACATCTTTATTCCTCCCACCTTACTCCCACCTTTAGAGAAGTAATCTTCCATAAGTCTGAAGACTGCTCTCTCTTCTACATTGCCTCCATTCATCTAATAATTTGACCTAACGCCATGTCTTGATATCTTCATAAAGCTTTATATTCCAGTAACTTAATTTCACTATATTAACTCCTTAGAAATATTCTGCTGCTATAATCCTATGTTACTTTTCCAATAACAGGAATCAATGTAGTGTCTATAATAAGTTAAGCCAGTGCCATATAAAAGTGTAAACCAAAGTTGTATTCTGATAAATGTAGTCAGTGTTAAATTCTAATAATCCAGCTCACTGATTTATTGCAATAATTTTACCAAAAGCCGTATTGTTGTCTCTCTAGTCATCTTATATTCTAATATCTTCTCTCAAACTCCTAGACCGATAACTACACTTAATGTAGTATATCAAATGATATTTGATATCCAATTACATTTATGTCATGTGGGTATACATTGCTACACATTTCGATAGCCCTAGCTACACTTCTCTTCTCTAGAAAACCACAACTGTTTATGAACCAGTGATGGAATCCTTGTGTGGTTTCTGGACTTTCAAAACTGAGATGAGAAAGCCGTGATCAAAGGATTTCCAACCGTGGCCAACTGTCTTTTTGAACATACAATATGTAATGTGGGATTTTCTTTTTAAGCTGGCAGCGTGTAACTTCGTGGGTATTTTGGCTGCTTGTTCTACCAAGTTAGACAAGCACATGAAGGGTCCACCATTATTTCAGAAATCACTCATAAATTGATGTTGACAATGATGTTAATGATGATGAAAAGGTATTTTTGGTGTTGCTACATCTTCATTATTTGAAACTTCCTCTGATGTGTGGTATTTAGTGAATAGGAGAGTTTGATGCTGCTGCCCCCATGTGTGTTTCCTACCATGAGGTAGACTAACACAGAACCCTTGAAAGGAAGAGATCCAGTTTTGTTTTAAAGATACCTACGTTCACCATGCAGGTCTCTCAGGCATTTTGGAAGAATATTGAAGAGCTGTGAGCCCTTGAAACCCAAGTTGTTTCAGTATCTGGTCCTGTATTTTGACGACAATGTTCAGATCCTTGACACTATGAAGCAGCACCCCATTCTGCTGTTTGTGTAACTTACAATGTCAAAGTTTGGTACAAGCCCTTCCAGGATCTTCCTGACATATATCTCTGTACATCTTTCCTGCCTTCATTTTAGGTAGAAGAGTCTTAACTTTTTCAGCCTTTCCCAGTAGTTGATACGTTGCATTGAGACTGTTTTCTTTGTATAACTTTGCTGGGTTGCTTCAAATTCCACCATTAATTTTATAGTGTGGTGACCATACTTGGGAGCAGTAGGCTAAGTGGCTGAGGACATATGTCCTCCAAAGGATCATCATAGTTTCCTGTTCTCTCGTTCTGAAAGTACCCACTACACTCTTGGAGTGGTTGGTGTTAGGAAGAGCATCCAGTTGTAGAAACCTTGCCAGATTAGATTGGTGCCTGATGCAACCTCCTGGCTTGCCAGTCCTCAGTCAGACCGTCCAACCCATGCCAGCATGGAAAGCAGACGTTAAACGATGATGATGGTGATGATGATGATGATGAGATGTATATATGCATATAGATATGTGTGTGTGTGTGTGTATATATATATATATATATATGTTTGTATATACATGCATGTATACACACACATGCACACATACATGCGTGTGCATACACACACAGAGAAAGAGACACTAGTGTTAGGTTCATTGCTTTGAACCAGAGAAAAAGAGACAATCCATGCCGTGAAAACACTCCTCATTTGCTCCAAAGAAGGCCAAGGTCATTTCATATGTACAGATGGTTATGGCCAGCTTTTTGGGATGCAAAAGGCACTGTGTTTATTGACTATCTTCAAAATGACCACACCATCAATAGAGAGTACTATGCCACCTTGCTGAGGCAGTTACAAAAGGGTATCAAGACCAAACGCCCAAGAAAATTGATGAAAGAAGTCTTGTTTTATCAGTACAATGCTCCAGCATGCAAATCCTTGGTTTTAATGGCTAGTGTGCATGACTGTGGCTTTGAACTGATTGACCCCCCATCCTTTTTCTTCTGATTTGGCTCCATCTGACTATCAATTTGTTCTCCAAAATTTAAAAAAAAAGAACACTTGGCTGGGAACCAGTATCACAGTTTTGATGATGTCATATCTGGTAGTGATGACCTTTTTGATCAACATGATGAAAGCTTGAGATCCAAGCGCTGCAACATCAATGAAAGAAGTGTGTCAACAGCAAGTGGGTCTATTTTGGAAAATAAACTTCATTTGGTCATATTTCATGAGAGTGTCTTGATCAGTATATGAACTTTTCATCTGATTCATTTACATATATATATATATATACATTGAAAAAAATTTTATCAATGGCTAGCATATTAAAAAATACCTTTAAAGGTTAAATTTATAAACAAGGGCAAAAGAAAAAATTCTAAATTCCTCCATGGGTATGAGTAAGTATTTCATTTATGTCTTACGTGTTTATCGCTGATGAGGAGAAAATTCTTATGAATTAACTCTGAAATTGGGACCGATATGATAATAACGGAATTTTTTAGAAATTTCTGTCGGCTTACTTCGAGACGCGTGTTTATAGTGATAAATTATATGGTTATTGACAATTTGTCTATTTTCGGCATATTTGGCATTAGAATTTTTTCTTTTGCCCTTGTTTATAAGTTGTTTATATATATATATATATATATATAATATATATATATATATTATATATATATATATATACATATGTATATATATATATATGTGTGTCTGAGTTCAGATTGTCTTTGCATCATCTATTCTCCTAGTCGCTGTGTCTGTTCTGTACCTTCTCATCTTTGTATAATCTCTTCTACTCACTGTGCTCTGCAAGAGATAAGTACTTATTTTGCGCATGTTAAATATTTCCCTTCCCATTCCTCCACCATAATATCCTGCTACCCTTCCTTGTTCTTTTCCCCCAAAATCATATCTAAGTGAGGAGAGAGTATATTCTGGCAATGTTCACCTGTTCTCCTTTATCGACTCTCTTTTCACCATGCTCTCTTGGATATGTTACCTTGAGGATATGCTCTGGTTCCTTGTCATCTTTTCTCTTCCACACACTACTCTATCCACCTATATATAACTCTGTGTAGGCCTGCATCTTCTGCTCAACACTCCTCCTTTTCTTGCTTCCCTGTCTGTATTACTCTGACACTCGCTAATTCCATAGCATTACTTTTGACCCTTCTATAACCTAGTTTCATCTAATCTTTCCTTTATTCACCTGTATGTTAAAGATAGGATTGTACTGTACCTCTTACTCAACCTTATTCACTCCTCTATCATTTATCTAATTAAAGGAAATAAGACATGAGAAATTCATAATGAAGTTGGAGGAAGAGCCAGAAACCTGTTCCCTTTGCCTTTCACTTTTACCCCTTATCCCCTTATATAGCATAACACATCTGGCCATGGGGTAATATCAATTTGTTTCAAAACAGGTGAGGGTTGGTGATATGCCGTGTACCTGGCCAAAGAAAATCTGCTTCAACAAATTATGCCTGACCCAGGCAAGCATGGAATAGTGGACTTTAAAACAAGGAGGAAGGGGAGGAGGAGGGGAGGGGAGATAGGAGGAGGGTGGGGAGGAGGAGGGTGTGGGAGGAGGAGGTTTTATATAGTTTTAGGAACCTAGCTAATAATTGTAGAGTAATTTAGGTATTACAGGTGTGCAATATTTCAATGGTCGTTTGAAGATATCACCTTTGAGAAAGACATCAGTGTGACTAATATATCTACTTTTACTATCTCTCCATAGTGCTATGTTAAAAGGGAAACTAGCGATGCGTCCCTATCAACCCAGCTATCTGTTCTCTGCCTTTGATACGCAACTGCTTCACATACATTCTGTCTTTTACACCAGATAAACTGGAACATTTAATCAATTATACACAGAGATCAAGATTCATTGAGCAAATCTGTGAACCAAATTTAATCAAACACACAGAAATTGGTTAAGTTCTTCGATACATAGTGATGTCAACATTTAAGCAGTCTTCCATTGATTGGATTAATATCTTCAATGAAACATCAAACTGTAAGGGTTACAGAAACTTTGATCAACACCTCTTTACATTATACACCATTACCAACTGTACATATGTGGTTGTTGTTGTTGTTGCTGTCTAGCCCAAGGCTGACCCTGACTAAGTAGACCTGTGGTTAAAGTCATACCAGCCATCGCCATCCTTCTTATATTTTTATCATTTTTTTTTGTTTTCACATTTACATTTTTCTTTATAAGACAGTAGAGCTTAATGTGAGGAAGATTTGCTCACTGTTTCTATCAGGTTAAATGACCACAAAGAGGTAACATCATTAGCTTAATTACTATTGTTTGTCCTCTAAAGTTGATTTTAATTAATTTTCAATATATTACTCAATTGTTCTATAGAATCTGAGGGAATGGCCATGTGGGTCAATGAGCTTGTTTCACATCTACATAGTTTGCAGTTCAATCTCATTGTGTGACAGGTATCATAGGTGACTTCCTTCGATCATAACTTTAAGTCAACCAGAACAAAAATATATAATTTGTATTGTTTTGGTTTAAGTCACTGGGGTGCTAAGAATATAACAAGAAGTGCTTGCTACACTTTGCATAACTAAGTTGAATGGATTTACATAAGAAAAGCATTTTACCAATCATTGCAATCCTGGGTTTCCTCCTTTGTGACATTCAGTATCATGCATTCAACTCACACCACTTGTCCTATCTTCCTTTTGACATGTTAAACCAGCTCCAACAATATTTTTAGCAACACATCTAATCATATATGCACCCCTGTGATCAACATTTGTACCATCTTTACAGAAAATGCTCCTCTAGGTCAATGATTCTGCTACCTTGGCACTTTGCACAATAATAATATATTTCTTTATTGCCCACAAGGAGACAAACAAGGACAGACAAAGGGATTAAGTCGATTACATCGACCCCAGTGTGTAACTGGTACTTAATTTATTGACCCCGAAAGGATGAAAGGCAAAGTCGACCTCGGCGGAATTTGAACTCAGAACGTAACGGCTGATGAAATACGGATACGCATTCCGCCCGGCATGCTAACATTTCTGCCAGCTCGCTGCCTAATGTTCATCTGGTGTTGTCGATGATAACCAGGATATCACATGTGTAAAAAAGATGGGTCATGGTGCATCCACCTGTGATGAATGAGGCTGATATTGGAATGTTCTGCCATAGGTCAAGCACTGGTGGTCTGTTGGGAATGAAGGCTTCTGTGGCTCTATTCTGTTCATAGGAGGTGGCACCATGCACACTAATAGTATACATTCAGCAGAATACTCCCACATATTACTACTTTCAAAGCCCATATTTCACTATCATACAACATCAAACTCTGAAACCCAAAACCTTAATATCTCTCTTCCAATCAGAGATAGAATTTTTTCATTGCCATAAGAGGTAATAGCTCCCTGCAATTCTCTGGCTTTTCTTGCCTTGTGTATATGCATACACAAACATACACACCCACATAAAACACATGCACACGCTCATGTGTATGTGTGCATGTGTGTGTGTGTGTGTAGGCACAGTATGGCTGAATAGTCAAGAAGTTTGTCTCACAACCTTGAGGTCCTATGTTTGATTCTGCTGCATAGCAACTTGAGCAAGAATCATTTTCTGTAGCCTTGGGTCAACCCATACCTTGTAAGAGGAAATTGTGTGGAATCCTACTGAAGGAACTGTGCCAGTAATTTAAAGGTCCAGCCGTCTTATGCTTTTTTTTTTTCAGCTGACTCTGCTTCAGAATTCAATGAGCTTCATTGCTCACTTGATTGAGCAACTGAAAACTTGAGACCAGAAATTTTGAACAAGATCCATTTATTTATTATATATATACATACACATACACACAGACATGTGTGTGTGTGTGTGTCTGTGTGTGTGTGTGTGCATGCGTGTGTGTGTGTTCGTGTGTGTGTGTGTGTGTGTGTGTGCGTGCATGCGTGTGTGTGCTTGTGTGTGTGTGTGTGTGTTCGTGTATATTGCTATGAACACATATATCACACCCTGATATTTTGTTACCCTTTCAATAATATGAACAATATATCTCCCTATGTTTATACATGTGTATGTGATCACAATAGATATTTGTCTTTATATCAACAAACATAAATTATACATAGCTTTCTATATTTGTCCATATAAAATGCATGTTTTTTTCCCCATAAATGTCTATGCATAAATGATATGATTTCTATATGTATGCATATACAATGCATTTTATTCTATGCATGCATCTACATAAATTGTATATCTTTATATATGTGTAGATATATTTAATGTTTCCCTAAACATGCATAAGTTACATATATCTACAATACATAAGTGGGAAGATAAAGAGGCTGGGTTTGAGAAAAAATAACTTTGTCAGTGCAGAGGAAATGTTCACTTCAAACTATGGAGAATATTCTGTTGGCTGCTTGAAAAGACAGCAATCCTGGGATTCTTCTGGAGACTTACAGCTAGAATATAGAGAAGCAATAATCTAGGTTGACTGCTTTGACATCATTTATCATTGTTCAGAGATATGAAAGACAAGCAAAGTAAACCTAACCAGCTTCCTGCTATCATCTTTTCTTCTATATTCTACCTGTTTGATAGCCTGCTGTGGTGTGCATATCTGAAATTGGAGATATAAAGTTGAAATGAAAATTCCTTTTCAGTTAGAATTCTAATATATTGCATCCAAATGACAAAGTATCTGGAATCAGATATATTTAATCTTGGAGTAGTGAGTTGCAGAAAAAGATATGGTAAATTGTAAAATTTATGTCACCCCTGTCTCATTAATCTCTACTGCTTATGTATGAAATGAAATGAAGATCACTCATAATTCTTAATTGGATGCATGCTCTCTGAAAATTATAAAATTCCCTACTTGTAGCATGTCTAAGAGAAGTTTACTCATGAAGTCCATCTCTCACCAGGTTATTGACTTTGACAATAAATCATAGATAAGCGACACATACTACCCACACATTGAAGATAGTACAGCTCTACAGCATGCACACATGCACGCATGCACACACATACACATACACACACATACATACACATACAACTCAACACAACACACTACTCAACACACACACATACACATGCACATCCAACATGCATACATGTACACACTCATAGACATCATCAAGTAAAAAGCCAGCTGACTCATTATCATGAAGTTGTTCTCCGACACTCCCTACTCTTCTAACACCACCACCAACGCCACCAACACCACCACCACACACAACCATTACCTACACCACCACCACCACCACCACCACCACCACCAACACCACCACCACCACCACTACTACTACTACTACTACTACTACTACTACTAAAAAGGGGGTAAAGACCCCCTTCGGTCATGAATGACCATGGGATTGCACCTAGAAAGTTACCCTCCTAGACACAAGTCCGGGCAAGGTTGTTTTTTATGGAAGACCAGCAGTCGCCCATGCATACTAGCCTCCCCTCTCCACGCCACCAGTGTTATCCAAGGGAAAGACAAAGGTCGATAGAGCTTGGCACCAGTGACGTCGCAACTCATTTCTACAGCTGAGTGAACTGGAGCAACGTGAAATAAAGTGCCTTGCTCAAGAACACAACACGCAGCCCGGTCGGGGATTCGAGCTCACAACCTCACGATCGTAAGCTCGACGCTCTAACCACTGAGCCATGCGCCTTCACATACTACTACTACTACTACTACTACTACTACAGTGATCATTGAGCTGGCTGGGCCTCCAATACCTAAACCTACCAACAAACCCTGTCTCCCATCTTTTCAGGTACCAAATCAGGGCAGCAGATTGATAGTACTGTGATCACATTGGACCAGGTAACTTGTGGTATATGTTCCAGTTCTTTACATTTTGAGTTCAAATTCCATCATGATCTACTAAAGTAGTAGACTTAACCCATTGGTTGTTTAATACCACTGTCTAGCACCTTGGCTGACCATAGCAGGGTCCACTCAGCTGCATATATTCAGGCCAGGCTTCCTGTTTGAAAAGGCTTCCTGTCTTTCCCTCCCACCAATCTTGGAGGTTCTATAGTGGGTCATAGGCACTGCCTTCCCTCCCTCCTGACATGACCCACTCTAACCATTATTTTCTTTCTTCACAAAACATCTTCCTGCTTGTAGCCTCTCCCTGTCTGATCACATTCTTTCTGAATATTCACGAACAACGCTAACCTTACCAGTCTTAGAATTCCTGTGAATGCTAAGACCCCAGTTCAAACTCTTAAAAATATGTCATTCGTTTGCTTCTCAACTTGTTTTCTACCCAACATTTGGCATTGCAATGTTAATAACCAAAACATTTACCATTTTTGTAGTGTGGTGGAGGAAAAGGACAACAGAAAAAGAAGCAACGGGAGAAAGAAATAAAAAAAAGGCCTTACCTCGGCGAAATCAGCGGTCACTCTCACCAAGTTAACATGTCTTGTTGCTCTGCCCTCTTTGCTGAAACTGGCCACACGTACTCGCTGACCACATGTGCTTTCTGCCCACGCATGCCCCTTTCACTCTTCCGCCAGCCCCTGCAAGCCTTACTTCCACCCACCTCATCTGTCATCTTCTCCACCAACACCACATAGCTCATCACAGCCCATAACACCGCTAACGCCCACAATTTTTGACACAGTAAATAATGTCAGGCATATTATTAGTAACCAACAACATGGTGTTATATTTATTTCATGATGTGTTGAAGGAAATTTTCATTATTTCTAAGACTGATTTAGTTTCTTTTGATTACAGTTGAACTTTCCCAATGAAGTTCAAGCTAAATAGTACTGCTTAGAAAACATACTAGTAAAATATTCAATATCATTTAATGTGTCTGAAGAAAATATACAAAATTTACAGACCTTGGTGTCCCTATGTTTCAGAATATGCTTATCTTTCTTTTTGGGTAAGCTGTTCAAGTCTTAGTAGTGGTTTTGTACCATTTCACTGGTATCGATATTAAAAATAGGGTGAAGTGCATTGTGCATGTATTTAATGTAGCTACCAGCCCGTAACAGTTGTTCAACCAAACATCAACTGCATCAATATCCTCAGTGCTGAAAAACAAAAGTTATAGATAGCACTTTCCTCTCGAACTCTTTATTAACCCAGCACCTCTTTTCATTGAATGCCATCTTACAAACATGATCTGGTTGGGAGGAGGAAGCAATTAGTGGTCCTCTGTTAGAACTTTAGGAGAAATACTTTAAAAAGGGAGGACTTATATAAGAAAACTATATAGGATCTGGGTACATTGGTATGTCTTCTCACTGATAGTGCAATGTTCATTTCGTATTTTAATCTTAGCAAATATGTGTAAAATATAAGAATTGTACCTAGTCTAAGACAAAAAAGTTGCAACAACCACCTTCTAAATGCAGAGCACCCTTACATTTGCGAGGTTACAGTGACCCAAAGGTCAAAACACTGTTCAGGCTAAGAAGCACTGCTCAAGGCAGATCCATTAAACCAAGGTAAAAAACAAATGATATGAAAGACCAAAAGAAATGACAAACCATGAAGGAAACCAATAAGATAGATTCAAGAGTTTTCCATAAAATCTATGGTAGAAGCACATACCACTTATATATGAAATACTGTAACATATTATAGATTTAGGGACATAATTTACCTTATTTCTTTACTATTTCAAGAAGTGAGCAATGGACAGCTCTACATTATCTTTTCTAAAGAGACAGATCAAATCAAAGTTAGTCGTGATATTCATATCTTTGTTAAGAATGTTATCAATGTAAGGGAAATGATACAATTGTGAAAGAAAAAAAGGCAGAGTGCTGTTAATGGAGTTTATTTTGTATACTGTAGATTAATTTCTTCAGAAAACTCCTAAGATGAAGAAGGACATCCAGGGCTTGCAGTTCTAAAGAAGGATGGGAGATGTTTAATGAAAATATTAAGAAATGAGATACAGGAGAATTCCTGGTAAGAAGACAGATAGATATATTGTATGGGCTTAGGTTTTACATGACTGAATAAGTGAAGACACACACACACACACAAAGCACCCAGTACATTCTGCGCAGTGGCATTAGGAAGGGCATCCAAACATAGAAACCATGCCAGAATGGACAATGGAGTTTGGTGCAACCCCTAGCCTTACCAGCTCCTGTCAAACCTTCCAGCCCATGCTAGCATGGAAAATAGATATTAAATAATGATGATGATGATGATGATGATGATGATGATGAAGTATACACAACTGAGGTTACCTTGAGCAACCAGTAGTGAGGGAACCCAGAACCATGTAGTTGGAAAGCAAGCTTCTTACCACACAGCCATGCCTGTGCCTTTTTATAAAATGTCTGTTTTTATATCAAAGTATATAGAAAAACATTTTAACAATAACCTGTTTGTTTACTCAATACTTTTGAGTAGAGTACATAATTATTGACTTTTACAAGGAAAAGAATAACAGTAACTTCAAAATTTTGGCTTGCTTGCCATCTGATGTTGAGCAAGTCAAAACTTTGAAGTCACTGTCAACTTTGCATTGCAAAAATCAATATATAAATTGGTTTTTGCAATGTGTGGCTAAGTTGTAAGAAGTTTGCTTTCTAACTACATGGTTCCAAGTTCAGTTCTACTGTGTGGCACCTTGGGCAAGTGTCTTCTTCTATAGCCTTGGCCCAACCAAAGCCTTGTGAATGGATTCAGTAGATGGAAACTGAAAGAAGGCCGTCATATATGTATTTATGTGTGTATGTCTTTGCATCTGTGCTTGTCCCCACCACCATTTGGCAACCGATGCTGGTCTTTAAGGTGGTGCTCCAACATGGCCACAGTCTAATGACTGAAGCAAGCAAAAGAGAAAGATAGAAGAATATCTATATATAAATATATATGTGTGTGTGTGTGTGTGTATGTATATTATATGGTGATTGCTCCATTTTCACAGACAATTGCCATCTCTTTGTGCTTCCACATTGTTAATGCATTTCTGACTTTCCTTTTGTGACTTCTCAGATGAACATTCACTCCTGTTGCAGATCTGCATAGTTTGAAGCATAGGTGAGAGATGAGAGTTGCAAACACACTGTGTTTGCAACTGGTTAGGTCTGCACATGTCACCATTCTTCAATCACTCGAGGACTTCCAGTTGATGGAACGACAAATGAAGTCAGCATAAAGAGACGTTTGTACATCATTGGATTATAGTGATAAATGTTTGTACAACACAGGTACCAATCTTTGAGTCTCTGTGATTAGTACCAGGTGACAACCATAGTGAGATCATCAATATCCATGTCAAATGCAGGCTTAACATTGGTGTTCCTCTCCTAGAAGGACACTGTGATAATAACTAGGGATCCCTCACTTTACTATGCTGCTACTCCAGGTCAGAGTAGACTTGGGAACAAGAGGTATCTCTACACGCCTCAAAATCCACGATGTATGTATATACCAGTTTCAAATTTTGACACATGGCCAGCAATTTCAGGGGAAGGGGTAATTTGATTACATTTAACCCCAGTGTTTGACTGGTACCTATTTCATTAACCCTGCAAGGATGAAAGGCAAGGTCAACCTCAGAGGAATTTTATCTCAGGTGGACGAAATATTGCTAAACATTTTGCTTGGTGTGCAAACAATTCTGTTAGTTCATCACCTTAATGTATGTATATATTATATCAATATTGGTTTAAAACCATGGCACAATGCCAGCAATTTCATAGGAAATAGTAAGTCAATTATATTGGCCCCAGCACTCATCTGGTACCATTTTTATCAACCTCAGAAGGATGAATGGAAAAGTCAACCCCAGAAACATTTGAACTCAGAATGTAAGGCTGGATGAAATGCTGCTAAGCAGTTTGTTTGGAGGTTTAAGGATTTGGCCAGCTCACCACCCTTTATACCATATTAATATTGATTTCAAATTTTGGTACAAGGCTTGCAAGTTCAGGACAGGGGTAAGTCAATTATATTGACCCTAGTACTCAACTGCTGCTTATTTTATCAACTCCAAAAAGATGAAAGGCAAAGATGACTTCAGTGTAATTTGAAGCTGTAATGCATCTTGCCACATGTGCTAATAATTCTGCCAGCTCGCCACCTTAATAATAATAATGACTCTTTCTATTATAGACACAAAGCCTGAAAAGTTAGGGGAGGGGGCTAGTCAATCACATAGATGCCAGTACTTGACTGGTACTTATTTTATTAACTCCAAAAGGATGAAATGCAAAGTTGATCTTGGCAGAATTTGAATTCAGAACATAAAGATAGATAAAATGTTGCTAAGCATTTTGCCCTGTATGTGAACAATTCTGCCAACTCACCACCTTATACCATATTAATATCAATATTATTATACTGCTAAGAAATTTGGTAGCCTTCTAATTCCACAGAGGCTGTGATACCATATGAATTAGTAATAATTACCTAACAATAAGAATATTACTTTGAAAATAATATAGCTCTATTTAAATTGCTAATTTTAATCAGCTTTTAAGAAATACTCAGATCAGTTTAATGAGAGTGAATTTAAAATGAAATATAATGAGATATTAACCAAAGTCACATTGCTCCTTGAGAGACATAGAACTTAGATAATCAAAAACTATAAGTGTGTATTGTAATTATAATATGTTAGGTGTCATATATACATGAGTGAGAGTATGAGTGTGTGTGTATGTATGTATATATGAATCTCTCTCTCTCTCTCTCTATCTCTTTCTCTCTTTCTCTCTCTCTCTCCCCATCTCTCCCCTCCCCCCCTCTCTCTATATATTATCATCATCATCATCGTTTAACGTCCGCTTTCCATGCTAGCATGGGTTGGACGATTTTACTGAGGACTGGCGAACCAGATGGCTGCACCAG
>NC_043004.1:27385999-27398499 GCF_006345805.1 Octopus sinensis
ATGTGTGGGGGTGTATGGCTGTATTTGTGCATGTATGTTTATATTAGAATGGTCAAATGTTTAAGAAAGCTTGCTTTGCAATCAGGCAGTCCAAGATTCCGTGTGATGCAATGACAGAAGATCAATAAAAAGAGATGAGGAGAGGATGAAGATGAGGATGAGGAGATTATGTGTAGAAGCTCCTTCAACTTTTGCCAACACCACATCAGATAGAATTCTGTGGGATTGTTATACCTCAGCAACAGCTGTTATAAATATAGCATGAGTGATCAACCTGAATCAATGCAACAATAATGAATGAACAAAATGCTGAGACCCTTGAAATCACTTCTCAATCACTTCTAGACTTAATCCCCTCATGGTTTAACAGCAAGTCCTTAACAGAGTTCACTGTCTGGCAAAAATTCAGGTCAGTTGACCAGTAAGAAGGTAATAGGTACTAGTCTCTGTGTCCAGATATTGAATAGGAGGATAACATCTAGCACCGGTTCCTGTCGCCCTTTAAAAGGCCATGGACACTGCATTTCCTACTCAGACTAAAGACATAAGAAAACACGACAAAGGAAACAGAAACCTCAGAACAGTTTGGAATGTGTCATCTGAATGAAATTATGGAATATATCTGGTCACATGGAAAAGGAAACCAATTGTGAGCATATTTAAAATATATATGTGTTTATATGTGTGTGCATATATACATATATATGTGCAGATATGCACGTGTGTGTGTGTGTGTGTGTGTGTGTGTGTGTGTGTGTGTGTGTGTGTGTGTGCATTCTTGAAAGGTAGGCCCATCACACTACCTAGTTTGACTCTCTAGCCAAGCCCTTGGGGTTGTGAACTTTCAGACTATGTCTCCAGTAGGGTTTTTGCAAGGATCTTTTAATACCCCACCACCTAATACATTTCCCCAAAGTACCAAAAATGTAAGTAAAATCATCTGGACGATTCTTCCTCCTCTTCTTCCAACTCTTTGCTTCAACTCTTACCCTAATTATTATCTTTTACTCATATGCTGACCTCACATTCTCTTCCACTTGGAAACACAATGATCTCAACTCTTGTCTCCAATCCATCTATAATATCCAGGCTTAGTTCTTCCTTTCAACTTTATCCCATAAGCTATACTTACATGAATGTCATCCTTAATCATTTAGTTCTCTCATTTGGATATTAGCATTAATACCTCCCACTTACTCTGTCTCCCTTCTTTGTTTTCTTAATACCTCAAAACAACCAATTTTCCTTTGACAAAATCTCCTTCTACATCAAGGGAATATATCTTTCTCCACTCCTTTCCAAAGACATTATCCTTAGGTACTTCAAAACTCACAGCATCTCATGGCTTTCTCATTTATCCCTACAGGACATAGACAAACTTTTGCAATCTTCAATTCACTTCATCAACTTGTTTCAAATCCTACATACTGTCCAGATTGTCACATATACCCTTGACATCCTTGATTATTTTTCTCACCTCAAGAACTAAATTCTCTCAAAATATAACTGTCTCTATGAGTGTCCAAGTACTGCCTCATTGCAACCACCCAACACAGATTCACAAAAGCTATGTGTGTCATAGAATACTGGACAGATCTCAGACTCATCCTCACAAAACTCAACATGCACATCAAACCCAGGCAGCAACTACAAGGGAAGCTGGCAAACAAGCAACTATACATCAGCAAATTGGAACAGTCCAATGTGAAACAGAATGTCAGTGAGGGCCTGGAAACCAAGTTGGTACAAAGGAAACAGAAGAGTGAGGGAAGTTCAGAGATGTGGTGTACAACACTGCACTCAATCATCTGGTCCAGAACACAAGGAGATACCAAGACTGGTTCAACAACAATAAAGAAATTCAGAAGCTGCTCAATGGTAGATTAAATAGGCTAGATAATAATACACAAGCTTGCCTGAATCATTTCTCCTTTTTAAATTCTGATATTTTCCATTGTTTGGTTCTTGCCATAGCTATTATTATATATTATTAGATCTAAGTTGTAGTTATATAATGCTTGAAATATCTCTACTGATATTTCATCTGCTCCACTTGTTTTTCTATCTTCCATTGACCTTATGGCCCTCTATACATTTAAAAAAAATTTATTTCCTGTAACAGATTCGAAACTGAACACAGGCAGTAATACACTGGTGGTAATTCATCTGACAATCACAGAGCAAATTTGTCATGTGCCAAAGTAGGAAATCAATTTAAGCAATAATGTGAAATACAGAGCAGATTGCCAGATAACAAAGGAATATAGACAAGGCTGTAATTGCATCATCAGGGTTACAATGTGTAGGAGCAGATATGTCATTTTTTATCAGAATATATTTGGGCCTTTTGTGAATGTGATAAAATGCTTGGTAAGTTCTTTGAATGAAAATTATCTCAGAACAAGAATAACTTGCATCATTCAATCCTTTTCTTACAAATGCATGAGAATATATGGATGAAAGGGTAAATATTCTGTAACATATCTCTCTTCTTCAGCATTCAATAACTGATTTCTCCAAGAACAACGCAGCATAATTTTTGAAGAAGCAAAAAGGGACAAGTAGTTTGCAATTGTCATTGATTTATCCCTCATCTGCTGTATTATTTATCAATATATTTCTTCCAATCTTGTTACATGTTAGACATATCTATAATTCTCAAAAGTATTTTGTCATGGAGTATCAAAATGGAAGAGATTTGTCTTAAATTCTACTCATGTCTCTTGTTCCTCTCTTTTTTGTGGAAGAGACAAGAATATGCAAGACTTTAATGAGCAAATTTATGATAACATTATTTTCTGAATATATTAAATGTCATTAAATATATCAATAGAATAAATTTATGAATATATTAACTGCTATATTAGTGATTAACATTTAAAAAAATATGCACCATTTCAAGAGTTGATTTGTAATAAAAATCCACTGGCATCTCCATATATTTCCAGTAATGTTCATTGTTTTTAATCACACACAACAATCTGGAATGGAGGTTTTATTTGAAAAGACATTGATTAGTATGGTGCTGCCTACTATGTTCATTACATGGATTATAGCTATAGGACAGATCAGCCTACTTCCTTCAGTACATGGGTTATGGCTACAATATAAAGCCATGTACTTTTCTGGAGGTTTCTAAATTATGAATTAATAATTTAACTTGAAGACAGGTAAAAATGTAACATAAACTTGACTATTTATTATTTTTTTATATATCACAATTCGTAAACAATACCATTTTTGGTTACAGGATCTCAACAAACCAGTTGCTTCCAAATGGGAATAGTAATCAAGGGAGTGTCTGAAATTAGTGCAATGGAGTGTGTTGTTATTGATGATTTGTATGAATGCCTAATGTCTCCAAATTTCACCCTCAAACAGTAATTTTTTATTAGTTTCAGCCATTGCACTGTAGCCATGATGGATGATGTTCTAATTATACATATATCTCAATTCACCTTGCTGTCAACAGGATTTACTGATGTTTACCACTTTCATATGTACGTGGGTCATCTGAAAAGTTCATAGCTTGACCAAGATACTCTCATAGAATCTGATCAAATGAGGTTTATTTTTCAACATAGTCCCTCTTGCTTTCCATACACTTCTTCCATTGATGTTGCAGTGCTTGGATTCATTGGTGAGGAAGATTTCATCTTGTTGGTCAAAAAGCAGTTATGACATCATCATCATCACTGAGATATTGGTTCCCGGCTGAGTGTTTTTTTTTTCACTTTGGTAACAGATTGATAGTAAGATGGGGCCAAATCAGGAGAAAAGGGACAGAGATCAATCAGTTCAAAGACACAGTCATGCACAACAGCCATTGAAAGCAAGGACTTGTGTGCTGGAGCATTGTCCCAATGAATCAAGACTCCTTTTGTCAGTTTTCCTTGGCATTTTGTCTTGGTAGCAAGTAGGCATAGTACTCTCCATTGATGGTGTGACCCTTTCGAACATAGTCAATAAGTATGATGCCTTTCACAACCCCAAAAACTAAGGTATCTCTGTAGATACCTTCTTTGGAGCAGGTGTGTGGGTGTGTTTCCACTGCATAGATTATCTCTTTGTTTTTGGTTCAAAGTGAAGCACCCAACACTTTATCTTTGGCAAGGAAACATTCAAGGAAACCAGCTAGATTTACCTCAGGCAATAGCAGATTTTTCCATGATATGATCAGCCTGGTGTGTTTTTGATCAGGTGTCAGAAGATGTGGCACCCACCACACAGAGGCCTTCCCCATGCCAGGTTCATTGTGCAGAATATTCTCAACTCTCTCACAGAATATGCTAATAGCATTGGCTATTTGATTTATAGTCAATTGCTTGTCATCCATCGCCATGTGGTAAACACAATCAATGTTTTCCTCAGTAGTGGCAGATGCAAGATGTCCAGACCTTGGGTGATCTTCAACACGCTCCCTTCCTCTCCTAAATTCAATTATCCACTTTTGCACTGTTGATAAAGCTGGAGTGTCATCCCTTAATGTAGCAACCATACTAGTATGAATGATCTTGGAGGCTTAACTCTTTTTCTACAAGAACTTAATAACACCACAATGCCAATTTTTTTCCATTTTCACGAAAGGTTGCTACTAGTTAGTTTTGAAGTTTTCTTAAGACAGTCAGATGTCAGTTTACTTGGAAAGAAATAATGCAGTTATTAATTATTAAAAAAAGTTATTAACAGAAATTAATGCATACAAGATTTTACAGCTCTGCTATCAATCCTTCAGAGTCAGCTTATGAACTTTTCAGCCATCTTTGTATGTGTGTGCGCGCGCGCGCGTGTGTGTGTGTGTGTGTGTGAGAGAGAGAGAGAGAGAGAGTATATCTGTATACAGTCGCTCTTTCTAATGTGACACTCTTGGTATGACCATCCCATTCACTATCCTTGCTGCAAATTACTCAGAACCATATTATTGTAATTTCTATGAGTATGATTTGGGAGAGATTTCTAGTTGTCTAAGCCAGTTGTTTTGTTTTGTAGTATCTCAGGTATTTCAGAAAGGTGCAAAATGAAAGTAAAAAGTTGAATTTTATGGGTTTTTTCTAAGAATTTATAATAAAAGAAAAACATCTGGAGATGACAAGCATTATCATTTTGACTTAGTGGATTGAAAGGAATTCTGTATTCAGAATTCATTTCCAACCAAAAATGTTGGTTGGAAGTTCAGATAAAATCCAGTTTAAGGAATATTTGATAGTTGTCATCATAGCAACATCATCATCACTAGTTAGCATCTGCAGTCCGTGCTTGCAAGGGATGGAAGGTTTGTACAGGATCTGACAGGTGGTAGTTTTAAATTGATTTGGCATTCAAAACGTCTAGAAATGAATAGGTCCTCTAGGAAATGTTTTAGCTGCAATAGTTGAACTTTCATTAAGAAGTGATTTAATAACATAATTCAGAGATTTAGCAGAACTTAAATTGGGATGGGAATCCAACAGATACCACATCAATTCTGAATGTATTAGCATCTATCTCCTATGCTGGCATGGGTTGGGCATTTTTACAGGTCTCAATTAGTCCTATGACTGCAACATGTTTCAATATTTGATTTAGTCTGGTTTCTATAACTGGATACCCTTCCAAACACTAGCTATGTTATAGAGTGTATTGAGTGCTTATTTGTGCCACCAGTATTAGTGCGGTCATCATGCAGCTTGCAAGACTATGAATCCTGAGCGGGTGACTTTATGCTGTGAGGTAAAGGCTGAAAGCATGACAGAAGGGTCCAAAGCAGAACAGGTTTCTTGCTGTAGGGAAGCTACATGACTTATTGCATTTTAGAAGAAAGGATGGGAGAAATTATTTGGAGCTGGAAGAGATAAATATGGTGATAATGAGGTATCTGGGTGAACCTTTAAGATACAAGGTGAGAAAAAGTAAGTGGGGACTGAAGAACCTGGAGTTTGCAAGTGTGGATGTAAGAGATGGGGAATGTGTGACAGGAGGGGAGGTGAGTGGCAACTGTAAAGATTAGTCAGGGTTGAAAGGTGGATGTAGTGAATGGTAGATAAGGGATGTGTGATGACCCAAGATGCAAGAGGTGGAGGAAGTATGGTGAGAAGAATATGACTGACAGAGCAGGAAAACAGTGGGGACAGGAGAATAGTAATGATGATATAATAGATAGAAGGATGAAAGAGATATGACATATGGTTAAGTAGGTTGCAGAAATTTTGGCAGAGTGGAGTAGTCACCCTAAAGTGGGTGAGGAGAGAACAGTATTAATGGATGAAGGATGGATAACCATTAATATGTAAGTGGACAGAAAGAAAAATAAGTGATATCAAAGGAAGAACAGGAGTTAGAGAGATGATGGGTGATGAAGGTGTCTTAAGAAGGAAATGGGGGAATGGTTCAGTTGTGCACATATTTACACATACAGCCCTTCCAGAACTCAATTTCACTGAGGTGGGTGGTTCTTCTCAAGACCTGCATATTGCCAGTCATCCCAGTTCCTTGTCATTTTCTCCATATGGTTCAAATCCTGAGATCAGCCTTCACCACTTTGCTTGATGTCATACTGAGTCTCCATTTTCCATTGGCTCCAACTACCCCAGGTGATTGGTACTTTTTTATGCAGCTAACATCATCCGTGTGCTTCACATATCTAATCCAGTGCAGTCTTCTTTCTTGTACATGACATTTTATTCCTCTTATGTCCAGTTTTTCTCTGAACATATTCGTACTTTGTCATTTTTGCACACTTAAATTGCACACTGAGCAGGGCATGCTGGCATCATTTCTTTCTACTTTTCACACGGCCTTTGCATTCAAGGCCCATGTCTCACTACCACACAGTATGACAGTTCTAACACAAGTATCATCACTCTAAGAGGAAAGAACTTTGTTGTTAACAGTGATAGTAGCTCCCAGAACTTTTTTCAGCATGTTCTCTGTCTAGTTACTATGTGCTTTATAAGCTAATTATATTTCCTAGGTAACAAAAGCTACCAATACCTTTGCAGAACCATCTGGGAATGTAAGAGAATCTGGTGTGCTTGTAGTACATATTGTTCCAGTGCATCTGTCACATATGCTAGTCTGCCTGTAATTCCACTGCATCTCTTCTGCTTACATTGGGCACAGTGTATGGAGTTTATACCTACTCCTTTCCTGCATATGAGTAAGGCCATTTCCTTGAAGATACCAGGATTGTCTTCTTTCCTACTTACTACAACCTTAATTTCTGCTAAGTTTACCTTAAGATCTCTCGATTCTAGGCTTGGCTTCCAAGGTTGGAATTTTCTCTCTAATTCTTTTATACATTCAGCTATTAGAAATTCCTCTGTTGAGGAATGGATCTATGATGAATAGGAAAAGACTGAGCATTGGTGGACTCCTTCACTCATACAAAATTCATCACTGAAATCATTGTTGACTCTTACACTCTTACTTTACTTACTAAATCTTTGTATGCAACTAGTACAGCGTCCTCACAAGCAATTCATTTACACCTAGTTTCCTTATTGACCACTAATTGACTGAATGTGGTACCTGAGAAAACTCTTTTCCAAATCAATAAAAAACATTCATAATAGCTTATTCATAACCAAGTGTTGCTAATGCAATTGCCTCATTTGGAAACTAGCATCTGTGGCACCTTTTCCATGCAAGAAGCTACACTATATCTCATTTAGGTTTACTCTGTCACAGATCGTTTGTCCTAAGACCCTCTCCATGCAAACAGTATTTGTGGGTGTAGGAAAATATATATACATATCACATACTTAACCCTTTCATTACCAACCCGGCTAAAACCGGCTCTGGCTCTGAGTACAAATGTCCTCTTTTCATAAGTTTTGAATTAAAATCTTCCACCAAACCTTAGTTACAATTTATGTTCCTAACACTAGCTGAATAGTAACCAAGTTATTTTACTAAATTCTTTGTTATCATCATCATCATCATCATCATCGTTTAACGTCCGTTTTTCATGCTAGCATGGGTTGGACGGTTCAACTGGGGTCTGGGAAGCCAGGAGGCTGCGCCAGGCCCAGTCTGATCTGGCAGTGTTTCTACAACAGATGCCCTTTCTAACGCCAACCACTCCGAAAGTGTAGTGGGTGCTTTTTATGTGCCACCTGCACAGGTGCCAGACGAGGCTGGCAAACGGCCACGATCGGATAGTGCTTTTTACGTGCCACCGGCAGAGCATCTCAAAATAAATACAGTAATGAAAGGGTTAATGCATGTGTGTTGTGAAATGCTAGCAGCCACTGTGTTTCATCTAAGGGAGGTCCCTTTGAAGACATATAATGTTAAAAAATACAGTATACTTCAGAGATTGGTAAAATGAAATAATATGTATGTGTGTAAGACTATGAGTATGTTTGGGTTTGTGAGAACATATCTGGACATAGTTCTTTCCTTTAAGAGTGATGATACTTTGCTTTGAAACAGGTAAGGATTGATAACAGGAAGGGCGTCCAGCAGTAAAAAATCTGCCTCAGTAGACACTGACCAACCTATACAAGGTGGATGTTGAAAAATCACACACACACACATGTGTGCACGTGCACACACAGATGTATATCGAGAGAAAGAGAAAGAGAGAGAGGTAATATATATAATCTTTTCATGAAATTCTAGCTCGTGCCATCAGAATATTATAGATGTTTTAAGTAGCTGCAAAAGCTTTTAGAAAGATATCTCCCAGATAAACACAGTAATATGATAATTTAGTTCTAAAATAATATATACCTTATATCAGTAATAAGTATTAGCAGTAAATTCAGGCACTGTGGTAATTCTTCTAGAGTTATTTTAGGAAAAATAGTTTGAAGTGTCTACTTAAGATGCTATATTTTATATCTAACTGAGTCAAAGAAGTTATCATTCCACTCAATTACACTTCGGTTTGGTTTTAAACTTTGAAGTCTGTTAAACAATCTGTTCTAAATTCTTTTTCTTTTCTTTATTTTCTTTATTTATTTATTATTTTTTTTTTGGCTTCACTTCTCTGCTTGGTTAAACTGGTTAGAACTTCTTAGGCATTATTACGTATTCTTATTAAATTAAAAGGGAAAGCAAATTAGTCAATGCAGGCCATTCTTTGCATAGAAAAATAGATGAAGAATGACTGAAGGTCAATAACAATTTCTAAATTCTCTAGTTAATTCTCCATAAAGTCAATAGAATTAACAATTTCTTTGAAATCTGGCCTTTTGTGATATTATCAAGGAATTTGGAGTAAAAAGTTATTTCTGAAAATTATTGTCTATTTATATTTGTTACAGAATAAAGTGTCTGGGGTGTTCTTTATGTAAATCCAACTTTTATTGTTATTCGTCTTACTGCTGTTTGTCTTGATTGAACCGACTACAAATTAAAGACATTCAATTATCAGGTGTACAACAAACAAATTTGATTATTCATACCTGTTTATCTCTCTCTTCTCTATCACTCTCTCCCTCTCTCTCTTTCTCTCTCTCTATATATATATATAGTGAGAGAGAGAGAGAAAGAGAGATGAACACGGGCGAGGGGACAGAGTGAGGGGAGGGTCATAGTGCGACTAAGAACAACGATCCACACACACACACACATTTACACACACACACAAATATAAATGTGCAAACACATGTGCATATAAGGATATGCATCATAGAAGAACAGAATGGACTAAGCAGAGCAGGAGCACACATGAGGACGGAAAGTATCAGTGAAGAGGTCACAGATTTGTGATGAAAGATTTCTGGACAATGGACATAAGTTAAAAAAAAAGATCATTTATAAACAAGTGAAGAACAAATATATAGTGTTTGTGTTTATCTGACTCCCCCAAAATTTTTTTAATGAGTATCCCAAAATACAACAATATTTGTTTCAACACTTGGCTTCACATGAAGAATCTTGCAACACAAATTCATGTGTGCTTGTGTTAAAACAAAGACTGAATTTTATGGTATCACTCTTAATTCTGCAGTTACTATAGTTTCAGTGCAACATGGGAAATACATTTTATGAACATACATACAAATATTAATAATAATATGAATATAGTGAATTCAAGATACAATCATATGTGTGTATCTATCTATCTATCTATCTATCTATCTATCTATCTATCTATCTATCTATCTATCTATCTATCTATCTATCTATCTATCTATCCATCTATCTATCTATCTAACTAGTTAAGTATATATATATATCTTCTTGTATCTTGAGATACTCTGGTATCTTGTTGCCATCATCTTTGTCTTCTTTCCAGCTACTCTCACCTACTTTCCTTTCTATAACCCCACCCTCTTTCTCTCTCTTAAATATCTGCTCTGAACAGTTTACGAACAAAGATTTTCAAGGAAATTGAATTAAATTTATTCTGTATGCCTACCCAACAACATGACTACCTGCAAGATCATAACTTCAGAGAAAGGAAAAATCAAAGTCGTCAATCAAGAAAATTACATATACAGGGGTTGGACAAAATAATTAGGATATTGCCAAATATATAGTATTAACCTTATTTTTTGTGTACAGGGGTTGGACGAAATAATGGAAGCACCTAGCATCATAGCATCACAATTTTGAAATATCTGTAAAACCATCAAAAGCTTGTTTATTTTATGTTCTTTGATTTATTATTAGTGTTGCTTAATATGTTTTGCTAAAATTGTTGTTTCCTCTCAGACATCATCAGAAAAAATCAATTAAAATTCACTAAAATGGCAGATCTATTGGACTTTCAAAAAGGTCAAATTGTTGGTGCTCATATGGCAGATGCTAGCATAATGAAAACAGCTAAAATGTTTGGTGTATCAAGAAGTACTGTCTCAAAAGTAATGACAGCCTTTGAGAAAGAGGGAAAAGAGAGTAGCTGGAAAGAAGACAAAGATGATGGCAACAAGATACCAGAGTATCTCAAGATACAAGAAGGTGAATATAAGAGAGGATACAGACAGTGGATCAGTAAAAAGATGGGTCACTTTCATAAAGTGTTGGGTGAAGAGTAAAAGATGGTCAGAGGTACAGGCATGGCTGGTTTTAAGCCAAATTAGACAGCTTTGTTCAATAAGGTCCCCACACCAAGAGAGGGCCTTGTGCACATGCTCAGCTTGTAATAAAACATTTAAATTTTCATATGAGCTTTCAGTTTTTAATATATCATTGTGGATCACGGAGAAGCCACAAGCTCTCAACACTTTGTGGCTGGGATAGACATACTACAAATGCATAAACCATCAATCTTGAGCTTTTGTAGAGTAGAGGGCCCCACTGACATTTCTCTAATTGGGCTCTGGACTTCCTAGCACTGGCCTTGGCTACAGGCAGAGGTGAATGTAGTGAGTGATGAAACTGATTGTGATTGATGGGAAATATCCATATAGAGTAGAGATAAGGTAAGAGAAATAGAAATGACTCAAGAAGAGAGAGAGAGAGAGAGCACTGGCTGAGGGCGCAAAAAGGATGTGACTGGTACAAAAAGTATGGGAAGGGATGATAATAAGAATGAGAACTGGAAGAGGTTCCAAGGTGGAAGATAACGGTAAGCACAAAGAAAGGTGGAGGATGCACCCAAATCCAAGGTCTCTCAAGACAATGGATGCCTACTATATCATATTGATCTCAAGTGGTTACAGCAGCAGAGTAGTACCCTAGATAGAGGAATGATGGGTGTTACATATGTCTTATAAGAAATAAAATGAAAAATGATACAGACAACAGCAAATTCAAGAGAAGCAAGGAACAAGTTAATGTTCTTACTGATCTTATTCAGACCAAAATTGAAAATAAATCACTAAATATTTAGGGACAAATCTTGGAATATTCTACAACCAATTGCGTCGTATAAAAGGTAGAGTTATATACACACTAGTAGCATGAACATATTAGAACAAATCTATAGTGTTCTACAACTACCACCACCACCACCACCACCACCACCACCACCACCACTACCACCACCACTGCCGCCGCCACTGCGGTCACTGCTGCTACTGCCATCACCGCTGCTGCTGCCGTTGCCGCCATAACCGCCACCGTCACTACTACTACTACTACTACAACAACTACTACTACTACTACAACAACTACTACTGCTGCTGCTGCTGCTATTGCTGCTGCTGCTGGTACTACTACTACTACTACTACTACTACTACTACTGCTGCTGCTATTGGTGCTGCTACTACTACTACTACTACCACTGCTACTACTACTACTACTACTACTACTACTACTGCTGCTGCTGCTATTGCTGCTGCTGCTACTACTACTACTACTACTACTACTACTACTACTACTGCTGCTGCTGCTACTATTGCTGCTGCTGCTGCTGCTACCACTACTACTACTACTACTACTACTACTACTACTACTACTGCTGCTGCTGCTGCTGCTGCTGCTGCTGCTGCTGCTATTGCTGCTGCTGCTGCTGGTACTACTACTACTACTACTACTACTACTACTACTACTATTACTATTACTACTACTACTACTACTACTACTGCTGCTGCTGCTGCTGCTGCTCTGCTGCTGCTGCTGCTGC
>NC_043004.1:27403499-27405999 GCF_006345805.1 Octopus sinensis
GCTCATGCATATCAGTCTCCCCTGTCCATGTCACCAATGTTGTCCAAGGGAAAGGCAAAGGCTGATACAGATTGGCAACAGTAGTGTTGCAACTCATTTTTACAGGTGAGTGAACTGGAGCAACGTGAAATAAAGTGCCTTGCTCAAGAACACAACACACAGCCTGGTTCAGGAGTTAAACTCACAACCTCATGATTGTATGCCCAATGCTCTAACCACTGAACCATTATGTATGTAAAAATTACCATCATCAGCATCATCATCATTTTAACATCCACTATTCCATGCTCTCATAGTTTGAATGGAATGCGTTGCAGTAAATTTTCAATAACCATATATCCTTCCTGTCACCTTACCCTCACCTAATTCCAAATATGGTCATATTTCTCCATGAGCAGACACGTTATCAGTGAAGATTCCAAAAGAAGGACACTGCTTTCATGACAGTGAGACAATTATCTGGCAATATCAAGGCAAAGAGACAGTAACACACACACACACACATACACACACATGCATGCACATTGGCAATGTGTTTCTGTCAGCTTCCAGTAACCGGATCCACTCATAAGGGTTTGGTTAGCTAGCAGCTATAGCAGAAGACACTTGCCCAAAGTATTATATAGTGAAACTGAACCCCAAATGATGTATCTTAGCACTCGGGCATACCTGTGTGATAGACATACCTGTACCTGTGTGTGCATTTGTGTATGTGTGTGTGTATATGCACAGAAAAATACATATATATATATCCCTCTTTATTTGTTCTCTACTTATTATTTCTTTACCCCTTCTCTTCCTAGTGTCTGCCTTTGACGTCAAATCTACTAACGTTTTTTTTAAATACTTAATAGCGTTCTGTTTATCATTTATGCAGTCATCAAAATTGTTATAATGTCTTGTTGTTGAGAGAGGCTCTCTTTCTTTCCTGATGAGAAGATTACATTTTTACACCGTTTATTCCTTTGGAATAAAACCGATGTTGTCTTCGAAACATATGTTGAAAGTAAAAGAATTTGAATAGCATCTACGTTCAACTCCATTTATTTACTTATATATATATATATATATATATATATATATATATAGAGAGAGAGAGAGAGAGAGAGAGGGATAGATAGTTAGATAGATAGATAGATAGATAGATAGATAGATAGATAGATAGATAGATAGATAGATAGATAGATAGATAGATAGATCGATAGATAGATAGATAGATAGATAGATAGATAGAGGGAGAGAGATACAGAAAAAGAGAGGTACACACATAGCTCTATTCTTTGTTATGGCCTGATTTTTTTATGGCTGTATGCCCTTCCAAATGCCAACCACTGATTGTATATTGGTTTTCATGGCATCAGTATTAGTGGGATCACCAAATAACTTGCAAGACAAGACAAAGTCCCCTCAAATAGGAGGATTAGTATTGAGGTAGGTGGCTTTGTGTCAGAAGATGAGAGGTTAAAAGAGATAGAGATAGGTGTTTTGCTTTAGAAGAAATACAAGAATACTCCAGTTGGGGAAAAAGAGAGAAAGAGAGACTTAGGAATCTGGAGATGTAGAGAGTGACAGAGATGTGGAAGGATATGTATCAGGATAACCTTCAAGCTCAACAAATGCTAAGTACAATGGTTTATTCTTAAGTAAATACTTTTTTTGTAGTTGCCTGGATATGAAAACAGCATCCATAGAGTTTCTCCCTAACAAAAGGCCAACCTGAATTTTATCTAGCCAAATTCTGTTTCCAATTATTTTGACTTATAACTCACTCTGCAACTTCCAGCAATTTGATGCGTCTATAATTACTTCTATCTTAAGCATCTTTCTTACTCTTGTAGCAGAAGACTGTGATGCTGCTACACCAGTCACTGGGGATTGTACCTTCCTGAATAATCTGAATAACTATACAGATGACAAGACCATATTGTACCCTCCCAGATATTTTAAGCCTCTCAGCAATAACTCCTGATTCCTTGTCTAAATACTTTTAATTATCTTATCTCTCATACTGCTGTCGACTAGGATAGCTGGTCCTTCTGTTGGTTTCACATAGGAAAGATTGCGTTTCTCCTATTCATTCTTCACATTTAATAGCCTTTCATATTAGCTCTTCTGTGCCTCTTTCTTTTTCAGAATCATAAATGCAAGCATACCATTATCCATGACTGTTGAAGTCACCAGCTATGATGATAACATCACTGTTTTTTGTTGTCAAGGTAGTATGTAGAATGGATTCACAGAAATAGTTTTTCTGATCATCTGTCAGTCCTACATATGGGGCATATGCAAGGATAGAGGTTACTATTACATTGAATAAGCTATTTTTTTTGCTTAATGCTCCTATCATGTACCCTGATTACCTAACTAACCTTAACAACCCATTTCTCTGCTGGAAGAATACCCACACCACCTACTCCATTACTGCTACCCACCCAGAAGAATTTGTATTTATGTTCCTTGCCCCAAAAGCAGTCTAGTTGAGGCTCCCCTCCATCGTACT
>NC_043004.1:27410999-27418499 GCF_006345805.1 Octopus sinensis
CTCATTTTCCCACCATGCCTTATAATTAATGCTGCTAGATATGCTGGTGTGCTGGAGACACTTAAGCTCTGAATGGATGATGAAGTATGCAGTAGAAGGCCATATGAGTTTCAGCAAGACACAACACTTTCTGACAAAGTCCCTGTAACTCAAAAACTGATGGCAGGCAATTTTATGATCATATATTACCAAATTTATGCCCTCCTAATTCACCAGATCTTAATTCCATGGACTACTACATTTGAAACATTGTTGAAAGGGAGATTAATTGACATCCTTACAATATCAAAGATTTACAGCAGACTTCCATTGTTCAGATGATGTTCTGAATGATTAAGAAACATTTAATGCAGGTATGTCAATGATTCTGGTCCTGCATTGAAGCAGTTATTGAAGTTTATGGCAGATTTATAGAATAATCTTATAAGAAAGCTTATTGAGAACATACATACGACCATGTATAGGTGTGGTCGTATGGTTCTGTGGTTAAAGCATTTGCTTTACAGCCACTTGGCTTTTCATTGGGTTCAGCCTCACTTTGTGACTTCTCAGATAAGTTTCTTCTACTAGTCTTTCATGACTATTCTCCAAACCTTCTCAACTGGCTACTCATTTTGGCTTGTGGATGATCTGCCTGAGAATGTCACGCTCTCCACTGAGGTGCGTCCATGTTTGAAGTGGTTGTGCCACTCCTTGATCTGAGTTTTGCCCATGACATCATCACCAGAGGCCTCCTGAATCTTCTGGATGGTTTGAGTTAAAGAATTACCAAGCTTTTAGCAAAACTTGATGCAATATCTCTGCTCAGTGTGTTGGACCATCTTGTGTTCAAACAAAAATCTAAACAAGTGTGCACTACACTTGTACTCTAAGTGTAACAACCAGGAACTGACAAAGCCTACCAGCATGAAAAATTTCACACAAGCACAGGAAGTGGGGCATCAAAGGATTTTGCCTTTGCAGTATTAGTTTCAGCAGGAAAAAATAGAGTTGGACACTTTTTTAAATGCACTTCACATCTTTTAAAATTTTTGACAGATAGGAGAGAATAAGTACAAGAGAGAAAGGTACTAAACCCACACTCGATTTATTCAACCATAAACCACAATTTTTTTAATTCTTTCTTCATTTTTTTCATATGGTCTTTTATTATTATTTTATGAAATAATATTTTTTTATTACATTTTTTCCATCTTTTTATATTTTGTTTCATTTATATATATGTATACCACCACCACCACCACCACCACCACCACCAACAACAACAACAACAACAACACTAGCACAGCACATAACACTACGATGGGAAAAGTCATGTTAGATATCCAATACATCTATTTATCCACACATCATGATTATGAAGTAATTCTATCTTTTATAACTACTTTTCTTTGTCCAGAGCTGGACATGAACATACAATATCATGGTAAATAAGTAAAAAAAAGGGAAGGAAGGAGTCAAATATTTGGGAGCAGAGAATTGTATAAAATTGTTAGGAATAAAGCAAAGGAGAGGAGGAAGAAAGAGGTGGGGTTCCAGTAGATAGTTGCTGACTTTAAGGGGGAAAGGTTGTTATAAATATTAAGGTTGGGCAACCTTACCATGTCAGCAGTAAACAAACACATTGGTGCACCCATGCATACACATGTACAGAGAATATTAAAAAGAATGTTAGAAGAAATGAAAGGGTCAAGAAGAAAAGAAAAGGAAGAGGTGAGCTAAACAGGTAATGCTTATTTTCTTTCACAATGCTTCATTCTGGACCTGTTGACCAGCATAAATTCTGTCTTGTAAAGAGACAAGCATGTTTTTATTGTATTTTGTCTTTACAGTTTGGTCAAATTATAAACAGTGGTACCTACAGTTGCAACAGGATCTCTCAGATAGATGGGACCATACAGAGGTGAAACCATCTATCACTAGATACATGCCTTTAAATTAGTTTCCTCACATAGTCTGTGGACCCAATCTCTCTCATAATGCCTGGGTCAACATAAGGTTTGAATAGAAGAGACATGCCCCCAAGAGCCATACAGTGGGAATAAAATTAGAACCTCCACCCATAATCATCATCATCATCATCATTATCGTTTAACGTCCGCTTTCCATGCTAGCATGGGTTGGACGGTTCAACTGGGGTCTGGGAAGCCCGAAGGTTGCACCAGGCCAGTCAGATCTGGCAGTGTTTCTACAGCTGGATGCCCTTCCTAACGCCAACCACTCCGTGTTTGAGGTTGTTAATGTTTGTTTTTATATCAAGTTATAATAAAAACAATTTAACATTAAACCAAAGAATTACTCAATATGTTATTTTGCTGAGGATACGTATATTACATAAGAAAAACATGCTTATCTCTTTAAGTTCCAAGTTCACAACACTGCTAATTTTACTTGATTTTAGTAATCTTTCCGTTTACCCCTCTACCTGAGTTCAAATCCAACTCAGGTCAACTTTCTCCTTGTTTATAAGAACATACCAAATCTGGAACATTAGATTGATGAAATTACAAGAATATTGGGCTAGATGACTTGCTGTATTTGTTCTGATTCTTTTTGCATTCTGAGTTCAATTCTTGCATTATCTGTTACATGCATTCAGTGCAGGTCCCTTGTTTGAAAATCCTACATCTCCCCCTTGCACCAGTTACAGCTGCCCTGCAATGAGTCATGTGTACTACCTACTCTCTTGACTAAATGATAGAGTAAGAACCTCTTTCCTTACAAGCTACAGTACCATGCTCTTCAGAAGCAATATATCTTGTCTCTATTATCCAAGCTTACTTCAGAAATCATCAATGCCATGGTAGTGACTAAATATGGCTCATGGAATTATTGCTGCAGCTGTATTTATGGTGTTTAGCTTCAATTTCAGCATTAGTCACTGCTTCATCAAATATTCATGCCCCTATTTATTCCTCATGCTTGTTTAGTGGATATTATCTAAATACACACCCTGAATATATCCCTTAATATTAATAACACCACCACCACCACCACCACTACCACCTCAACTGCTACATCACCACAACACTAATGTTCATTTATCTCATTATACTTCCTTTCTGAAATAGCCTATATCACACACACACACACACACGTGTGTATGTGCGTGTGTGTGTGTGTGTGTGTGTGTGTGTGTGTGTTTATGTATACATATTTACATACTGTATGTGTGTACATGAACATACAATATCATTATTGTCATCATCATTTATATATGTATGTATAAATATACATATATATACACATACATAGATACATACATGTGCGTGTATGTGTGTGTTCTGTGTGTGTGTATGTGTGTGTTGTGTTTTGTGTGTGTGTGTGTTTGTGTGTGTGTGTGTGTGTGTGTGTGTGTGTGTGTGTATTTATCTATGTAGGTATGTAAATATCATCATTACCATTTAATGTCTTTTTTCCATGCTTGCTTTGGTTAAAAAGTACACACACAAACACACACACTCTCTCTCTCTCTCACACACACACACATGCATATATGTACAAGCTGTCTGTTTAGGAATTTTGCTTCCTGACTATATGGTTTTGGGTTCAGTACCATTGTGTAGCATCTTGGACAAGTTTCTTCTACTATGGCCCCAACCTAACAAAATCCTTGTAACCGGATTTAGTAGACAGAGAGAGAGAGAGAAAGAGAGAAAAAAAAAGCCCATTATCTCTGTTAACAACTCTATTATGTTTTACACACTATGGCTGGCTATAGGCAAAACAAAAATAAAAAACAATGGAAAATTCCACAACAGAATGAAGGCATGTGTCAACACAAGTAGCAAGCTCTCTGAACATCTACTGCAAGAGGTGCCCATTCTATAGAAGTGTGTAATTCCCAAACAAGACTTAAAGCCACATCCACACTGATCATATTTAAGACTGGAAGTAGCAAGCCAGAGAATTGTACTATGCTTCAATGTCCACTATGGCATGTTTTCTAGGTTGTTTGTTTTGCATCCTTTTAAAGCCTAGCCAGGCTCATGAGCCCGGTTTCCTGGTTTCTATGGTGTATGTGTTCCCCAGCTGGACGGGACGTGAGTCCATCACAGCGTTACTCATTTTTGCCAGCTGAGTGGACTGGAGCAACGTGAAATGAAATGTTTTGCTCAGGAACACAATGCATTGCCCAGTCTAAGAATCGAAACCACAATCTTACGCTCATGATGCTGACACCCTAACCACTAAGCCACGCGCCTCCACATGTTTTCTAGGTTGGGTGCTCTTCCTCCTGCCAACCACTTTACTGAGTATACTGGGTGCTTTTTCATGAAACCAACACTAGTGAGGTCTCCAATAATTTGCCAGATAAAAATGCATCCTCAATCGAGTGGAGTTATAATAGAGAGAGAGGGAGGAGAGAGAGATGGTATTATGTTAGATGTTGAGAGGACAAGCACTAGTGTCTTGCTATAAGAGAGATACACAGCTACCACACTGGATTTGGACCTTTAGCCTCTGCCTTACATTGAATGAGCACAGCTATTCTGATCAAAAATGATAAACTATACAATATGATGGAAAACAAAATAAAGCGGAAACATCATGAAGTGAGTGAAAGTGAATGAATGATGGAAAAATATTCGATAAAGGCACAGGCATGGCTGTGTGGTAAGGAGCTCACTGCATGGCACCTTGGGCAAGTATATTCTACTATAACCTCAGACTGACTATAGCCTCAGAAATGGAATTGGTTGAAGGAAACTGAAAGCAGCCCATCATATTGGAAGCACTCCGTCGGTTACGATGACGAGGGTTCCGGTTGATCCGTATCAACGGAACAGCCTGCTCGTGAAATTAACGTGTAAGTGGCTGAGCACTCCACAGACACGTGTACCCTTAACATAGTTCTCGGGAATATTCAGCGTGACACAGAGAGTGACAAGGCCGGCCCTTTGAAATACAGGTACAACAGAAACAGGAAGTAAGAGTGAGAGAAAGTTGTGGTGAAAGACTACAGCAGGGATCACCACCATCCCCTGCTGGAGCCTCGTGGAGCTTTAGGTGTTTTTGCTCAATAAACACTCACAACGCCCGGTCTGGGAATCGAAACCGCGATCCTATGACCGCGAGTCCGCTGCCCTAACCACTGGGCCATTGCGCCCATCATATATATATATATTATATATATAGCACAGTGTCTCTGTGTTTGTCCCCCCATCACTGCTTGACAACCAGCGTTGATGTATTAACATCCCTGTAATTTAGCGGTTTGGCAAAAGAGACTGCTATCAGGCTCCAAAAAATGGATAAGTACTGGGGCCAATTCATTCGACTAAAAATTCTTCAAAGTGGTGTTCCAGCATGGCCACAGTTTAGTGACCGAAACAAGTAAAAGATGAAAGATAAAAAGATACATGTTAATGACATAAAAGATCATAATTCAATTTAAAAATAGAAAAAATTTTAAGATTCAAATCAAAATCTTAATTTTTCATCAAAAAACAAAAGAAAACAGAAAAAAAATAGATTAGTTCAATTAACACAGTTTAATTCTGCTTTCAATTCTGCTTAATTAGAACATTTTGTGCTATGATTTTTAGCAAATTGTTTGATTTTAAATTTTGTGTTAGAACAGATATGGTTGTATTGTGGTAGAGATGTAAATATTCATATATATTTTGTTGTTTAATAAATTACATGAAGTGTTAATTAGTTATTCATTAGAAATGAATATATAATCAGCATTATTAAATGACAAAATCTGTATAACAGATTGTCAGAAATAGGTAGAAAAATATCTCAGTAACTTGTGGTTGTTTAATTTCAGATTTGCTCTGAGCAAAACAAGACTTATAATCAAAGGGTGCAACAAAGATGATTAGTCAATCTTTTCATACCTTCATAACTATACTGTCCAGTTCATCAATTGATGGTTAAAAGAATATTGAGTGAGGTTTAAGACATGTTTAGCTACTATTTCTAACAGGTCTAATTGCTATGTAGTGTAATACAGAGGAAGTCATCCCACTATAGTCTCTATTGACTCCCACTACAGTCTCTAAAGCCATCCCACTGGAATCTTTATTGGCTGATAAATCAAGTGATTGTTCAGTTTGGGCAAAAAATTAATCAACAAAACCCCTGCCATTAAATTGTGTTAAGTCACAGAAATGGCAAAGTCATTTAGTGGAAGAATAGTAGAGATAGTAGAGATGGTAGACTGGTAGAATGTTATACATATTGGTAGATGTGACAGAGCAACAGAGAATGTATGGTGGTGGAATGATAGATGGTAAAGAATTATAGGGATAGAAGAGATAGTAAAGATGGCAGAGTGGAAGAGATGGTATGGTGGTAGAATGAGAGAATGGCAGATATAATAGAATAGTTAATATGGTGGAATGGTTGAGTGATAGAGAGGGGAGTGATGGTTGATTGGTAGAGATGGTAAAGTAATAGAAGAGCAGGGTAGCAGAATGGTAGGCTGGTAGAATGATAGAGGGTAGAGGTGATAGAGTACTACCAGGGTAGAGATGGTAAAATGGTTGTAAGATAATATGGTAGAGGGGTAGAACTAAAAGTGTTGTCGTATTTAGTTATATCTCTTTTAGTTGTGAGTCTAAATCTTACCACATCTAACTAGCTTTAATTATTTTCCTGTCCAAAAAAATACATATTAGTCATCTGCTTGTTTTAGTAATTATTGTGTAGCTCTAGTTCAAGTAAATAGCTGTACAAAACCACTCTAAACATGGTTGTGTCATCTTTTATCCAAATAGTGGAAATCTGAGACTACGTTATACTGTATATCTATCCATAAGGTAAGATTTAGCTATAATCTATTTCAGAGGATGCAGTTGTTGTTATTGGTGGTGGTGGTGGTGGTGGTGGTGGTGGTGGGTATGGTGGTTTTATAATTGCAATGAAGTTGTTAAAGGTTGTGGTGGTGTTTATGCTTATGGGAGGGGTTACAGTCATGATGGTGGTGGCTATAGTTGTGATGAAAGTGATGGTGGTAGTTGTGGTGGTGGTGGTTGTGATGAGGATGCTGGTTGTGATGAAGGTTGTGGCAGTGTAAGTGATGACTGGTAATTGTGCTCATGGTAGTGGTTGCAGTTGTGATAGAGGCAGTAGTAATGGTAGTGGTAGTTTTGTTGTTACTGTTGTTGTTGTTGTTGTTGTTGTTGTTGCTAGTGGTGGTGGTCACTTAAACATTTCTGTCTAAGAGTTAAAATTATTAATTAATGTCCAAATTAATAAAATCAAGAATACCAAACTACTATGCAGTATTTATTTTAGCAGTTTGCATTCTAAGTTCAAATCTTGCTAAAGTCATTTTCACTATTCAACCTCTCTGAGGTCGATAAATAAAGTACTAATCAAAATGATGGAACAGAAGAAATATTAAGCTATTGGGTGAGCTACCTTGTGGTATTTGTTCCAGTTGTTTGCGTTCTGATTTCATCATCCCGCCTTGACTTATTTGGGTGGTAGGCTTAATCCATCTCTCAGTTTAACACCACTACCTGATACCATGGGTGAATTTAGTGT
>NC_043004.1:27425999-27465999 GCF_006345805.1 Octopus sinensis
GCAAGAGAACTGAGAAAAACATCGTAGATGTGCATGCAGCTGTGAGGGGAAATTGTCGAATCACCATCTTTGAGTTACCAGAAGATGTGCAGATTAGTTATGGTTCAGTTCAGTCCATCATTATTGAAGATTTAGGTATGAGATGCGTGTCTTCAAAGTTTGTGCCAAAACTGCTTTCAGCTGACTATGCACCTACCCGTTCAGTGCAGCTTGTGCAGCAATTTCTGGCAAGGCACAGCATTACTCAGAGCCAACAGCCACTGTATTCCCCAGATCTCACCCCTTGCAGCTTTTTCCTCTTTCCAAAAATCAAATCCCACTTGAAAGGAAGAAGATTTCAGGATGTTGAGGAAATCAAAGTGATTGCAACAAGGCAGCTGTTGATTATCCCAGAAAACAAATTCCAGGAATGCTTCCATCAATGCAAACAGTGCTGGATTAAGTGTGTGGCTTCCAAAGAGGACTACTTTGAAGGAGATGAAATGCCAAATTGGTACTGAAGTTTTGTTTTGTTTTTACAGCACAAGTCCAGATACTTATTGATTGGCTAGGTAACCTTGTATTTCCTCTGGCCAGGTAATTTTTCACTTCCTCTACAGCAAGACACCTGTATTTGTGTCACTGTAACCTTTCCCTCACACAACACAAAATCACCTCTTGATGTAAAAGATGGGCTACATCAAATATTCTGCTCAATACTACAGATTTGCTTGTCATTTGTTTGACATTAACCAGTTGAGCATCTCTCTTAGTTGTTGATGATATGTGTGCTTCTGATCATGTATTGAGTGGAATTGGGGTTTGAATTGGGGTGTTTCGTTCATCCTTAAATAAACCTTATTCAGGGACCCTTTGAGCAGAAAGGGCTGCTCCACTTGAAGAAAGTTCTAACTGGACTCCCATCTGTAAGGTCATGCACTGTTTATCTTGATATAAAATTACCATGTCACACCCATATGGTTGTGATGCATGTATCTGGTGTAACCTTATCAGATGGGTAGTCATCAACAACTAAGAAAGATGCTCAACTGGTTAATGTCAAACAAATGACAAGCAAATCTGTAGTATTGAGCAGAATATTTCATGTAGGCCATCTTTTACATCAAGACAAATGATGTACATGTTAATGGTGTTAACACTTCCAATCAGAGAGCCACTGCCTGGTATTGCATCAGGGCATATTATCATCATTGTTATCAAAACACTGGGGCTGTTGTAATTGACTATCCCTGTCCCCCAAAATTTCAGGTTTTGTGTCTTTAATAGAATGGATTATCAAAGGCGGCGAGCTGGCAGAATTGTTAGCATGCCAGGCGAAATACTTAGTGGTATTTCGTCTGCCGCTGAACTTGTTGACTTTGCCTTTCATCCTTTCGGGATCGATTAAATAAGTACCAGTTATGCACTGGGGTCGATGTAATCGACTTAATACCTATGTCTGTCCTTGTTTGTCCCCTCTATGTTTAGCCCCTTGTGGGTAATAAAGAAATAGGATTATCAATGGGGTTAAAGTGTCCCCATGGAAGATTTCTCTCCTAATTTTCACTTCTACCAATCCATGATTCCCAGCTGTCAATTCAGTTCTCCAATATTTCCTTCTGTTCCATATTAGGCTTCTTGTGTTTTCTGAAACTCCACACATTTCCATAGTTCTTGTTATCCATGAGTGTGGTATCATATTATATGCGTCACAATAATCAATCCATGCCAGGCTCAGATTTGTGTGCCTCTCTGATGATTAGCTTATTAATTAATAGCTGATTTTTCATTCCTTGGCCCCTTTTTTAATATTCTTTCTGTTTGATTAGTAGCTGCCCACTTTTTCTTAGGTGTCCATACAACTCACCTCCCAAAATAATTGCCAGCAGTTTCCACATTAGCAGAAATCATGTTATCGGTTGGAAGTTCGATACAATGTTACCCTTTTTAAGTCCCTTGACACACACTATATATGCCAGCATATAATACAACTGGCTCTACAAGACAACCCCCCAGGATTTCCATTTAAAAAGTGGGTTTTGACTTATACTTGTATAAGACTATTCCAAGTTTTCTTGGAAAATAACTCAAGCACCGAAGGTATGAGGTTCATAGCTAAAGTTGTTGGGTGACCCTGTTGTTTATTTCTTGAAATTATGTATCCATTTTGACACAGGTCACAGACCATGTCTGCTACATGCGTCTCTAGAATCAGCCAGCATGCAGTGCCTCCTCTCATTGCACATTTTGTCCTAGGTATATTCCTTAATAAGTCTTCCTTTAATCTCCAAACTCATACCACCTTCTCGGTTGCATTGTATTCTATCATAGTAGCACAGTTGTGGGACTTGGCATACGCTACCAGTTTCAGCTTAAAAGCAGCTTCATATTTCTTTCATTTATCACTTGGAGACATTAAGGGGTTTTACAGTTGTTGGGAATTAATGTTCACCCTGTGAGAGTACTACTGCTTATGAAAGAGTGACAACTTGAGCCTTTTTCAAGAAACCTTGTCTGTAAATGTTTAAAAGTAACTGGTAACTGTAAGGTTTATTGTGATTGGTCTGACTGACATGAACTGGCCAGTCACAGAATGTATCAGTGCATACTGCTAATCTGCCATAACAGGTAGGTTAATTACTATAAACTGCACTTGCTTTGAAAGCCCTAACACAATGCAGTGTAAACAAAATGGACCCTGGGACCAGGCTAAATGGGCTGATTGTTTGCATTTTCTGTTCATCAGCTATTGTAAATGGTGACTGGTGTCTGTCTGCTAAGTTTGCTGTGTTGTTATTTTAATATAATCTTACTATTAATCCATCTTCTCAAACATACACGTGAGTATCAGTAGAAAATACTGAGTTGTAGAACAGTAGGGGATCTATGTGAGTATTTTACGGTGTTCTCCATTGATATGTGCATGTGTCAGTAGGAAATACTGTGCTGTAGAACCATAGGATCTATGCAAGTGATTTACACTGTTCTCCATTGACATCGGCATTACTCTAAACCACAGGAAGTTATGGTTCAGCTTTTATATGGAGTGTATAAGATAACCCCTAATTCTGGAGTGATTTTTTTTAAAGTTCAAATTCAGTCCTGTACACTGGTGTCTATGGTAACAATGTCTTTCTGTTTGTCATCCAACTGGGAACTAAGCCTTCCTGCAAGCATCTATCCAGCTGTTTTGCTATACTTTTATGGTGCCTTCTCATTTCCTTCATCCAGTATCTTTGTACACTGTCCAGCCCTGAGCTCTTACAACTTAATATTTTACTTATCTGCCTTTTTATCTTTTCTGTCATTTATTTTTATGTTGTCTTGACCTTGTATATTTCTGAACCTACTTTGGATTTCATGCAGCCACTCAGCGTTATCATTATGTTCTGCATGTTGATCCCAAATCCCCATCCTACAAAGTTCTGCTTTCATTTGCATCAGGTACCAATGTTTGATGTAATTGTCCATCTAATTCCTCAAACAGCTTTCACTGATTGGCTTCAAGCAATCTCTTTTGCTTGAATCGTTTTGTTCTGTTGTCGTATCTTTACAATTTTGCATTGATTGCTTGTGCTCTCTTTGTTTTGATTCTTCCAATACCACATCATATCCTTTATCTTTTATTGTATACATTCTTTTCAGCCTTATTTTTATGATTTCATTCTGCAATTCCCCTTTTCCCCATCTATCAACTTGTCCCAAATCCATTTCCAACTCTGTTTCTCATAAATTCGGTTATGCTAATATGGTTCTTTCCGTTCTGTTTGTTCTCTTCTTTTGTATGCAACTCTCTCCATGGCAACTTACGTTGCAACTTCGATAACTTTGTTGGTTTCAATCATATTTCCCTTCTGAAATAGTCCAAGAACAGAATTTCATTTTTTGGTTTCTGCTTTCACTTTACACAAGTCTACATATCTCAGGCTTGGAAGCGTTTCATCCTGGTCTTCTCTAATATATTGATACATCACTATTTTTGGGGGATTATTCTTTTACTCTTTTACTCTTTTACTTGTTTCAGTCATTTGACTGTGGCCATGCTGGAACATCACCTTTAGTCAAGCAAATCGACCCCAGGACTTATTCTTTGTAAGCCTATGACTTATTCTGTTGCTGAACTGCTAAGTTACGGGGACGTAAACACACCAACATCGGTTGCTAGGTGATGATCGTGGGAGAAACACAGACACACAAACATATACAAACATATATACATATATATACGATGGGCTTCTTTCAGTTTCCATGTACCAAATTCACTCACAAGGCTTTGGTCGGCCAAGGCTATAGTAGAAGATACTTGCCTGAGGTGCCACGCAGTGGGACTGAACCCAGAAATTCTTGCAATATAACCCCTCTCACTAGTTCTGCTTAATGTGCTAACAACACTTTTACACTTTGACCCCCTCCACACATACGCATATATCACCATCATCATCATTATCACCATCATCATCATCATCATCATCATCATCATCATCATCGGCCAAGCTCCAGTAGTGCTTTTTATGTGCCACTGGCATGGGTGCCAGTTAGGTGACACTGGCATTGCCCACACTCAAACGATGCCTTTTACATACCACCAGCATGGATGCCAGTCAATGCTGGAATGGTGGTTTTTTTATGTGTCACCGGCACAGATGTCAGTCAAGTACCACTGACATTGGCCACACTCAAATGGTGCTTTTTATGTGGTGCCAGCACAGGAGCCAGTCAGGCAGTACTTGGTTGCAGCCATGACAACAATTTCACTCAGATCAACAGATCTTCACAAGCATGGCATATCACCCAACAATTGAAGGGTGCTTTCTTCAGTGAGGCTCAATGTTTGAAGGCCGTGCTTCACCACCACATTCCAGGTCTTCCTGGGTCTACCTCTTCCACAGGTTCCCTCCACTGTTTAGGTGTGACACTTCTTTGCACAGCTTTCTTCATACATACACATCACATGACCATACTAGCACAGTTGTCTATCTTGTGCACAACATCTGATGACTTTTATGTCTAACTTTTCTCTCAGAGTGCTTACACTCTGTTGTGCATGCACCCTAATATTACACATCCTGCAGAGCATAGTAGCTTCATTGTTCTTCAAGCCTACACATGTCTTCAGCAGTTACAGCTCATGCTTCACTGCTATGTAGCATGGCTGTTTGCAAACAGGCATCATACAGTCTACCTTTCACTCTGGTATACACCCACCTTCTCACTAAACATTAAAAACATAGCTAAATCCTTCTTTAATATACCAGACTCCAACTTCCTTCATCAACATAAATATTATTCTATTTTCATTAGATCTACCCTGAATCTATCCTATTCCACCTAACTTTGGGTCTATCATAGTAGCCTCTAATGAGCAAAAGTTTTCTCTCTACTATCAAAACTCACACTATAACAACTCTGAATACATGAGCGCCCAGCATGTACACAGCTCTAACATTGAACCCCTATGTTAGCCCACAACCATAACCCAAACTATCCTACTAACACTATCCAGAATACTACCACAATTTCAACCACCATTACAGATAGAATAATTAACAATAACGATAGCAATAATAATGATAATAGTAATAATAATAATAATAACTTGGACATTTCTATTCCTATCTCTAACCTCCCCTTGGACACTATTACCTCTTCCATTCCTGAAAATAATCCCCATAATACACCCACTTGTAACTTTCGTCCTGGGTCCACCTGTCCTCTACAAACCCATTGAAGAAGATCTAATGTAATTTATAAATGCACCGTCCTCAACACTTACACAATTCAAACAGCTATATATATATAGGGTCAGCCATAAATCTTAAACAGCAATATGCTGCTCATCTCAATTCTTTTAGATACGAGAAACACAGTAAATCCACAACACTCGCCAATCACATACATCATCTCAGAAATAGAATATTCCCTACATTTTTTCATGGTCCATAATAGATTCAGGGCTTCCATACCAAGGTTAACACTTAGCCTGTAAGTTATGCCTAAAAGAGGCATTCCACATATTAAAACACAACTCCTCGACACTACGAAATAAATATAATGAAGCCCTAGGTACATGCAACCACCGCTTTTTTCATACCTTCAAATTTTACCACAAATCTAAATGCGACCTAAATAACCACACAGCATATATCTACAACATCCCTTAGGTAATCCCCAACAACCCTACTTAACTTTCACTTATCTCCATTTTAATTTTTAATCTTTAATTCTTTAACTCCCCTATCTTACTTTAAAGATCTCAGTCATTTAATACTACATATTTGAACATACAAGCGGACACATGTGTGCAAGTAAATGTGTGTGCATGTGTTTTTGTGTATGTATATGTATGTGGGTACATATATGTGTATATATGTATATGCATGTAGTGTGTATGTGTGTGTATATATATATATACATGCATACTTATATACAAATATATATGAGTGTGTGTATGTGTATATAAGTATATGTAAGTACCTACATATATGTGTGCATGTGACTATGTGTAAATGCAAGTGCACCTGCACATATATATGTGCGTATGCATGTATATGTATGTGCACGCATATGCATGTATGAATGCTTTATGGATGCGTGTGAGCATGCATGTGTATGTATATGTGTATATGTGAACGTATGTATATATATACATATATATAAGTATGTATGTGTGTATATGTATGTATGCATATGCACACATGTTTATGTACGTGGGTGTGAGTGTACGTATGTCATTATACCTTCTTTCCTCCTATCTGATTCCTACCTATCACACCAACCTATCAAATACATCTATTTATAGAAATTTTGACATCCTTGTATTCTTCGCTCCACTTTAAATTTTATTACTAAATGCAACCTAAATAACCACACAGCATTTATCCACAACATCCCTTAGGTAATCCCCAACAACCCTACTTGACTTTCCCTTATCTCCATTTTAATTATTAATCTTTAATTCTTTAACTCCCCTGTCTTACTTTAAGGATTTCAGTCATTTAATACTACTTACTTTGGCATCACTCCCACCCATACTTTTTCTCTACCCATCCCTTAATACAGCCCTATTATATCACACCTACTCATATATCTCACACTTATTCACTCCTTACCTTCTCATCTCATCCTATTCACCCCTCCCCATTCCTGTCCCATCCTCCCCTCACATTGTCTTGACCACTAACTAACACTCCTTTTCTCACCTCTGTGGCCTGCTCTTCATTTTTCCTCTCTCTTCCTCTTCTTTTCTCTCTCTTTTTATTATCATTACTCTTGTATCCTTTTTCTTTCTTTCTTCTTCTCATTTTCCCTTCCTCTCTTCATTTTGACCTATCTCCTCATTTTAATCATATACACCTCCCCACCCCATCCATCCACAAATACAACCAATACATTCTCAAATTTTCATTCACCCCACAAAACTCCATCGAATGGGCAACACAGAATCCTCAGTTCCATACTTTGAAACGACTAAACAGGAACTACTATCAGAACTTACATACCATGTACAGGAAACTTTTTTTTACCACTTCCATACATCACTTTACTTGAATAATGGAACTGCAACGACAATATTTTATATGTTACTAGCAGTATCGCCCGGCGTTGCTCGGGTTTGTAAGGGAAATAACTATATAAGCATTTTTAGAGAGTTACTTCCCTTATAAATTCGGGCTTTCTTAGCCATTTTTGTTTTGGTGTCTTCAAGCCATGAAGTCGTTGTTCTAAAAGAACGCTGGTTTCCTTCACAACGCATTACGACGTTGATTTCTTTACACTCCCTTCCCCACAGCTTCACGAGGGAGGGAAGGGGGAGAAGCAAACAGGTGCAGCTGTGAGCGTGGACGCCAACTCCGCCGCCATCGACATACGATGCATTTTATGCATTAAAATGGAATAAAAAATGATGTTAAATTATTTTTAAAATCGTAGACTCATCGTTGACGCGCGCTAATAGTCAGATGGGCTCGATATGAAGCACGACTATAAGATACCCGAATTTGGTTAAACTGCACCGCAAAATGTGGGAGGAGTTAGGAATCTAAATCGAAGGGGACAGACACTCACACAACTAGAGTTTTATATATATAGATTTCTACTTTCCTTCTCTTATTTCCCTTTATTTTCCCTGTCTCCTCCTTTTCCATATCAATTTCCTTATTTCAAACTCAAACATTTACCTCTCTCACATGATAAAGGAATATCTGTAATATCCCAGAAACAGCTGTAAGACTATATCTCTTTCCTTCTAGATGTGCTGTAAACTCCACACAGCCTTGGCTTTGTTATCTGTTCTTGTCTAATATATATATATTATATATATATATATATATATATATATATACACATATATGCACACACACACACACATACATACATATATATATAGATATGTATACATACATACATATATATGCATGTGTGTATATATATAACTTGACTAAGGGTGTGAATAACACTTACATTGCTAAAAATAGAAGCTAAAATGCTTCAATGCTGTTACAAACCACATAGCATATATAGTGTTTGGGGTGATCGCATTCCCTATCAGAATATATGTTACGTACTTTATAACAGCTTTGGACCATTTTAGCTCTTACTTCTAACAATGTAGGTGTCTTGACACTCTTAGACAAGCTTAGTTGACGGCTATAGTTTTCCTTTACAGTATAACATTGCAACTAGTTGTTTTTATTAATCATATATATATATATATTATATATATATATATATATATATATATATATATATATATATATATATATATATATATATATATATATATGTATATATATATATGTATATCTATATATATATATATATATATATATAAGCTTATAAAATACTATTATTATTATATACAGATATACATACATACATGCATATCATCATCATCATCATCATTTAGCGTCCGCTTTCCATGCTAGCATTGCAACCCATGCTAGCATGGAAAGCGGATGCTAAATGATGATGATGATGATGATATGTATGTATGTATGTATATCTGTATATAATAATAATAGTATTTTATAAGCTTAAAGCTTATAGCAATCACTGCACAATGACTAATGAAAATAGTCTAATAATGGGGCATATAAGCCCTCGACAGATAAAAGTAGGTTTTTCCCGTATGCGTGGGACTCAAACCCACACCTCTTTGTTTATGTGACCAAGTGCACTACCATTACACCAATGCACAAGCCTGCTTTTTTTCTCTCAGAATTAAGGACTATAATTAGTTGTTTTTGTAAATAAACTTTCATGTGCTTTTACTGTGATGGTTTTGATAAGCTGTGTTGATATTTTACAATTCTGTGCATTGGTGTAACAGTAGCACATTTGGTCGTGTAAGCAAAAAAGTGTGGGTTTGAGTCCCACGCTTATAGGAAAACCTACTTTTTTCTGTCGAGGGCTTATAAGCCCCATTATTAGACTATTTTCTTTAGTCATTGTGTGGTGATTGCTTATAAGCTTTAAGCTTATAAAATACTAATATTATCATTTATAGAATTGCAAAAATTGATGCTGCTTGACAAAACCATCACAGTAATACGTACACACACACACAAACACACACACACACACACACACACATATATACTCTTTTACTCTTTTACTTGTTTCAGTCATTTGACTGTGGCTATGCTGGAGCACTGCTTTTAGTTGAGCAAATCAACCCCGGGAGTTATTCTTTTTGTAAGCCCAGTACTTATTCTATCGGTCTCTTTTTGCTGAACCGCTAAGTGACGGGGACGTAAACACACCAGCATCGGTTGTCAAGCAATGCTAGGGGAACAAACACAGATACACAAACACACACACATACATATATATATATATATATATATATATATATATATATACGCTACCTAGGAGACCAAGTCAGTAGCGGGGGTGGGTGTGCTGAAAGTGTAACTGCTAGAGTAAGAATAGCCTGGGCAAAGTTTAGAGAGCTCTTACCCCTGCTGGTGACAAAAGGCCTCTCGCTAAGAGTAAAAGGCAGACTATATGATGCGTGTGTACGTACAGCCATGCTACATGGTAGTGAAACATGGGCCGTGACAGCTGAGGATATGCATAAGCTTGCAAGAAATGAAGCCAGTATGCTCCGATGGATGTGTAATGTCAGTGTTCATAATCGTCAGAGTGTAAGTACTTTGAGAGAAAAGTTGAACCTAAGAAGTGTCAGTTGTGGTGTGCAAGAGAGACGGCTGCGCTGGTATGGTCATGTGACGAGAATGGCTGAAGATAGTTGTGTGCAAAAGTGCTACACCCTAGCAGTTGAGGGAACCTGTGGAAGAGGTAGACCCAGGGAAACCTGGGACGAGGTGGTGAAGCACGACCTTCGAACTTTAGGTCTCACCAAGGAAATGACTGAAGACCGAGTCCTATGGAAGTGTGCTGTGCATGAGAGGACCCGGCAGGACTAGTCAGGCCATATCCCGTGGCCCCTACCTGGGACGTAGTCGATCCACCTGTGCATACCTTCCTTCTTGTGACACTTGTGAAGACCTGCTGAGGCAAGTGAAAATCAATCAAAATAGATGAACATCAATGGAATTTGTATCTTTGTGGTACCAGTGCCTGTGGCACACAAGAAAACCATCCGAACGTGGCCGTAGCCAGTACCGCATCGACTGGCCTCCATGCTGTGGGAACATGGTGGCACATAAAAACACCATCCGAAGACCCGGCAAGACTAGTCAGGTCATAACCCGTGGGCCCTACCTGGGACGTAGTCAGTCCACCTGTACATACCTTCCTTCTTGTGACACTTGTGAAGACCTGCTGAGGCAAGTGAAAATCAAATCAAAATCAAAACAAATCAAAATAGATGAACATCAATGGATTTGTATCCTTGTGGTACCAGTGCCGGTGGCACACAAGAATCCATCCGAACGTGGCCGTAGTCAGTACCGCTTGTGGTACCAGTGCCGGTGGCACACAAGAATCCATCCGAACGTGGCCGTAGTCAGTACCGCTTGTGGTACCAGTGTCGGTGGCACACAAGAATCCATCCGAACGTGGCCGTAGTCAGTACCGCATCACTCGCCATCGTGCTGTGGGCACATAACAAACACCATCCGGTCGTGGCCGTTCGCCAGCCTCATCTAGCACCTGTGTCGGTGGCACATAAAAAGTAGTCAGTACCGCTTGTGGTACCAGTACCGGTGGCACACAAGAATCCATCCGAACATGGCCGTAGTCAGTACCGCATCACTGGCCATCGTGCTGTGGGCACATAACAAACACCATCCGGTCGTGGCCGTTCGCCAGCCTCATCTAGCACCTGTGTCGGTGGCACATAAAAACACCTTCCGAAGACCCGGCAAGACTAGTCAGGCCATAAACCATGGCCCCTACCTGGGACGTAGTCAGTCCACCTGTGCATACCTTCCTCCTTGTGATACTTGTGAAGGCCTGTTGAGGCAAGTGAAAATCAAATCAAAATCAAAATCAAAACAAATCAAAATAGATGAACATCAATGGAATTTGTATCTTCGTGGTACCAGTGCCGGTGGCACACAAGAGAAAACCATCCGAAAGTGGCCGTAGCCAGTACCGCATCGACTGGCCTCCGTGCTGTGGGCACATGACAAACACCATCCGATCGTGGCCGTTCGCCAGCCTCATCTAGCACCTGTGTCGGTTGGCACACAAGAGAAAACCATCCGAAAGTGGCCGTAGCCAGTACCGCATCGACTGGCCTCCGTGCTGTGGGCACATGACAAACACCATCCGATCGTGGCCGTTCGCCAGCCTCATCTAGCACCTGTGTCGGTGGCACATAAAAACAATCCGAAGACCCGGCAAGACTAGTCAGGCCATAACCATGGCCCCTACCTGGGACGTAGTCAGTCCACCTGTGCATACCTTCCTTCTTGTGACACTTGTGAAGACCTGTTGAGGCAAGTGAAAATCAATCAAAACAAATCAAAATAGATGAACATCAATGGAATCTGTATCTTTGTGGTACCAGTGCCGGTGGCACACACTTGTGGTACCAGTGCCGGTGGCACACAAGAGAACCATCCGAACGTGGCCGTAGCCAGTTCCGCATCGACCGGCCTCCGTGCTGTGGGCACGTAACAAACACATCCGATCATGGCCGTTCGCCAGCCTCATCTGGCACCTGTGTCGGTGGCACATAAAAACACCTTCCGAAGACCCGGCAAGACTAGTCAGTCCACCTGTGCATACCTTTCCTCTTGTGACACTTGTGAAGACCGGTTGAGGCAAGTGAAAATCAAATCAAATCAAAATCAAAATAGACAAAATAGATGAACATCAATGGAATTTGTGTCTTGTGGTACCAGTGCCTGTGGCACACAAGAAATCCATCAGTGCCGTAGTCAGCGCGGTGGGCACATGACAAACACCATCCGATCGTGGCCGTTCGCCAGCCTCATCTAGCACCTGTGTCGGTGGCACATAAAAACACCATCCGAAGACCCGGCAAGACTAGTCAGGCCATAACCCATGGCCCCTACCTGGGACGTAGTCAGTCCACCTGTGCATACCTTCCTTCTTGTGACACTTGTGAAGACCTGTTGAGGCAAGTGAAAATCAAAACAAATCAAAATAGATGAACATCAATGGAATTTGTATCTTTGTGGTATCAGTGCCGGTGGCACGTGGCACATAAGAAAACCATCCGAACGTGGCCGTAGCCAGTACCGCATCGACTGGCCTCCGTGCTGTGGGCACGTAACAAGCACCATCCGATCGTGGCCGTTTGCCAGCCTCATCTGGCACCTGTGTCGGTGGCACATAAAAACACCATCCGAGCGTGGCCGTCTGCCAGCCTCGTCTGGCACCTGTGTCGGTGGCACATAAAAAACACCATCCGAGCGTGGCCGTTTGCCAGCCTCGTCTGGCACCTGTGTCGGTGGCACATAAAATCACCCACTACACTCTCGGAGTGGTTGGCGTTAGGAAGGGCATCCAGCTGTAGAAACACTGCCAGATCTGACTGGACTGGTGCAGCTTTCGGGCTCCCCAGACCCCAGTTGAACCGTCCAACCCATGCTAGCATGGAAAGCGGACGTTAAATGATGATGATGATGATGATGATGATGATATACATATATACGACAGGCTTCTTTCAGTTTCCGTCTACCAAATCCACTCACAAGGCACTGGTCGGCCCGGGGCTATAGCAGAAGACACTTGCCCAAGATGCCACGCAGTGGGACTGAACCCAGAACCATGTGGTTGGTTAGCAAGCTATTTACCACACAGGCACTCCTGTGCCTATATATATATTATTGAGTTAGAAAACAAGATCTAATGGATACAAATTAATTTATTAATTAATCAACATATTCACCTACAATTGTTTCATTTCACAAAACAATATTGAAATTACAAGACATATATAAATATTTTTGCATTTATACCTTGTATGGAAAATCATCAGGGTGTACAAAGGACAGTAAGGATTACATTAGGATATGTTTGGAATATTCAGAATATCTACACATGTTTATTATGTGTGTATGTATAAGAATGTGTGTGTACAGATGTGTTAAAATTATTCCTTTTATTTCATTTCAATAATAATCATAACATTAATCATGAACAAGGATTTATTGCGATTACAATTTATTTCACTTTTGTGCATTCTATTTCATTTATTTTATTTTATTTTATTTTTACTTTATTTTATTATACATTTATTCTATTTTATTTATTATTTTTCTATTTTTTAAATTTTTATTCTATATCATTTTCATTTTATCATTACTTTATTTTTGCTCATATATAAATTAATCTATTTTCCTAAAGAAGCAAATTATGAAGGAACATATATACCAATACACATGCATATTGATGTAAAAAGTATTGACATACACACTTGTTGTGCACGCACACACACACACACACACACACACACACACACGCACACATATATATACATATATATAAGCAGATACATACACAGTTATACAGACATGAGTATAAATTTTGTTTCACTTTTACTTTATTTTATTTCATGAACATAAATTTTATTTCATTTTTGCTTTCTTTTATTCATTATATTACCTTACCCTTATACAATAACCCATCATTCATGATTAATATTATTATTACCTCCACCTAGCGAAGGCAGAGGTATTGTTTTCAATCGTGTTTGTTTGTTAGTCCATGGACAAGCTCTCAAGAACCGCTGGATAGATTTGGATGAAACTTTCAGGGATGTTTGGTCTTGTGACTGGCATGAAACTGATTAGATTTTGGGATCGATTCAGTATTAGACAAGGATTCTGGATTATTTGTTATATTTACTTTAATTTACATGATTATGATCTCAAATTAACTTTCAAGTCTTTCTCAATTATCTCCCTTTAGGCTGTAACTATTTTGAATTGTGAATTTGTTAACTTTGGTTTGTATTAGAATAAGGATAAACTATTTATTACTGTTACTAAATTTCTACAGCAACCTTCACACTCCATGACTACTATTGGGATTGATCAGGTACTGGACAAGGATTCTGGATTATTTTTCCGTTTTGTTTTTTCTTAATTTTTGAGAGCGGTCGAGTTCATTTTTAGTAATTTCATTTGTGAGAGCAGTCAAGTTTATTTAAGATATTCTCATTTTAAAAATCATCTCAGCCTAATCATCGAGAGGATGTTAGTGTTGCCCTGGTGAAGGTTTGTACTCTCTGAGTGTTCTTGTTATTATTGAAGTGAAATAAAAGGAATAATTTTAATGCATGCATACACACACACACATGTATACATACACACATGGTAAACATGTCAATAAATTCTGTGTATTCCAAATGTATCTTAATGACATCCCTATTTTCCTCTGCACACCCTGATGGTTTTTCATACAAAGTATTTAAAATGCAAAATTATATATTTATATATGTTTTGTAATTTCAGTTTTGTTTGTGAAAAGAAACAATTGTCAGTGAATATGTTGATTAATTAATAAATTAATTTGCATCCAATTAGATCTCCTTGTTTTCTAACTCAATAACAATGTTTGATATTTTACAATATTTTATATAATATATTCATTAAAGAAATATCTCTTCGAGATATAATATATTAAATCAGTGTATCTTGGATAAATATTCATATTCCATTAAAAGGTTTGAATATCCTCATTGCACCTATTTATATATATATATATATATATATATATATATATGAAAAATGTCAGGGTAGAAAATGCTAAAATGGCTTTATAAAAAACATTTTTAGCATTTTCTACCTTGACTTTTTTTCCATATATGTACCAACTCATGCGTTCCTTTGTGATCTATGCCAGGGATGTAACCAGCCCACTAATGAATACCTTTCCTTCATTGGACACTAAACTCTGCTTGCTAAGACCTGTTGAGGCAAGTGAAATCGAAATTGAAATTGAATCAAATTTGATGACTGGCACTGTGCCAGTGGAGCTCTAAGAGCACCATCTGTGTGTGATCGTTACCAGAGCAGCTGACTGGCTTCCATGCCAGTGGCATGTACAAATGCCAGTGGCACGTGAAAAAACATTTGAGCAAGGTCATTGCCAGTTTTGCTGAACTGGCTCCTGTGCAGGTGGCAAGTAAAAAACACCATTTGAGCGGGGCTGTTGCCAGTGCCACCTGACTGGCCCTCATGCCGGTGGCACGTAAAAGTACCTACTACACTTTCGGAATGGTTTGGCATTAGGAAGGGCATCAAGCTGTAGAAATTCTGCCAGATCAGATTGGAGTCTGGTGCAGCCATCTGGTTAGCCAGACCTCAATCAAATCGTTCAACCCATGCTAGCATAGAAAGCAGACGTTAAACGATGATGATGATGATGATATAAATATATGATATTTATATTCAGATATGCCCACCACCTATCGTCTCTCTAACTCTGTTCTGTTGCTCTAATTAAATGTAAGAATGCATATGTTAGCTTTTCCTGCATACTACTTAGTAACCAGAACCATCTCACTGTTACCCATCTTTCATTTTTAATATTGTTCTCTCCATCCACATTTTCCATTGATCACCCTCCTGAGACATCAGATTCTTTCTCTTCCATCACCATTTATCTCCCCCTCACCATTCACTAAATCTGCTCCATACTCTTACTACCGACCCATACCCAACCACATGTCATTTCCCTCTCTCATTTTTGCCCATCATCTCTCTTTCTGCTTTTGTCTCTTGCATCATTATTATTATTACCATTTCATATATGCATAGCAGATTAAACTGCTGGAAAAGAAAAAAATTCCTAAAATCAGGCTACAACAAGTAATTTTAGATACCAATAATCTTCATAAGTATCCTAATTGTCCCTAATAACACTGTTTTCTGGACCTGCACTAAACTAAGTTTTATGCCTATTTTCTCAATCCATCTGTTCAAATCTTTAGGAATAGTTCATAATGCACTTATAACTACAAGAATACATTTTACCCATACTTTCCATAGTCTCTGTAACATAATGTCTAGGTCCTGGTACCTTGCTACTTTCTCTACTCCTCTCATATCAACTTTCTCATCAATTATGACTGTAACGTCAATTACCCGGCACTTTCTATTCTCTCTTTCTATTGCTATTAAATCAGGCCTTCAAGCTTCTATTACTCTGTTAGCCCAAGCGGTTTTATGTGTTTATTTGCATCATTATCTCCATATCTACTCACCTGGATTCCTCTTATAGCAACTCTTTACTCCACAGACTTAGCCCTTGGTAACGATTTCAGAGTGTAAGTGCAAATTGTGTGAGTGCTATTAAGTGTTTTCCATATTGTGCATCTCTGGATTGCACCTGTTGACTCTGTGTGTGTGTTTGTGGGTGCATGCAAGCATGCATGTGTGCATGCGTGTGTGTGTATATATATATATATATGTCAGTTTAGTGAGATGGCTTATTGCTACACTCACCAATATCAGATCTCCAAATTAACAATTTCTGAAATTGCAGCAAAATTTAACAACAATATTTTAAAACATTTTAGCCGGCTACAATAAATATTGTTTAATGTTTCCTAGCAGACCAAGTCACCACATAAATATTCTACAGGTATGGCATTGTAACGAGGAACATTCAAACACTGTATTAGAAGTAAGGTTCTTAGGCTGCACCCAACTTAGATATATGTGTGTATGTGTGTGAATGTGCATGTGTTTGTGTGTATGTACATGCCCGTGTATATGTATGTGTGTGTTGGGGGGGGTAGTCAGGTGAAGATTATCAGTGAAGAGACTAAGCTAGAGTGTATGCATGTAAGACAGTGAAATAGCTAACCATATGTGGCCAGTGGTCCAGAAATAAACTGGCATTAATGTCAAGCTAACTGAATTACCATTAAGTTGGTGAACTTTACTTTCTCTAAGTGCACTTATAGCATCAACTCTGACTCCTCCCACCACACACATAACCTCCTGACTACCTCTCTATTTGTCTTACATTCTGTCTTTATGCACACACACACACACACACATATACACCACCATAATATTGAAACATATTTACATACAAGCATGCATACACCATCCTCACCCAATACATATATATATATATATATATATCGCTAACCAGCTAGCTACATGCATGCAATATTTATTATATAAATGTGTGTGCATGTGTGTGTGTGTGAGTGAGTGTGTGTTATATATAATATATATGTATATATAAATATTATATACATACATGTATATATACATGCACACACACATGCACACGCACACACACACACACATAGACACACACATATGCACATGCGTGCATGCACACACACTCTTCATTTATAAGTGCAACCAACAGAAAAGAACACACAACATATTGTAAAGAGTTTAAAATGAACAGTAGATGATTCTGTAGTTGTGCATTTCACACACGTAATTACTTAAGTGATGTTTCAGCTGTCTTTTCTAAACGACCTCGGAGAGATCACCCATGTATTTTAGACCTATGTGAATTTGTAAGTAATGTATTACTGTACCAAACACACACACACACAGAAGAAAACTATTTTCACATAGGCAGAAGTATAAAAGAAGGAATAGAAGTTGAAAATGCACTTGGTGTTATAAAAATATTTAATCACATTTACTTAACTTGTTCTCAAATTCATGATTTTACTGAAGTAAACTGAGTTGGAGAGATATAGAGCTATACTGTACTGCCTTAACTATTGTCTGGATTTGTTCCATCTTATGCAAAGATTATGGCTCAATTTTTAGCTATTCTAACAACTTGTTATTCATACTATATCACATGGCTTGTTCAGTGGATTAAAATAGCCTTGACTCATCATCATCGTTTAACGTCCACTTTCCACGCTGGCATGGGTCGGATGGTTTGACATGGAGCTGGCTAGCAGGGAACTGTCCAGACTTCAACTATCTTTTGTGGCATGGTTTCTACAGCTGGCTGTTCTTCCTAATGTCAACCACTTAACAGAGTTTGATGGGTGCTGGTTCAATTATTGTCCATACTTAATATAAGCACTCAACACACAATTATTCTCTTTGCTGTCACATGACCCTTTGACCATGTGACAAGCTTCAACTAATCAAAGTATACAGCAACTGATGACAATTTGCACTATTATCTCTCCGTAAAAAGAAGCAAATTTTAAAGCTCCTGTTGGAATTGGAACAAACATATTACGTATATATATATATAGTATATGTGTGTGTCTGTATGTATATGTATATATATGTATGGTATATATATATATGTGTGTGTGTGTATATATATATATATGTATGTATGTGTGTATATGTATATATGTGTGTGTGTATGTGTGTGTGTGTGCGCGTTATGTTTATATATTTGTTTTATGAGATTCCTGATGTGAAATTGTGTGTTGAAACAGACATTGTTATGGTTATATTTTTTCTTGCCAAATAAACACACACACTATACATTCGTTTTGCACTTTAGATTTATTATTCTTATTTTATATCCATTGTCTGGAAATCTTTTGCTATACATCATGTGACTTCTTCAGTGATGCTCCATTCCTGTTGTAAAACCTGTGTGTCGAAACAGATATTGCTATAGTTATATTTTTCTTGCCAAATAAACACACAGACAATATTCGTTATTCACTTCAGATCTATTAGTCTTATTTTATATACATTATATACACAAATCCTGTGACCTTTTCTGTGACACTCCATTCCACGTATATCCTCTTGAGAACAGGAGAGGACACATCATGATAATTAGTTATCTATCTATATATCATATGAAGTAAAAACGATGAATAAATCCAGGCAGATAGACATAAAACACTCAGTGTTCAACAAATTTCGTTTACTTTATCAAACAGATACCAATAAATACAAGTCGAATAAATATCCAAGGTATGACAAGTAAATTTAAATATTGCTAAGAATTGCCAGAAATTCAGAGTATAAGACAAAAAGAATAGGAATGGAGAAAATCACATCCTTCATTGGTGATTACATCATACATTACCAATGATCATTTCTATTGTGCCAGCATTCTTAGATGCAGCAAAAGGTATAAGATTCCAGCCAAATTAATATATCCAAAAATACATGCTAATACAATGTCATTAAGGCAATCCAAAATTGGCTGAATTCAAAGTGAACTAAAAAAAATATCTCTTATAGAGAAACACATACAAAAAGAACATTAAGAAGAAATATAATATACTAAGAAAAACCTGTTTAGTCTTTAACTTTTGATAACATCAGTAGATAACAAAATAATATAAAATAAAGAAAGAAATTCTACATCACAATAATTAGTAATCTATCTATTAAATATACTATAAAAATTTAGAGAAACTATGCACGTTAGATTATAAAAAAAGCAATTACACATACAGGCACACACACACATACATATATACATATATACATATATACTTATCTCCTCCAAGTAAGTTTTGTTATTTATATATATATATATATATATATATATATATATATATGTATAAGGATAAGATTGTTAATTTAAATTAAATAACGATCTTATCAAGAGGCCAGCATGGAAATAAAAACCTTCAAAGGTAATAATTATTATTACAATTATAACTTAGGGTATCTACAAGATACCGCCGAACACTTAATGTGGTTTTAGAGTCAGATTCTGGCTGCTATTTTCAGCATGGCGGTATCTCGTAGATACCCCAAGTTATAAGTATATATATATATATTTACACACATATATGACAGGTTTCTTTCAGTATCTGTTGAAAGGTTCAAGGCTGTAGTCAGTTTGTGGCTAATGTAGAAGACACTTGCATGAAGTACAATATAATGTGACTGAACTTGAAGCTATGTGCTTGGAAGCAATCCTCTTACAATATATATATATACACACACATATGGAGGAGGAGATCCCCTTCAGTCATGAATGACCATGGGATTGCACCTAGAAAGTTACCCTAAGAGGCACAAGTCACCCATGCATACGAGCCTCCTCTCTCCACACCACTGATGTTATCCAAGGGAAAGGCAAAGGTCGATACAGCTTGGCACCAGTGATGTCACAACTCGTTTCTACAGCTGAGTTAACTGGAGCAACGTGAAATAAAGTGTCTTGCTAAAGAACACAACACGCAGCCCAGTCTAGGAATCGCACTCACAACCTCACAATCATAAGCTCGATGCTCTAACCACTGATCCATATATATCACATGCACACACACACAAATTTCTTCTTTTAGTGCCTTCAATCATTGGACTATAACCATGGATGTGCATTATCCTTAAGGGTTTTAATCAATCACATCAATTTCAGTTTTGAATTTTATTCTGGTACATATTTTCAACAATTTATATACATGAGGTCTGGTCAAAAAGTATTGGGACTAGTGCTATAATGAGAAAACTACCACACACATCATTATTTCTAATTCCATTACCACACACATCAATTTGGCATTTAATCTCCTTCAAAGTAGTCTCCTTCTGAAGCAGCACACTTTACCCAGTATTGTTTCAAATGATGGAGGCTTTCCTAAAATTCCTGTTTTGGGAAAGCAAGCAGCTGCCATGTCATGCTCTCTTGGATTTCCTCAATGCCTTTTAAAATCTTGTTGGGATTTTCCACAGCAAAAACTGAGCCTTGGTTTTGGGGTCATAGCCATAGACACACGATTTGTCACTTATTGTGACTGTTTTCCAAAAAGTTTTTGTCTTCTTCAACACAATCAAAGAGACCCTGCACAGCTGAAGCCCAATCTTCTTTTTTGAGATGACCACACTCTACACACTCTGCTTTCAAGTACTGTTATAAACAGCAGAAGTGAACAAAAACGTTATAACTCAGTGTGCATGTGAAACAGAGAGCAAAGTCAATCTGTGTCAAGCAGATTCACTTTAGCTCTGTTACCATAGCAACAGACCCAGTACTTTTTGTCCAGACCTCGTTTGTATTGAATTAATGTGGATAATTAGTAGAGTCATATAAACATTGCACAGATCTTATTGTGCTAAGCATTATGACTCTCTGTCGACTGAATTCAAAATCTGCCAATGTCAGTTTTACCATTCAACCTTGCAGAATGGTTAAATAAAATACCAGTCAAGTACTGACTTGATTCTTCTCATTTTCCTAATGTTTTCTTCCTGTCTAATGATCCTTCTTTCTGGAAAAAATCAGCTGTCATCAAACCATTCCGCCAGATCAAAAACAGCCCAAAACATGTCACATGTCATCATAGTGTCTCTTTGTCCCCTACCACCTCAAAAGTCAGCAGCTTAAGGTAAGACGTGATATTTATTCAATGACTCCATCATATTTGACATAAAGGGTTGAACCTCAACCTTTTACTTTATACCTGTAAATACAAATACACCCCAATGTGTGTGTATGTGTGTGCATAATTGCATATGTGCTTATGCTTATATGTGCATATATGCATATAATTATATCTGTCTTCATGTTTGCATACATCTATATGTACACGTATATGTGTAAGAGCATGCATTTTTATGTGTACTTGTATTCATATATGTATATATATATTATGTGTGCGCATGCATAATTTATGTGTTTGTGTTGTGCGCATCCTTAACAGTTTCATAACACTGAATTCATGTTGACTTTTTTAACTCCCCACCACCACCACCACCACCATCATCACCATTAATACAAGCTTTATTCAATTTTCTACACCTCCCCATTCATGTTTAGTTTTATCCATTTAAAAGCATTTCATGCGTGTGCATGCGTATGTTAATGTGTGGATATGAGCATTGCATGCACATATGCATATGTCTGTTAAATGCATGCATGGATATATGTTTGACTATGTTTGTGTATATTATTCATTAATACACGTGTGTATGTGTGTGCAAACATGTGAAAATGTATGTGTGTGTGTATATATATATATATATATATTGTTAATCCAAACATGAAAACACAAAGAGAAAACACAACAACGTGAGGACGTGGAACAAGTATAGTGTTATGGACACTCAGGAAAGGAAACTAGGTACAGATATATATATATATATATATATATATATATATATATAATATATATATATATATATAATATATACATGTATGTACATACATACATTTATATAATGCACAATATAGGGATTTATCTAATCTAGTGGGACTTACAAAAAATCTCCTTTAGTGGATCAGGTTGCGGATCAGATTATGAATCAAATCATACACACACGTGTGTATGTATGTATATATATATATATATATAGTAGTACACATCCATCAGTCTCTAGAGACCATGGGTCTGTGTCCCTAAAAATTGTGTCAGCTGCTGGTGTTGGAGCAGTGTCTGCTGTGGCTGTAGAGGCCCACACAGGAGTGGCAGTCATGCATACAGTGACTGCATTTGAAAGAGCTCTCTGCCAGTGCTACTGGTTTTTCTTTCCACTGAGTGTGCTTTTCTTTGGTGGCAAGATCCTGTTTTCCTTCTTGCTTCATCCCCTTTCAAAGTATTTGTCTCCAGTGTGGGTAATCATTTGCGACCGCCTACCATCTCAGGATGTTCAGATCTATTGACTGTATATCTCTCTTGCAGACGTCCTTGAAAGGAAGATGAGGTCATCCTAGTGCTCTTGTGCTAGTGGCCAATTCCCCATAGAGGAGGTCTTTTAGGATTCTCCCATCTGTTATGCAATGTACATGACTGAGCCAGTGCAGATGATGCTGCTGGAGCTGGGTGAGTATACTGGGTATCTTGGCACAGTTGAGGATTTCAGTGTTGGTGATGTGATCCAAGAAGTGTCTCAAATTATGATAGTAGAAGATGTTGAGACACTGAAGTAGAGGCTCCATGTCTCACCAACACATGCCTTATAGACAGCAGCCAGTTTTCTGTTTTCCCAGACTCTCTTTGTGAGCTTGGCAAATGTGGAGGATCCTTGTCCAATTTGCCTGCTGATTTCAGGTTCCAGGGAGAGGTAACCAGAGATGGTAGAGCCAAGGTAGGTGAATTCATGGACTACCTTCAGCTTTGTAGTTGTTGATGGTGGTGGTGGTGGTGGTGGTGGGTGCTTGACACTTTGCCTAAGTACTTCGGTCTTCTTCAGACTGATAGTCAGGCTGATTTGATGATAAGCCTTTGAGAGTTTGTCCATGAGGTGCTGCACTTGCTCCTCAGAGTGTGCTGTCAGTGCTGCATTGTCCATGAACAGCATTTCTCTGATGAGTACATGGTACATTCTGGATTTTGATTTCAAGCTCGACAGACTAAACAGTTTACTGCCTGATCTAGGGTGAGGGTAAACACTGCAAAGAAGATGCCAAACAAAGTGGAGGAAAGCACACAGCCCTGCCTCACACTGCTACATATGTTGAACACCTCCAAATAAAAGCCATCAAATTGAATGATACCTTTAATACCCACGTGAAACAATTGGACAATCCTGAAGAGTCTTGGAGGACAGCCAATCTTGGCAAGGATTTTGGACAGGCTGTTCATGTTGTTCCCTGCATGTTGTCCAACATGTCCATTGAAATCACCAGCCACAAGGAGAAGGTCCCTGTCATTTGTCAACGATGTAGTCTGCAATAGGGTGTCATAGAATTGGTCTTTCTGCTCCTCCGGTAGCCCCGGTTGAGGGGCATAGGCCGAGATAATGGTAGCTAACCTATGGTGAAGCACTAATCTAATCTTAAGTACTCTGTCACTATATATATATATATCATCATCATCATCATTTGACATCCGTTTTCCATGCTGGCATGTGTTGGACGGTTTCACAAGAGCTGACCAGCTGAAGGGCTGTTCAGACTCCATAACTGTTTTGGCATGGTTTCTACAGCTGGATACCCTTCCTAATGCTAACCACTTTACAGAGTGTACTGGATGCTTTTATGCAGCACCAGCATCAGTGCTTTTTACGAGGCACCAGCACCTGTGAGCCTACAGGATCAAGGATGCTCAGCTAGAAAGGGTTGCACGAGATCAATCTGTGTGCAAGGGCAACCATTGTTTTACTTTACTTGACATGTCTTTCAAAGCACAGCAACCCACCAGCAGTCTCAGTCTCCAGTCATCCCCTCCGTGATTTCCGATGCCTGTAGATCCTTCCTCACCATTTCATCCCATGTTTTCCTGGGTCTACCCCTTCCACATGTTCCCTCTACAATTAGAGACTGGCACCTCTTGATGCAACTGTCTTCTTTCCTACTCATTACATGGCCATACCAACACAGTCTTCTCTCTTGCACGCTCCATCTGATGCTACATATACCCAGTTTTTCTCTCAAATCACTTACACTCTGTTATATTTTACCAGGTTTGGTGAGATCTTTATCCATTTCTCAATGTCATTATCAGCATAAGTCAAGATATTCTGTGAAATTAAAGTCATAACAGCTTGAGCTTTTAATTAATGCTCATGCATATCTAATACTATTTATTAGTAGTAATAGCATGGAACAACACAGATTATAACAATGGTCAGGAGATGGTCATGGTAGTAGTAGCAGTAGTAGTAGTTGTTGTTGTTGTTGTTGTTGTTGTTGTTGTGGTGGTGGTGGTGGTGGTGGTGGTGGTGGTTGTGTAGGTGCTGGAGATGATGATGATGATGAAGTATATGCCCTGGCTGTTACACACACACACACACACACACACACACACACACACACACACACACACACTCGCACATTCATGCACACTTCCTCCTGAAAGAAACTGGGTATGTATCAATGACAACAGAAATCAATGTTAATTATAAGCCATTGTTGTTGTTATTGTTGCTTAGTTGGCAAGATGGTTTCCTATCATTGTTGAGATCAGAACAGAGCTGAAACTCACAGCCAATAGCCCTGAACAAGAACTCTCAACTCGTAATTAAAAGAATTTCCTGCAGAATTTTTCAAATGCTGATTATCATATAAGCTGCTATACTAATTAATTACCTGCAAATTAAATTAGCTTTTAAAAGCAGCAGTTCTGAAAGATGCATGTTGTTGTAGTTGGCATTGCATGTTATGTCTTTGACATCTGATGTTTGAAAGATTTCGGAGATTTACAACAAAAGATTGGAAATATCCTCCCCTTCCTCCCCTTCCTCCTCCTCTGCCATGTTGTCATGATGATGATGATGATGATGATGATGATCATTATTATTTGTTTTTAAATCTTTTTTTCAATACAAACACTGCTTCTGAAGGGACAAAGGTGATAATAGTTAATAATGGTTATTAGATGTGAGGTAGGCAGATTCCTAGCACATGTAGGGGTTATAAGGTGCCAAAATAACAACTGCAACCACTGCCGTAGCTGCTACAAAAATACATCAACAACAATTGTCATTTGCAGACAGCTCCAAGGATTGCTAAGCCTTTTGTTTTCTATAGTGGAATGTTGTATATATGCAAAACATGGGTTAGCTTTATGTAATGGTGTTCGTGGCAGCAGCAGTGGTGGGTAGCAATGTTAGTGGTGGTGTTGTTGTTTATGGTGGTGGTGGTAGTTTTGTTATTGGGAATGGTGGTAGTAGTGTTGCTAGTGGTTGGTGATGGAAGTCGTAATAGTAGTCATGTTGATTGGATTGTGGTAGTGGTGATGGTGTTAGTTGTGGTGTTATGGCAGTGGTGTCGATGGTGATGGTGGTGGTAGTGATGCTGGTGGTGAAATTATGAATAATAATAATAAACAAGCCCTTAACACATACTGTTGAAAACCTTAACGCATACTATTGAAGGTTAATATTTATGAGATTAATGAGCATTTAATAAAAATGTAAGGAATAGATTAGCTCTTAGTGACAAAAGCACTTTTTGTGATGAATATCAATTTGCACATCCAACTTAACTTGGATGTATTGTTGTAAATACTGTAGGAGTGGATGTGTGGTAAGTAGCTTGCTAACCAAACACATGATTCCGGGTTCAGTCCCACTGCGTGGCATCTTGGGCAAGTGTCTTCTGCTATAGCCCCGGGCCGACCAATGCCTTGTGAGTGGATTTGGTAGACGGAAACTGAAAGAAACCTGTCGTATATATGTATATATATATATATATGTATGTGTGTGTGTGTTTGTGTGTCTGTGTTTGTCCCCCTAGCATTGCTTGACAGCTGATGCTGGTGTGTTTACGTCCCTGTCACTCAGCGGTTCGGCAAAAGAGACCGATAGAATAAGTACTGGGCTTACAAAGAATAAGTCCCAGGGTCGATTTGCTCGACTAAAGGCGGTGCTCCAGCATGGCCACAGTCAAATGACTGAAACAAGTAAAAGAGTAAAAGAGTAAAGAGTAACAATAACCATCCTGGGGAATTGTATCATATAGGCGTTTGGTGCTAAAAAAGCACAGATGATATAGGCAAATGGAATTTTACCAGCAGCAGCAGACAAGACAGTTGTATCACATGTTTTGGTATAATTTTCACCTCATCTGCAATAAACACCTAATCACCAAATGCCAGACTGAAATTCCATCAAATCAAAATAGTTTGACCATTTTAAAAGAGTTGAAGTAAATTTATGGATGCAGTCTATATGGTTTAAATTTATGCAGCCTAACTTATGTACTTGCTTAGCACTTTGCATCAGTTGACATAAATATACATCATAGTCTGAGCTAGCACCAGTCAAGCTAAAATTACACTGACTGATAGGCTGGTAAGATGCTTTATCTAAATATTTATGACTCGAAAGGCTGCTTAGATATTTTATCTAAATATTTACATCCTGGATATAGGCTTTGTTACTACATAAGGTGTAGTTTAGGTAATGATACCACATTACCACTATGGCTTCCAAACAACTCAAAATCAATCTGTGCTCTTCACTCAGTGTTGTAGCTGAATCTTGTAGTCCCACTTGTAATTCAAGCATGCAATTAGCCTGTAATTTCCAACAGACCCTTTAGTTTCAAAGGTGTCTTCCCTTTCAACCATCCAATTTGGAACTCCCCCTTGTACTAAACAATCATTTAGGTGCTTCCCCAGTCTTGAAGGAACACTTTTGAATCTTTGCAACCAGTATCCTTGGATCCCATTGGTCCAAAATATTTCCAGTTCAACATTTTCCTAATGTGCTCTCAAACATCTTCCCTTACAATGCTTTCTCATCTCTGTTTTAGTACATTAGATAAATTATCTTCAACTTCACTTATCCATTTCATATCTTTGTTATGCTCTTTTGCAACCCACCAAAAACTTCATCAAAATTGTGAAGTTTCTTCAGTATTCAGTGAAGCATCTGCACCATGTTTCCCTAACAATATTCTGAAGAACATTTGATTTACAGAGAACAGTTTGTTCTGTTTGTATTGTTTGTTTTTTTTCCTATTTGCAGAGTGCCAAACCCAATTTGATTTTGCTTTAATTCACTGTTTCACTTCTATCACTAAATTCGAACATTTTCACTTTATTTTATACCTTATGTCCATGTGACGTTTCTCTCCTATTTTGGCCTTTATCTATTTTTCTCTATGCCATGCATCTGGTTTGCCTAGATCTTTTCTGAGCTGAGTTGTATCACCTTCCAGTCTTCTCTTACAGCAGGATCCCTTATATTTCTTCCTGTCTGTTTGCTTGAAATCTAGTTGTTCACCAACGAGAAACCCTACAGCAGTAATTAACTTTCTCGGGTTGCTAATACCATTAGTTTCTATATACATCATGGCATTGTTTACTTTTACAGTTTCATTTGCTATGTGACTTCTCTATATACTCTAAAGATTCAGTGGAGTATTACTGAATCCATGATCATGAAACAAATCTCTCAATCATTTGATAATCTGTCTTGTTTCTTCCTCTTCATTTTCATTCGACTTTTCAATGTACATGTCATCAATCACTTGATTTTCTACTCTAACATTTGGCAGGTCGTCATTTTGTACATTACCCGCATCTTGGTTGGCTGAATTTTCTTAAATTGGTTCGTTATTTTCATTGTGAACTCCCTGTTGCCCACTTTCCACACTCATATTCAAAGATGGGATGAGTTCATTGGCTGACTATGAAGTAGTGCTAAGACTGTGAAATCTTGCATACATTAATTTCAACTCTTCTTATTAACAACTGCATTGTTTCTTTCCAAGTAAACTTATATCTGATTCTTCAAAGAAGACTTCAAAACCAACTAGCAGTGACTTCTCTTGAAAATGGACAGAAAAAGAGTTTAGCTCCCAAGGACATTCATGCTGATATGATTGTTACACTAGGGGATGATGTTACAGTTTTATCAACAATGCAAAAGTGGACAGCAGAACTTAGGAGGGGACGGGAGAGTCTTGAAGATGAAACAAGGTTCAGATGTCCTGCAACTGGTTCCATCAAGGAAAAAATTGATTATGTTCTCCATATGGTGATGGATGACATGTGATTGACTATAAATTAAATAGCTAATGCTATGAGAATATTCCATGAGAGAGTTGGAAATATTTTCCACAATGAACTTGGCATGACAAAGGTTTCTGCTCAGTGGGCACCATGTCTTCTGACACCTGATCACAAGCGCACCAAGTTGATCACATCATGAGAAAATCTGACGTTGTTTAAGGCAGATCCAGCAGGTTTCCTTGAATGTTACCAAACCCGGAATAAGTGTTGGGTTCTTTACTTTGATTCAGAGACAAAGGGACAATTGATGCAGTGGAAACATCCTCTCTTCACCACCCCAAAGAAGGCCAAGATCGTTTCATCTGCAGGGAAGGTGATAACCTCAGTTTTTTGGAGATGCAGAAGGCATTGTCTCGATTGACTATCTTTAAAAGGGCCACACCATCACTGGAGAGTACTTTACCAACTAGTTGTGGCAGTTATGAAAGGCTATCAGGACTAAACGCCAAGGAAAACTGACAAAAGAGGTCTTGGTTCATGAGGTCAATGCTCCAGCACACAAGTCATTGGTTTCAATGACTGCTGTGCATGGGTGGGGCATTGAATTGGTTGACCAGCCCCCCTGTTCTCCTGCTTTGGCCCTATCTGACTATCATCTGTTCTCCAATATGTAAAAAAAGACCCTCGACTAGGAACTAGTATCACAGTGATGATGACACCATTTCTGGTGTTGATGACTTTTTGACTAACAAGATGAAAGCTTCTTCACCAATGGGGCTCAAATACTGCAAGACTGATGGAAGAAATGTGTGTATCACAAGGGGGACCTTTTGAAAAACAAATCTCATTTGATCAGATTCCATGAGAGTATCTTGGTCAGCCTATTGAACTTTTCAGCTGACCTTCATCTATGTACATACATACATACATACATACATACATACATTCATACATACATACATACATACAAACAAACAACTCAGAACAACAAGTTGTGTATATGTGTTGTGTAAAAATACAACACCTCCTCACAAGAATGGACTGGACTACTACATATAACTAGTCGCTGTCTGAGTAAGTGAGGTAGTCTGTGCTAGTTCTACAGTTTGTGTGCTGACAGTTCAAAGTTGGAATTTAAAGTTCACCGTTGAGTTAGCGTGTTGGATTGTTTGTTTTTAATTATTGTTGTTACATTCCATATGGTTACTGCCATTTGTTTCGATTATATTATTATCACACTGTTGCAGTGTATTTGTTTATCCATAAAGATATAACTATTTGGCATGGGAAACTATTCATCGAAAATACAAAGAACGCTATCTCCGACTTTGAAACTACACCTATCAGCCTTGTTGAATAACTGGTTATTCTTCAGATGAATTAACTGAGGGAACCTTTTATTCACAATCGTAGTGATTTATGACTGAAACTTGAATTTATCATGCAGAGAGTTACTACAAGTAATGTGGGTGGATACAGCATCAACAACAAAACAACCAAGGAACAGAATAAAAACAACAGTTCAACAAGTAAGCAAATTCTTTCTAGCTGTATTTATAGAAGAGACCGTTTATTATAAAACTCCTTTTCCTTGGACTTATGAATTGAATACTGATCTATTTAACTGTTATAATAGAGTAAAACAAAACCCCTCTGTTGCTTGTATGAATCGATTGAAATCATATTGGGACACGCCGTGTCCAGAATTAAATCAGTTCACTGGGAAGCAATTACAGCAACAAACAACATTTGTGGAATACAGGAAAAAAGTTAGTGACTGTAACTTTATTAATAAAAGATCTGAAATTAACCCTCTTCCCAACACTGTAAACGAAAATGAAAACATAAATGATGTGAGAACACCATGTGGGTTTGCAGTTATCAACATTCCAACAGATTCTGTACTTCCTGCCGCCAGTCAAACTACATAACTACTGGCTAAAGTAACTGACCACTGTCCCCTACTGCAACTATGCAAATAGCAGGCAGAACTGCAACGATTACCTTAGTAGTAGTTTTAGTAGTAGTAGTAGTAGTAGTAGTAGTATAGTAGTAGTAGTAGTAGCAGCAGCAGCAGCAGTAGCAGCAGCAGCAGCAGCAGAAGCAGCAGCAGCAGCAGCAGCAGAAGCAGCAAAGCAGTAGCAGTAGTAGTAGTAGTAGTAGTAGTAGTAGTAGTAGTAGTAGTAGTAGTAGTAGTAGTCAGGATTATATATTGATGAAATGTGCTCTTACTGAAATTTTCCAAGAAAAAATAACTCACTTTGAAGTACTCTCTTGAGGAGAGAGTATTCTCTTCCAAAGTAAGTAAAAAAAAATCACCAGACATGGTATTAAAAGCAGTTAAGGAAATTGGAGAGGAGTATTTACAGTAGTGTAATGAACTCACATTCTACCCTGTCTGCTACTGCAAAGTAGTATATGAATGACATTCGAAAAGTGGACAAAACTGAAACAACAAAGAAAGTACCATCATGGGTTTTGGACACAGAATAAGATGCAAACAAGCCAATCACTATACATCTCACCAACAAAAAGTGAAGAAGAACATAGAAGTGATGTTTGGAGACTGTAAAAAGAGGACACTCACATGCTAACTGATTGCCCTCAAGCAGGAACTAAAAGCTGTCAGAAGAGGATAACAGAAAGAAAAACAATAAACTAAAAATTTAACTGGAACCAGGCAGCAGTATACAGAGACATGAGAAGAGAAGCTGTGAACATCACAGAAGCTCCTTCATGAGAAAACAGATTCCTTCTGAGGTGAAGAAAAGGAGTTTAACCAAGATGCTCTGTGACTGGAAGAAATTCGAAGTTATTGTCCCTGCATTATACCCAAGACATACAGCATTGATGTGATACACTTGCAACAGTGTTCCAGAAACTTCAGGATGGAAAAGCACCTGGAAGAGACTTGATTATTGAATAATGGTACGAGAAGCTAACCATCTACCAACTGTATCTTATCAACCTGTACCAAGACACTCTCAATGGCTATGGCTACAGTAGCATACTACACTAGTTAGCTCTGGCAGAGACAAAACTGATCTTTAAATGCAGAACCAGCCACAAAACAAAAAATGACTGGCCAATTGCTTGCCAGAACTTAATTCTAAAATATATACAGCATGTTTAAACCTCTTCCTCCAAGACCATTGTGAAACCAATAGCATCATCATAGCAGAGCAAGCTGTTGGGAAGAAGGGAGTCTGAGAATGTGCCGAGCAAGTGTTAATAACAAAACTGTAAAGTCAGAGGTGTGGGGAGCATAGAAGGAACCTAGTTTCAATGTGGCTAGACTACAAGAAAGTTTTTGACTCTGTTCACCACTCAAGCTTCATAGAAGCCCTTCAACTTGCGAAAGTTCCAGTAAGCATAGCCAGAGCTATAGCTGATCTGACTTCATCAGGGGCCACCATCTTGAAATTAAACACAAGGAGTGACTGCATTATCAGTAATAGAATACAGTATCACAGAGGTATATTCCAAGGGGACAACCTCTGTGATGTTTTTTATACTTTCTGTAAACCCTTTGTCATTCATGTTAAGGAAGTCTGAAGGATATCTCACTGGTTCACAAGGAAACAGAAATACCAAAATTACACACAGTTTCTTTGTGGATGACTTGAAACTATATGCAAAGACTATGCAGGAGATGAAAAAGAGCCTTGACCTAGTTACAACATTTTCAAAGAATGTAGAGTTGGAGTTTGGTTAGGATAAATGTTGCTGTATGGTGGTGAAAAGAGGAAAAACTGTAACCCAGACTAGCAACATCTCCATCAATGACAACTGTTTCCCTTATATCTGATGAGGAATGTTACAGGTATCTAGGGGTGGATGAAAACATATCTTACAATTGCACCTGTAACAAAACACATGTCACTAAAGAATATTATAAAGAAATTTGAACCTTGGAACTCTCTACATTCTATAAAAGGGTGGTCCACAATGTGTTTGCAGTGCCAGTACTCATACCAACATTAGGGCTGCTTGATTGAATGCTTGATGAGATCCTATCCATTGATGTGAAAACCCAGAAGGTACCAACAAGCCCACATAATTTCCACATCAACGGTGATGTAGACCACCTCTACCTAAACTGAAAACAAGGCAGCAGAGGCTTAAAATAGATCCAAACTGCCTTTGAACGTCGTATCACATCTCCTCAGCAACATCTTTTGCCCACCAAGTGTTGAATTGCATCCTTTGACCAAGTTTGCATGAGGTTGATAATATCATAAGACTTGGAAGGCAGCTCCTTGAGCAGCATTCCTTGTTTGATAATCTTAAATACATGCCCAAAGAAGTCATATGATGCTACAGCAACATGAAAGGATGAATATATATGAGCAGAAGACCAGGCATGGATATGTTAGTAGAAAGCTCTGAGATGACAGTAACATTGATCATCAAAGCAGTCTGTCATAGATTATTGCATCCCACTTTGAAGGATATGCATTTGCAATCCAGGAACAGGAAATGTCAACTAAATACCTGATGCACAAAAGGGACAGAGATTCAAGAAAAGCAGTGAAATATAACAACCAATGCAACCTTTGTGGAGTTAGCACAAAAGATATCACCCAAATCATAAGCACTTGTCTGAAAATGTCATCACTGTATTATCTACTGATGAGACATGATGCTGTAGCTAGAACACATCAAAGGAATAACCCCAAGGACAAAGAAATAAGAACCCACAGTATGTGGCAGCCATAGACACTCTTACTAATTTCTATAATATTTCCAAAGTGCAGATCCCAGGGTAGGTGAATAACATATAAATGAGTAACAAAGATGTACAGGTGTCAATTCATTACGGCCGTTTCAAGTGACTCCTTTGATTGATTGATGAAAACATTACATGATTGCAGAGAAACTGTTTTCATCAGATGACTGCATAGACTTCAAATGCAAAGGACAAAGAAATAGCAGCAGGATCAATGTAAATATTTTGAGCTGCATTGGTGATGCGAATATGTTGAAGCAGTTGGTTTGTCCTTTGCGTTTGAACGTAGTGTGAACGTAGGGTGGACTTCAGTGCCTACCTGCACAGCCTGCCACGACTCTCGGCAAGAGAAGCAGAGTGCTGCAAAGGTGCCATCACGGCGGTGGATGTGCAGGATGCAATGGCAGAATTCTCGAGAGACAAATCACCGGGTTTGGATGGTCTGCCCTACGAGTTTTACAATTGTATGTCAGACTTGTTTGGAGACATCTTGGCAGCAGTATACTGAAACTGGCAGCAAAACGGGAGCATACCCGGTTTTGTGAGTCAAGGAGCCGTAACAAGGGGGACATTATAGATAACTTTAGGCCAATCACTCTGCTCAATGCAGACATGAAAATTTTGACCAAAGTGTTAGCCAAGAGGTTGGCGCTTGTCATCGAGAAACTGGTTGACAAGGCGCAAACGTGTGCCGTGCTGGGCCGGAGCATCCATGACAACCTCCATCTGATGCGCTACACCATAGACAGAGTAGTTAAGGAACCTGGCATGGGTGGGGCCCTGATCAATTTGGATCAATCGAAAGCTTTCGATAGGGTAGACCATCAATACTTGGAGGCAGTCCTGAGAGCGGCTGGTTTCGGTCCCGTCTTCCACGGCTTGTACAGAGGTATCCGTTCGGTAATTCGCGTAAATGGACATCTATCGAGACCTTTCGACATTGCACGTTCGGTCCGTCAGGGATTCCCCCTCTTGTCGCTTCTATACGTATTGACTCTTGAGCCACTACTGCGGAAGCTGGCGACTCTTAGGGGCATCCCGTGAGAATTGGGATGCGGGACAAGGGTGTCTGCATATGCGGACGACGTCACTGTCATAGTGTCTAGCCACGAGCACATCGAGCAGGTCGGCGAGACACTGAAAAACTACGAAGTGGTGACAGGAGCGAAAATCAACCGGGAAAAGTCAGTGGGCTTGCGGCTCGGCACCTGGAGAAGCAAGCCCATGCCGTCCACCAGCACCTCCGGTCGAGTTGCTCGGGGTCTGGTTCGGTCCAGACCTCCAAATGGAGAAGAACTGGAACGAGATAATGAGTAGGGTGGTCACTCTTGCCCAGCAATGGGCCAAGAGGAAACTGTCCCTAAAAGGTTGTGTGGAGGTGGCGAACACGTACATCACGTCCATCATCTACTATCGCCTGACCGTCGTACCTTGTCTCGACCCTACCATCACCAAACTAGAACGCATTCTCTTCCCCTTCTTGTGGAAAGGATGCGTCCCGATGGTCAGGCAATCCATTTGCTGTCAACACCCGTTAAAAGGAGGGCTGGGCATGCCGTGGTTGATGATGCGCAGACATGCACTGAAACTGCGGCATCTCCAGCTCTATGTAGACAACGGTGAACAGGTGTGGTCACCGTTTGTGAGGCACGCTTTCCCGCAGCTCGTCTCCATAACAGAACTGTAGTCGTAGATCAAAAAGAGGCCGAGGAAGGGCGAATGGTACCGTGAGTGTCGCGTTGCTCTCAAGCAACTATGCCGTCCGAGTCGACCTTGAGTGACTTCGACACAACCAAAGCATTCTATAGGGGATTAGAGGAGGGGAGGTACGTCGACAATCTTGGGGCGAACCTGGGCGTCGATGAGGAAAATCTGACCCGCCTGTTTGAGACGACCTTCGGGCCGGGACCTATGGACAACTTCCAGAGATCCCTGGCCTGGCAGTGCTACCGAGAAGCGCTACCCATTCGGGATAAGCTCAATAGGCATGGCTCGAGAAACACAGGGCCGACCTGCCCAAGATGCGGTCAGAGCAACGAAACCGTTCCGCACGCAATCGTGCAGTGTCCAACAATCTCCGACCTGTGGGCTTATGTCGAACGACTGCTGTCACGTGTGGGACATGTCAGTTTATCAGCCAAGTCTATCGTTAATATCGTCATGCCTCCTTCCTTCAAACGAGAAGGAAGAGCTATTTTTATCCGACTTTATAGTGAAAGAATGTATCTGGTGGATGCGTCTGAAAGGATTAGAGACAAACACTTTCCTCTCTGGTCAATCTCTCATCAATTTCTTCAAGTATCACTTGAAAAGGAAAGTGAGAGTAGAGAGGCAAGTTTTGTCTAGTGAATGTTTTAAAAAAAGATGGGTGAATGAAGCAAGGATGGCACATATGAAGGTCGAAGCCACCTTGACTATGATCCTATGAACCGTAAAAATTAATACAGAGTTGCTGTATTATGTGACTTCATTGACCGAGATTACCGTGGTCTTTTCCATAGGCTTTTCTTTCCACGGGTAAACCTCACCTGTCTTCCCCTTTACACTTTACATTGACATTTCTGTGATAACGATCCCTATTGATCGATTTTTTTCTTTTTTTTGCTTTTCTCTTTCTTTCCATTTATGATCCCTTTTGATTGAAAACCAAACACCTTTTTTCATCTCCAAAAAGAAAAGCTCTACCTTGTAATTTGTCCCGTCTGTGTGGCCAATAAAGAAACATATCTATCTATCTATCTATCTCTCTCTCTCTCTCTCTCTCTCTCTCTATATATATATATATATATATACAGGAGTGAGTGAATAAATGAAAGAAGGGCACTCAAAAAATATATGGGGAATTACATGTATGGATCAAAACAGTTTGATTCAAATTCGTTGGTATGCTGAGTTTCAAGTGTGATGCTAATCTTCAGCCATTTTGAATTTGAATGACAGAAGTTGATGGTTATTGCTGTAACGTGGGTTGCGATTAGTTGTGGAAGGTCACGTTGTGTTGTGGTTTGATGTTGATATATCAGCAACAACAATTGCTTGGAAAATACCGCATGATGAACAGGAAAAATGACCGTATGGTGGACAGGAAATCAGTCATGGGGTAAGTAGGAAGAGGTGGTAGGTGCAAGTATATAGTTGTATATGTGAGTGCATTGATGTGCTCATATGGTTTTGTGCGTATGTCTGTGTATTGATGCAAGCATGTGCATCTGTATATGGGCACACATACACACACATATCTTACCACACACAGACTTATGAATGAACATCTGCATGCACACACACATGTACACGTGTATACAAACACATGCATCACCATGCATGCACACACAGAAACACATGCATATTCATTTATATCTAAAGGCATACCTCAGCTTAAGTCATTTCAATTTAAGTTGTTCTCGATTATACATCAGTTTTCAAAAATAATATATGGAAAAATAATTAAGTTAAGCCATTTTACTCAACTTTACGTCTGTCCACCACAAATATTGGAATCATAAAATCACTATAAATCGTTAAAAGCACATAAAATCATATTACTGTACAATAAATAAGAATAAAAGCATATAAAATATGTACAGTAAATGTTAAGGTACACACCATAAAGTAGTGTAGCTTCATCATCATCATCATCATCATTTAGCGTCCGCTTTCCATGCTAGCATGAGTTGGACGGTTCAACTGGGGTCTGTGAAGCCAGAAGGCTGCATCAGGCCCAGTCTGATCTGGCAGTGTTTCTACGGCTGGATGCCCTTCCTAACGCCAACCACTCCGTGAGTGTAGTGGGTGCTTTTTACGTGCCACCCGCACAGGTGCCAGACGGAGCTGGCAAACGGCCACGGACGGATGGTGCTTTTTACGTGCCACCGGCACGGGGGCCAGTCGGGGCGGTGCTGGCAACGGCCACGAACGGATGGTGGTGCAGACGAGCCTGGCAGACAGCCACGAATGGATGGTGCTTTTTACGTGCCACCGGCACGGGGGCCAGGCGAGGCTGGCAACGGCCATGAACGGATGGTGCTTTTTACGTGCCACTGGCACGAGGCCAGTCTGGGTGGCACTGGCAACGGCCACGAACGGATGGTGCTTTTTATGTGCCACCGGCCTGAGGCCAGTCGGGGTGGCGCTGGCAATGGCCACATTCGGATGGTTCTCTTACGTGCCACCGGCACTGGTAACTCAGCTGCAATTTCCATTGATCAATTTAATCATGAAATCAGCTGTGTTATCTTATTTATCAGTCTTTTGGAGCTCATATTGCACTGCAGTTTCATTATCTACTGTTATGTGTCATTGTCACTTGTAGTTCCCACGCTTGTTTTGAATTCAGATTTGTTTATGTTTGTTTATTGGTTACTTCCTCATTCTCATTTATTTGTGACTTTATTTTTTGCCTCCATGACTCCTAAGAAAATTCATTGTGAAAATGATAAGCATCATGCTATAACATTGGAAGATAAACTGGCTATGATAAAATGCCATAAAAAAATGTGCAAGAGTGGCAGCAATTGGGATGAGTGAGACAACTGTGTTGGCGATTATAAATAAGGACAAGATTTTGCATATATCAAGTCTGAAGCCCCAGGCATGAAGAATTCTGTTATCAATAAGAAAAAATCATTTGTTTTTAAGCTTAAAATAGGTTTTTATTAACCATGTATTATGGAAAATGCTTTCATAAATCAAGTACAGAACTGGGAATGATTATTATAGGTTTAGAGACAAGTAAATTCGGCCTAGCCTAGAGACAAGTTAATTTAAGTCATGTCTCCAGGAACCAGTTAACGATGTTTGCCTGTATATATGCCTGTAGGTATGCCTGTATATATGCATTCCTGCATGCATGTATGCATGCATATTAGTGTGCACACATGTGCATGCACACATGTACTCTCGTATATGTGCATGTATGAGTATACATGTGCATAATGAGCATTGGGGATTGGTAATTGGTGGTCCTGCTCATGGAGTTGGCTGGTGACAGTGAGGATGGAAGATATGAGGCTTGAACAGTAGATTACAACATTTATTTCTGTGCTGCACATCATCTGTAAGTTACCGAGTCTATTATGTTCATACACCATTACACAAGATCATTCTTTATAATTACCATGTAATTGAATATTTTCCAGCAACAACCGTGTATTGGTGCTTGACCAGATGGCATATAAGATATACATACCTTGAAGGTCACCCTGACTCTGTTATTATTATTGTTGCAGGTGATATTATTGTAATATTATATATACATTTATGCTTTTGTCCCTTGGAATCTGATAAGTTGATTGTTGCAAAGTAATGTACATCATATACCCAGAGTATTCAGAAAATTCCAACAGGAATTAATTATAATCCACCTGGTTAAGTACCCACACACCACTGTTGCTGAAAAATATCCAACTAAATTATGAAGTAATTATAAAGAAAAATCTTGTTGTATGGTGCAGAAACAAATGTTGTGATCTATTATTAAAGCCTGATATCCTCTATCCTCATGTTATATCATTCTTATATTAATCTTGTGTGAAGAGGAATTCCAAATGTATATCCAGCCCTGGAATATACCCTACTGTAGAATAACATGTGGTAGCCAAATAATGGCATAAGAGCTCTTAAATGCATGTTATGAGGTTTTTACCTGAATTATACTTTATATATATAAAGTGTATCCTTCAAAAATGTATGCACACTTTAATATATGATATCACATTTACTTTTCATCAATTTCTTGATTTAATCCATTAAAGTGAAGAGAATGAGACTAAGATTTAAACAAAAAATTTTTTGCTGAAGTGCAGCAGGAAGTTTGTAAACACAGTAAAAATGCAAAGACAGTTTAGAGGGGAGTTTGAAATAGATCCACCTCCCAACTTCCCATCTCTCAGATTAGAGATGAGTTTGAAACAGATGAAAATATTCAGAATGTCCTCAAGAAATATTCCAGAAGACTGACTGGATATTGATGATCCCTACAAAAACAAGAAAGGTTACTAGAAACATATTACCAGAATTCAATAAAATATGTGCAAGTAAGTTAGGAAATAGAAATTTCAAAATCAAGTGTTCATTGCATTTTGAAGTGCTGTCATTAGAAAAGTTACTATTTTAAAATATTCCATGTTCCCGCTGAGGATGATCTGAACCCAGGAGTGTGGGTTCTTGACAAGATGTGCGAGAGATGCACTTTACAACAAAGATTACTAAAAGTGATGAGACTATGTTAATTAAAGTGTTGAATTTACCACCATAGTTGTACCTACTGGGGACTTGAGAAGCTGTTTATGACAGAAAAATTTAGTGTTGATTTACTAGGTGTCACAATATAGTGTGGTTTACCATCAAAATAATTAGTTGGTGCATTCGTTTTTTGATGGTACTTTGATCGGTCCCATTTATTTGAACTTGCTGCTACAATTTGTCATGACAAGCATTCAAGAAGACTTTGAAGATGTGAAGTTTTATTTCCAACAAGGTGGAGCACACCAATACTACCATAGGGCCTACATTGATGAGATTTTGCTGAATGAGTGGATTGGATGAAGAGGTTCAGTGGAATATGTTCAGTATTCACTGGATCT
>NC_043004.1:27468499-27483499 GCF_006345805.1 Octopus sinensis
TGTTGTCTTACGATTACTATTAATATATGTATATATATATATATATATATATTATATATATATATCATTTTACATGTTCCCTCCCACATCCATTTCCCAGTTTTCAAAGTTGGCACTGTCAGTGTAGGCACATTGAAAGGTAGGTCTAGCAAGATTGTTGAGATGCTTGAATGGAGGCATGTTGTATGTTGATGTATGTTGCATTCAAGAGGTAAGGTGGAGAGGGGCTTTAGCCAGGTTCTTCATGGGCAAGACACATTGGTATAAAATCTTTTGGGAAGGTAACAGCAATGGAGTTGGTAGTGTGGGCATACTTCTTGGTGAGAAATGGGTGGGTAAGATCAGAGAGGTAGCCAGAGTATGCAATAGAGTACTTAAGCTCAGGCTAGTCTTCCAGAATAGAATAGCAACAATTATATCTGCCAATTTCCCACAAACGGGCCTACCAAATGAACAAATGGGCCAATTTTATGATACTCTTCTGCAAGCTACCTCAATTAGCATGCTGGATGGCAGCCTGGTATCTTCCATGGTGTATATGGGAGCCATGAAATTGGTTCCCGAAATGAAGAGGGAACAAGGCTACTGGAGTTCTGTGATGCAAATAACCTATTGATCTGCAACACGAAATTCAGGAAGCCAGCCAGCCACCTGACAGCCTACCAATCAGGTGACTATACTGACCAGATTGATTACATTCTCACCAGACAGCATGATGCATAGTTGCTCCTAAATACAAAGACCCTTCCTAATGAAGATGTACCCTCCAGCATAAACTAATCATTAGTGACTTTAGACTCCAGGCCAGAAGGATGCCAAGAAGCAGACCAATCTGGAAAAGAAGGATTTGGAAGCTTAAGGACACTTTATATGGTCAGAGATTTAGGGACATCCTAACTGAGAAATTTGATGAGAGGGAGTAGGACCTACAGACTTGTGACATAGAGGGCAACTGAGAATTCCTGTGGGACAGCTTGCTGAGTGCTACAGTCCAAATCTGTGGCTGGTGCAAAGTCCCATCAAAACCTAGAGAGATGTAGTGGTGGAATGATGCTGTGGATATGACCATCAGAGCAAAGAAACAGGCCCAGAAGGCCTGGAAGAGTGGGGTTAGCAGGGAACTGTATCAAATAGTCAGAAAGGAAGCTAGGAGACAGGTATATCTAGTCAAGAGAGAAGCAGAAAAGAAGTTTATCTATATTCAGTGACATGAGGACCAAAGACTTGAAGTGTTTCGGATTTCAAGGCAGTGTGTGAGAGAAAATTGTGATGTCATAGGAGAGAAACATGTCCGCATGGATGATGGTGCACTGGAATTAATGATTCTGCAAAGAAAGAGGCTTGGAAATGCCATTATGAAAGACTGTTGAATGTGGAGAATGAATGGGAGGAAGAGTGTCTGCCGAATGTTGACCCCATTGAGGGACCAACTATGTGAATTGACCGTACCTTGGTGGTGGTGGTGGTATTGATGATGATGATGGTGGTGATGATGATGATGATAATGATGATTATGATGATGATGATGACCTGCTCCTTGACATTTCATTCAACAATATATTGACATGTGTGTCATACATAAACATAGCATTATACAAATATGTAAAAAGAAAATATGGTGTAAATAAATAGTCAACACAGTATCACGATCATCATTTAACATCCATTGTCCATGCTGGCATGGGTTGGAGGGTTTGACTGGGGCTGGTAAGCTGGAAGGCTGCACCAGACTCCAGTCTGATTTGACATGGTTTTCTACGGCTGGAATCCCTTCCTAACACCAACCACTCCGAGAGTGTGATGGGTGCTTTTACATGTCACCAGTACGAGCACCATTTGCATGACACTGGGGTGCTTTTATGTGCCACCAGAATGAGTGCCAATTTGCATGACACTGGTATCTGCCATTAATGCGATTTTGCTTGGCTTGATGGGTCTTTTTCTCAAGTACAACATAATGCTAAAGGTCTTGTCTCTGAGAGGCCCAACACTTGAAAGGAACTCAGCCACTTTGCCTCCATGAGGCCCAACACTCAAAAGATGTTCTTTACGTGCCCCCACATGGGTGCACTTAGCTTATTGAGTCCTCTGAAGCACAGTACATTGCCAAAGTTCTCGGTCACTAGTCAATGCGTCTGTGAGGCAATGTATATTCACTTCCTGTATTATATATAAGTTTACAATACAGGAAGTAAACTTACAGTTTCATAACTAGTCGAATGGCCATTTAAATAAGAAAGTTTATCTGTTCATATTGTTCTGCAAGGTTGTTGCAAAGAAAGAGGTGGGCACATGAATAATATTGTTGGGTAGATGAAGCAGTTTATTAATTGTGAAGAAGTTAAGAATTATACTAAGTGTTTCTTTGTTTTGAAACTGAAAACTTTTATGCCCAAAGGATCAACAGTTTGTTACATAGATGGGATTATGTTATCAATAATGAGAGGAAATATTTTCTTGATTAAATTAAGACCATAGAAGCATTTGTTTCTTTTCCATTTTGAAAGCTAAAGGACTTACTGTATACAGATTTTTGGTAAACTGTGATTAAAGCATTTGTCCTTTGACAGCTGAATATTTTCTTTACTGATAATTATTTAGCTGTGGGTAGGAGTTGTTGACTGAGCAGACTGTGGCAGTATAGCAGGTAAAGTTGTATGTCATTCTACAAGTACAACACAATAAAAGAAAAGAAAAATATATAGAGGGTGTCTGGGTAAATTGTATAAAAGGGAAAGAAACAGAATATCCCATCCAAAAATAAAAGTATTTTAAAAAATCAAAAAAATATCAATTAGTTTATGGCTTGGAGACAACAGTTTACTCAAAGAACCTCCCTCAGCTTCCACAACAGTCTCAAGATGACTCTGGAACTTGGTGCATGTGATCCTTACTGCATCCCTAGGAATATCTTCAAGCACCTTGATCATGGCCACCTGTTCAGCTTTGGTGTTGCAGATAAAGAGTTTGGTGTCTTTCTCAACCATGCCTCACTCATAGTAATCCAATATGGGAAATTAGGAAGCCTGAAATAGGAGCTGATGAAATCATAGAAATTCTCCAACATTCACTTCTGACTTGCTGGAAGTATGGCACAAAACCAAATCCTGCTCCTGCACATATGGCCTTCCAGCAACAACCCTCTCCAGTAGCTTAACAATAATCATCTGAATTGAGGCTAAGGCCAAGTTCAAAGATGTGGATTGGCATCATGTTGCCCTCACTGGAGATACACACAAAAACAATCACAGTTTAGAGGAACTTGGTTATCATGATATGTAAAACATCACATGGAATGCAGGTAAGGCATGGGTGCTATGCAACTAGTCCTGGCAGAAGTTCTTTTCATCTGAGAAGAATCTGATCATCCCCAGCTCAAAAGGATGCCTCAGCTTGTTCAGGAGCTTCTTTGTCTTCATCAAAAGGTTCTCCTTAGCTTTGGATGTCAGAATTTGTCCCTTGCACCTTTTGTATGAGTGGTAGTAAAGGTCCTCATTCAGGGCCAACTTCATGGTGGTGACTTCAACACCACTCTTTCTTGCCAAAGCCCAGATTCCCTTGCTTGGATCTTCCATCACACTATCCTGCAGGTGTCAAATGAATTCCAGCATGTGAACACAGCCAGAATGCCTGTTGCATCCCTTCCTGCTGGCCACAACATCGTAGTCTTTGTTGCATCTGTCCATATCACATCTAACAGACTTTACAGAGTTCACAAAGCATTGAGTGGCAGTCATGATGTCAATATTTTGATAGCCAACTTGAATCATCATGATATAGATAGCTCTTTTCCAATATTTAGGTGGCTTCCATTCCTCCATGTCAACTAACTTTTCCTCAACTACAATTTTAATCTTTATGCTCACCAATACATCATACTGTTCCTCAAAAAAAGAGACATAAAATATTGTCACACTTAACTCAAACACCCTGTAATATGGTAGTCATTTGTAGCATGTTTCCCACTTATACCACTTTCAACACTGTACCATGTGTATTGTATGTACTACTTGTACTATCAATAACATCTACATCACCACCACCACCACAAACATCTACACCAACCATACCATCTGTATTTCATGTACCACTTATACCACCACTAATACCTTCTACATCATCTGCACTGTATGTATGATGTGTATCATCTGTATAATCAGTATCAGCTGCAAGATCTATTTACACTATTTGCACCATTTATACCATCTGTACAATATGTGCAACTTTTACCACTTGCACTCGAAGCACTCTCTGCACAATATGCATCATATCCAAACCATCATCAATGACTGACATCATCTCCACCATCTGCATAAAATGTGCAGTTTGCATCATTATCAGCAACTACCTAGGCACCACTGACTGTGTCATCTGCGCCATTTGCAGAATACACATAATGTGCACCATCATCGCTGATCACATTGTGTCTTTAACGGCATCGACTGCACCAGCTGCTCTTATTCTTATGAATAGACTATTAAATCGAATTAAGGAAAATTTGTTTCCATTTCAAGAGAAAGAAGAATATAAATGAATTCAACTAAATAATTCATTGATTTTTCTTTATATATTTTTCTCACACAGTGATGTATTTATGAGGAATATATATGTATATATATGCATAGATAATTATATGAATATACACATATATTTAAATAAATATATATATATATAAATCTATATTCATATACATACATACATACATACATACATACATACATACATATACACACACATACACACATGCACACATATACATACACACACACATATACATAAATATATGTGTGCGTGTATGTGGTATGTGTGTGTGTTTGTGTGTGCGTGTGTGTGTGTGTGTGTGCATAGTGTATCCATCCAAAATTAAAATAGTGCAATAATGTTAAGAGATCATTTTCTGTGTGACAATATCAAATCTAGAGAGATATATCTACCTATTTGTGTCTCCAGACAATAGTTCCACTGCTTCGTAAAAGTAGCCATTGTTAGGGCAAAAATAATCATTTCACTGATTAATTTAATTACTGATGAAAACAAAAGTTTATTTTTAACCATTTTATTATTTGCATTTAATTAATTCATGTTTGAATGTATAAAATCTGTAATGCCTCCGTTTAGCCATGATTTATTTCATAATTATTTTTATTTTTAATAGTTCTATTGATTAAGAAATTGGTAATGCCAAATAGACAAGAGAGGTATATAAATCAAGGCAATGAAGTAGAGCAAATTCATCAATTGTTATTCAGTCATTGTTTCTACAGTGTAATCAATGACCTATCCACAGACATAGCTAATTAAGTTATAAACTAGTTAATATGGCTCTCTAAATATCTATAAGTCGAATATAACCTTATTTAACTCAGATTTATTTCACTGAACCATTTTGACTAACCAAGAGATTATAAGGTTTTCTACTGCTGCTGCTGCGGCTACTACTACTACTACTACTACTACTACTACTGATGATGATGATAATAATGGTATTAATAATAATAATAATAATAATAATAATAATAATAATAATAATAATAAATGATAATAATTGGGATATAGAAAAGGCCAATGCTTCCCTCAAATATCAAGAACAGCAGGATATAATTGGTGTAGAAGTGAAAGCAGTGCTTGCCACATCAAAGAGATGGAAATCCCCAGGTATAGATAAGATACCAAATTTTTGGCTGCTTTAATGAGCACCCACCACAACTTAGCCATAGCATTCAATGAAGTCGTGTCCAACTCTGTGAAAGCCCCAAAGTGGCTTACAGAAGGGATAACATATCTCCTACCAAAAACAGAAGAAACTACTAACCCCCTCAAAATACCAACCCATAACATACCTCACCACCATATATAAACTATTAGCAACTATAATAGTGAATAGAGCATATGAAGTTTTGGACAATAGGAAGTTATTCCCAGTGGAACAAAAGAGATGTAAAAAGGACCGATTACTGATTGATAAAACGGTCATTGAAAATTGCAAATCCAAACGTAGAAACCTTAGCACTGCTTAAATAGATTATAAGAAGGCTTTTGACAGTGTTCCCGATGTATGGATCATCAAGACTCTGGAAATTTACAAGATAGCTCCAACAATTGTGAACTTGTTAAAGGTAATCATGAATTCGTGGAGAACCACCCTCATTTTAAACCATACACACGAATACACCACCTCACCAGACATCAATATCACCTGTGGTATCTTTCAAAGTGAATCATTATCACCATTACTATCCTGCCTCGCTCAGTTCCTTTTATCCACACAACTGAATAATGGTGCCCTAGGAATGATATCAAAAAGGGGCTGACTGCTACCTGTCTCAGATACCAGGAAATCCAAAAATGGAAGAAATTTAAAAAATAGTGCACATGAGAACTGCTCTTATCCTATGAAAAATATTGCCTATGTAATTCCAAAAACATTTTAATTTGTAAACATTGCCAAAAGTACTTTTAAATGTACATAATTGCAAACACCTTCTACTGTCATATTAACATCACGCAATCATCGTATCACCAAATTACTTTTAAAGCAAACTTCTAATTTTCTTATGTTCTGACAGACATTCTCTAGAACAATACTCTGTGCAAAACCAGATAAATGGCACCCTACTATTAACACCAAGTTGAACTTCTAACTTGTTGTCTCTTGAGATCTCCAGGCAAAAGCCAAACATATAATGATAACAATAACAATAATAATAATAATAATAATAATGATAATAATAATTATAATAATAATAATAACGGTTTCAAATTTTGATTAGATTAACCCCAGTTCTCAACTGGTACTTATTTTACAGACTCCAAAGCAAAGTCAAGCACAGTCAAATTAGTATACAGGATATGAAGATGGCCGCCAGGCATTGTGCCCAGTTTGCTAACGACTCTACCAATAACAACAACTAATAATAATAATAATAATAAATGCTCTGATGCAGTACCATGCACTGGCTTTCTGATCTTAACTGATAGGAAGTGTTATCATGTACTTGTTTTGTCTTAGAATAAAAGATGGGCTACAGCAAATATTCTGCTCAATACCACAGATTTGCTCGTCAGTTGTTTGAACTTAACCAGTTGAGCATGTCCCTTAGTGACTGACGATATGTGCATCTCTGATCACGAGCAGAAGTATTTGGGGAGCATCATAACCATGTGTTGAGAGGAATTCTTTGGGGCTTGAATAATTCACCTCTGGAAACATGGGTATTTTGTTCAATATTCTTAAACAACCCTTATTCAGGGATCTTTTGAGTGGAAAGGGCTACTTGCCCTGAAGAAAATTCTAACTGGGCCCCACCTGTAAAGTCATGTTCTGTTTATCTTGATTCAGAGTTCACCATGTCGCATGCATATGGTTGTGATGCATGTGTCTGGAGTACTATTATCAGATGGGTAGTCATGATGGGTGTACTGGGCTTCATATATTTTACGCCTGTGTCATGTTGATGGCATGCACTGCTCTCTCGCTCATTAATAATAATAATAATAATCCTTTCTACTGTAGATATAGTGACTGAAATTTGAAGGGAGGTTATGTTACATGATTACATCACCTGCAGTGATTAATCCTGAAAGAAGGAAAGGCAAAGCCAACCTTGGTGGAATTTGAACTTTTTATATGGCACCAACATAGGTGCTTTTTACTTGGCACCAGCACCTGTGACCTTTCAGCTGAGAGAGAATGTGAAACTGAGAGTTTAAAGTTTGATAGAGGGGCAGAGGTAGCCCTCTTACTATCTAGGAGATAAGTTGCAACTTCAGTAGGATATAGAAGGAAAGGAAGGTAAGAGAGAGTTAGAGAGAGAAACAGAGAGACAACCAGAGTGAGATAGAGAGGGTCTGCCCACGGGGAACAGTGGGAGAGCAGTAAGTCACTAATAACAACAACAACAACAACAATATTTAAAGTGGGAAATACGGAGGTTGTGGTTAATGAAGAGAGCAGGCGTGATACCAACAGTAACTAGTGCACTTGGAAGTATCAGTACTCAACTATCAACATGGCTGAAAAAGATTGGTGCAAGTGTGAAGGTAGAACACCTACAAAAATCAGCATTGCTTGGAACTGCAAGAATTCTTTGAAGCATGACCAGTAAACAAGTGTCACCTTAGTCAGCTGGCTGTGGACACCTAACACTTTCCATCATACTCAGCAAAATATGATAATAATTCTTTCTTTCTACAAGCAGAGGGCCTGAGATTTTGGGGGAGGGGTTTCATTGATTACATCGACTCCAAAGATCAACTGGCTCTGAAAGAATAACAAGCAAAGTGGGCCTCAGCAGAATTTGAACTTAGAACCTAAGGGCAAATGAAATACCTCTAAGTATTTTGAGAAGGATTCTAACCATTCAACCAGTTAGCAGCATTTATAATAATGATGATGATGATGATGATGATGATGATAATTAGCTCTGATGCAGTACCAGACAGTAGTTCTCATGGTTTCTGATCTTAACTGATCAGAAGTGTTATCATGTATGTTTTGTCTTGATGCAAAAGATGGGCTACAGAAAATATTTTGTTCAATGTCACAGATTTGCTTGTCAGTTGCTTGAGCATGTCCCTTAATAGCTGACAATATGTACATCTCTAGTCATGTGCAGGAGTAGGTGGGGGAGCATCATAGCTATGTGTCGAGAGGAATTCTTTGGAGTTTGACTAATTCACCCTTGCAAATCTGGGTGTTTTGTTCAACATCCTTAAACAACCCTTGTTCAGGAACCTTTTGAGCAGAATGGGCTACTTGACCTGAAGAAAATAGCAACTGGGCCCTACCTGAAAGATCATGCACTGGTTATTTTCATATGAGATCACTATGTCATGCACATGTGGTTGTGATGCATGTGCCTAGTGTATTCTTATCAGACGGGGAGTCATATGGGGTATATTGAGTTTTTTATATTTGAACCCCAGTGTCACTTTGATGGCATGCATTGCTCTCTCATACAATAATAATAATAATAATAATAATAATAATAGTAGTAGTAGTAGTAGTAGTAGTAGTAGTAGTAAAGTTACAACACACTAACATGGATTCTGATAATGAAGATATACACCTACATTTATGGTTCATTACATTTATTTCAAAACTCACTCTTAATCCTATTTACAAACTGATGAAAAACGTTGTCTAAAAATTGTCAATACAATCATGTAAAACAATGGTTGGTGGATCCCCCACACCCACATTCAAATTTGAAGCTGTATGCTGACAGTTTATGGCAAAACAGTAATTTAATATAAATTACCGTGCTATGGATTTGTAAAATTAAATACTCACTGTTTTTTCAGTACTGATGCACACTCACAAGTTCTCATGTACTTTTGCACTATGTTTGTGGTATTAAAAGGGTTTCCCCCACTCCCTCTCTCAAAATTAGAATAAGAGATAAATCATTTACCTCTATTACAAAAATATTGAAGTCAAAGGCTACATAATTCAGCTCCATTCCCCTACCACCTGACTCATTGGTGCTCTATATAGATCTATAAATATATTTATAATTGTGGAAATTTGCCATTCCTATCAGTATATTATACATTGGGTGTGAGCCAAAGAAGATGTTTCTCTATGGTTGATTGACTTACTAGAAATAGAAACCAAATATCATTTAGGCATACTGTAAAAAATGAAGGACATGTTGAATTATGCAGTTCTGGATAAATTGAGACTGAAAATAAATTGAGTAGTTGGAGCTGGAACTTACTTAATCAAGACTGACCTGCAAACTAAGCAACAACTGCATCAAATGTTATATTATACAGGCATATAACAATAATTTAAAGGTATCTAAAATACACTTTCAAAAAGGAAATCATGTGTTTGCATATTAAAGAATTCGATAACACAAAGCTGCAGAAGAAAATATAGGAGGGAAAATGCTCAGAGAATCATTCCTTAAAATTACCAAATTGTGAAGAAAGATCAAAATTCAATTGCATTTTATATTTAGTCTAAATCTTAATTTTAAAAAACAAATAATTTTCATGAATAAAATTAAATTTTTATTCAATAATTACTGTTCGATAAACAAAACAGAAATCTAAAATAAGCTGAAAAACTGATAATACAATATGTATATATGTTTGAACTATTTCTCTTTTTAATTTAGAGTAAATTTTGACTGTCCATCTACTTGATAGCAAGGTTGTGAAAGAAAGCTTGTTTTAACCATTATCCTTTAATTCTTAAGAAGGGCTCACAGATTACCATTGTCCCAGATATTGTTATCTTTTATAGCATATGAATTTAGGTTTTGTGTTCTCACCCCAAGAACCCAAATTTAGCCATACTTTGCTCCAGTTAGGTTGGTATGTACTCAGTTGCTTCAATAATAATAGGTATGAAGCTGAAAGTGTATCTTGGATTCTAGATATGTAAACTCCTTATCAATGGTCCATAGATGACTTCTTTCTCTTGTATTTTTCAAACTATGTTTGTGTTCAGAGGGCAGCTGATTTCCACCACAGAACATATCTTTTCCTTCTGATCCCACACAACAATATCTGGCTGGTTCTCATTCAACTATCAGGCTGTTTTAATTTCTAAGTTCCTCTAATGTTCTTTTGACCCATTGGTTTCAATGGAATCAACTTTGCCTGTAGGTGTTTTCTTTTTTGCTTCCCTCTGGCCACCACCACATCATGCTCTGTGGGGAAATAATATCTGGACGACATTGCCTTGCATTTGGCAATAATGTGCTTGATGTCTTTAGTCTTGGTCTTACACATTCTATATTTGTTGCCTGTCAATGCTTTCTGCCTCTTGGTACTTGGTACTTGGTGGGGATTTCTTGTTCTTGAATTGCATGGAAGTAACCGCCAAAGTGGGATGTCATAAACTTGCTAGTACATCATGCCAAGTACCCATGTATTATCTTCCCAGTGACCCGGTCCATTTCTTTTTATTTTGTTCTTCTGATAAATAGATTTTATCAATGCTCCTTGGACAGAAAGCTTTATCAATTCTTATTTCATACAACTCATCAAGTTCACTAGCTATTCTAATTATATTATTGATTTCGTGGTCACACATCTGGATAAGATAGTAACTGATTTCTTTCCTCTGCTGCAGATATTGTTTCAGTGTCACAATACCTGCTTCCTATGACATCAATACAGATTTGAGGCTATGGTCACCAGCTTTGCATGAAAAGTATAGCCTGTCTCTTTGAAGATTTGGGTATGAGATATGTGCATGCTGAGTTTGTGCCAAAACTGCATTCAGTTACAGTAGTTTTTTGCTAATCACAACATTCCATACATCCAATAACCACCAAATTCTCCAGATCTCACCCCATGTGACTTTTTTTCTCATTCCAAAAGTTAAATCCCACTTGAATGGAACAAAATTTCCAGATGTTAAGAAAATCCATGAGAATGCAATAAGGCAGCTGTTTGCTGTCCTAAAAAAGGAAATGGCACCAGATTAAGTGTGTTGTTTTTGAAGGGGACTACTTTAAAGGAGATTAAATGCCAAATTGATATGTGTTGTAGCTTTCTCTTAACGGCACTAGTCCTGATACTATTTTATCAGCCTTTATATATATATATATATGTATTTCGTTTTTGGATTTGGTTTGCAAGATTCTTTATGCTTTATGTGAGTTTGAGTGTTGAAGCATATTCTGCTATGTCTGGAGAGAGTCATTTTCTTTCTGTGCCTTATAATTTAACACACTTGAGTGTGTTAAAGTATAAGGCGCAGAAAGAAAATTACTCTCCCCAGACACAACAGAATATGTATATATATATATAGATTGATGGATGGATGGATGGATGGATAGATGGATGGATGGATGGATGGATGGATGGATGGATGGACGGATGGATGGATGTGTGAGTGTGTGTGAGAGATATATATTGAGAGAGAGTGTGTGCATGTTTACAAATGTGCATATATGATTGTTTGCATGCATGTGTCTTGTTATGGATGATTTGATAGATTTTCCTGTATACACATGTTCTTCAATAAGTGGTAATTTGTTTCACAAAATCAGACATGTCCAGTCAAGTATCTCTGTCCAACCATACTAAACGACTTATACAAACATATCTAAATAGTCATAGAAACACATAAATATATCATTTATACATGTGTGTGTGTGTATGTACACTACATGTATATATCAAGTCATCCCATAAATTCTGTTCAAATTTTGAATAAAGAAAACAAGTGACCAAATGTTATATTTAATGAAATTTAATCATCAATGTACTTTCCCTGATTATCTATGACTTCCTTCCATCAATTTACAAGCTTTTTAATCCCACCAATGTAAAACTCTTATGGTTTCAAAGCAAAGAACTCTGAAATGTCAGTTTTGACCTCTTCCTGGCCTGCGAAAGTTATGTCCCCCAAATGATTCTGTAAACTACAAAACAGATAGTGGTCTGAAGGAGCAAGGTTGGGAGAATAAGGTGGATGAGGAATTTTTTCCCAACCAAGCTCTTCGATCTTTTGTGATGTGATCTTTTCAGTGTGGGGTCGCACATTGTCCTAATGAAACATCACTCCTTTTCAATTCGCTAAAGCAGGTAGTTTTTTCTTCAAAGCTTGGTTTAAACACTCTAATTGCTGACAGTAGACTTGAGCATTGATTGTTGCAGTAGGTGGTAACAATTCAAAGTGAATTACTCCTTTGCAATCCCACCAGAAAGAGAGAAGAACCTTTTCCCCATGAAGTTCTCTTCTCGGTTGTGGTTGAGCCTTTTCCCTTTTACCAAGCCACTATTTACAACATTTAACATTTCAATAAAAGATCCATTTTTCATCAGCAGTCACAAGTCTATCCAAAAAGGATGAAATGAGTTCATGAGAATGGAGAGAAGAGCAGATGTCAACTTGGGATTGCAGTTGCTTTCGGACAATTCATGAGTCACCCATTTTCCAAGTTGTTCAAGATGACAATGAACAGATGTATGGTTTGAACTAAGCTTTAATGCCAGTTCTTCAACTGATAATGCAGGATTTTCTTCAAGTATTACCTCAAGGAGCTTATCATTACACTCAACTGGACATCCTGTTCAATCTTCATCTTCAAGCCTGAAATCTCCACTTCTGAGTTTTGCAAACCATCTTCTGCAAGTTCTTTCATTCAAGCATTCTTTCCCATAAACTGAGTGTATGTTTCGAGTTGCTTCAGTTGCAGAGTTACCTTCTTTGTACTCATAAAGCATTATGTGCCTCAAATGCTCTTTGGATACTTCCAAAGAAATTCTGTAAAATAATATTCAATTAGTTTAAATGTACACAAATGCATAAAAATAATTTTAAATTCCATTAGACATTCTAAATTACTATTAAATTTCATTCAATTTTAAAAAAGTTAAAATCGGACAGAATTTATGGGATGACCTGATACATACATATATATATATATAAACATACACACAAGTGTGTGCATATATGTATATACATGTACTGTACATGTATATATATATATATACATATATGTAGACATATACATATATAATTAATTTTAGGATTCATTTGAATCAAGGTATTATAAAAGCAAGGACTCCAAGTTATAGTTGAGATTAGGGTAGCCATGTTTGTACTTAATACTGACGATATCAGTTTATTCATCAATAAAAAAACATGTTTGAGTTCTAGTGAACCATAACCTATTTGTGTTCTCTCCCACTCTCTCTCTTTCTTTCTCTCTCTCTCTCTCTATATATATATATATATATATAATCTAAAATAATCTATATATATATAATCTAAAATAAGCTGAAAAACTGATAATACAATATGTATATATGTTTGAACTATTTCTCTTTTTAATTTAGATGAATTTAGAGTAAATTTTGACTGTCCATCTACTTATGAAGACTTTGGTTTTAGCTAGGTTGACTCTAAAGCCCTTTGATTCTAATCTTTGCTTCCACACCTGAAACTTTTCCTCTAGTTCTGATAGAGACTCAGCAATTAGAGCAAGGTGATCAGCATAGAGGAGTTCCCAGGGGCATCCTGTCTTGAATTTCTTTGTTATTGCTTGGAGGACTATGATGAGTAAGAGGGGGCTGAGGTCCGATCCTTGGTGGACCCCTACTCGGAATTCTTCACTATACTTATTGAGAACCCTCACCCTACTGACAGCATCCCTGTACATGGCTTGCACAGCTCTCACTAATCATTCATCTATCCCTAGTTTCCTCATTGACCACCAGATAAGGGATCAGGGGACCCTGTCAAAAGTTTTCTCCATGTCAACGAAAGCCAGGTACAGAGGTTTATCTTTCGCTAGGTCTGTGTATGCACACATACACAGGTAACAGGTATATGAATATATATGTACATATATATTTTGATACTTGTATATAAGTAAATACATACATATATATGTGTATGTGTGTGTGTATGCCACTATATATGTATGTAAATACATTTTAACATATGAATATATATGTTTGTATATTTATATAAAGAGAGTGAGAGTGACAGATAGACAGATAGACAAACAGACTGACAGACAGATCGATATAGAGAGATATATAGATAGACAGACAGATAGACAGATAGACAGACAGACGGATAGATAGATAGACAGACAGAAAGACAGACAGATAGATAGATAGATAGATAGATAGATAGATAGATAGATAGATAGATAGATAGACAGACAAAAATACGTTTCAAAATTTCAGCTATATTTACTGCGCGTTTCACATAGATGAATTTGCAGCACTTACTATTGTAAACAGCCAAATCAACTAAGCATAAACCTTCAAAGATTCTATAGATTCCATCTTTTATATTTTGCCACCTATCTCATTTCAATTGTTTTGTTCACAAAACTAATTTGCTTATTGTCAATTCCTTCAATCTCAATACATTTGTATTTTCTCATTTTCCTCTTAAATTCTTGGAGATTCTTTTTGTCTTATTTTCCACCATAAACTAATTAATTTTGCATATATATACATATGTATACACGTACATACATATATGTATATATATATATATATATACATATATATATA
>NC_043004.1:27485999-27508499 GCF_006345805.1 Octopus sinensis
AGTTTTAACATTCTAGCTTACTTCTGTTTACAGCACAGCTTGGAAGGAACATGTGTAGCATGTGATCATCGCATTGACTGTGACAGAGAAAGTTGAGCAGAGAATCTGCATCAAATTTTGCCAAAGTCTTGGTGATACCTGCTCAGAGACCTACACAAAGCTTTCAAAACTTTTTCATTGTTTCATGTGTGTGTATATATTTGTGTGTCTGTGTCTGTCTCCCTCCATCACTTGGCAACCGATGCTGGTGTGTTTACATCCCCATAACTTAGCGGTTTGGCAAAACAGACTGATAGAATAAGTACTAGGCTTAGAAAGAATAAGTCCTGGAGTCGATTTGCTCGAATAAAGGTGGTGCTCCAACATGGCCACAGTCAAATGACTGAAACAAGTAAAAGAGAGGGTTCTCAACACAATCAAGGAAATCTCGTGCAACTGAAACCCAAGTGTGATTTTGGTCAGCTAAAAGCAGTTTTGGCACAAATTTGGTAGATACATGTCTCTTACCTAAATCTGCAGTAATTATGGACTGAACTGAACCATACTTAATCTGCACATTCTCTAATAACTCTCAGATAGTGATTTGACGATTTCCCCTCAAAACTGCATGCACATCTGCGATGTTTTCCCCAGTTCTGCTGGTTGCTGGTTGCAGGTCTCTCAGAATGTTCGTCAATATTGACGTTTTTTCAGCCATCTTGTAAATGCCTGAATCACTCTTACACTTGTACATGGCTTATACAATCCTCTCCATACATTTTCTGCAATTTTGCATAGGCCTCTGAGCAGATATTGCCATGACAACTTTCTCTGTCATCGTCAATACAACAATAACAGACTACACATCTTTCTTCCAAGCACTGCTGTAAACAGCAGAAATGAGCTAGAACATCAAATCTTAATGCACATGCTCAGCAGAGTTCAAGGTCAATCTTTGCCAAGAAGCTTTACATTGTGTGCTTTAGCTTCATTACCATGGCAATAGTCTGGACACTTATTCATCAGAACACATATATATATATATATATATATATATATATATATGTATATATATCGGCGCCGCGCGTGGTGCTCTTTTGGCCGTCATCGTTTCTTGCGGCAGCGGTCTCGGTGCGCTCGCGTCGTGCCGTCGGCCGGCCGGTTTCGACGTTGGGGTGTCGTGCACGTTGCGACAATGAAAAACCACCACTTCTGTAGTTTCCTCATTCACTCGATGGAGAAGGGATCGGGCCGTCGCCGAGCGGTGGTTTATTATCTGGTGCGAAGCGCGCGGTGCATGTCAAGTGCCTTTGCGGGCACCGACGCAGCCGATGTGCAACCCTTAGTCGAGGAGTTTGACTGGGGCGGTACGTCTGTCAAACGGTAACGCAGGTGTCCCAAGGCGAGCTCAGCGTGGACGGAAACCACACGTCGAGCAAAAGGGCAAAAGCTCGCTTGATCTCGATTTTCAGTACGAATACGGACCGCGAAGCGTGGCCCATATATATATAGTTTATATCCATTTAAAAGAAGAAGAAAATTGTATATTGTTAACATCTTAACTTACATCTGTTTCTTGTAAATTTAATATTTACAGAGTATTAATAGAAACAGCTGTAAGTGAAGATGACTAATTTGCTGTTAATAATAAACGATTATTAATCTCCCAATGTCCATTTTATTCTTCTTTTAAATGTGTGTGTGTAGTGAAGGCATGTAACTTAGTGGTTAGGGTGTTGCACTCATGATCTACCGACTTTGAGATTGATTCCCAGACCAGGCAGTGCATTGTGTTTTTGAACAAAAAACTTTATTTCACATTGCTCTGCATGGACGAGTAGGAGAGTACCAGAATCATTGGCATTTTGGTCAAAATGTTTAACCATATATCTTCTTGTTCTCTACAGTTTGAGTTCAGATCCTGCCTGCCTGAATAAAGCAACAGGAAATCACTCCAGTATTTATACCAAGTGTATAGGCACAGGAGTGGCTGTGTGGTAAGTAGCTTGCTAACCAACCACATGGTTCCAGGTTCAGTCCCACTGCGTGGCATCTTGGGCAAGTGTCTTCTGCTATAGCCCCGGGCTGACCAATGCCTTGTGAGTGGATTTGGTAGGCGGAAACTGAAAGAAGCCTGTCGTATATATGTTTATATATATATATATATATATGTGTGGGGGGGGGGGGTTGTGTGCCTGTGTTTGTTCCCCTAGCATTGCTTGACAACCGATGCTGGTGTGTTTATGTCCCCGTTACTTAGCAGTTCGGTAAAAAGAGACCGATAGAATAAGTACTGGGCTTACAAAAAGAATAAGTCCTGGGGTTGAGTTGCTCGATTAAAGGCGGTGCTCCAGCATGGCCACAGTCAAATGACTGAAACAAGTAAAAGAGTAAAAGAGTAAGTGTAGTCATAACAGCTGGAGTTCTAGTAATCTACTAAACAGTGGGACTCTCTATACGACCCTCTCAGGTCGTATAGAAAGTGCTGGTGAAGGTTCACATACACAGAACCTTCCTAAGAGCAGACCACTGCTAGTGTATATATATGCTTCTTTATTACCCACAAGGGGCTAAACATAGAGGGGACAAACAAGTACAGACAAACGAATTAAGTCGATTACATCGACCCCAGTGCATAACTGGTACTTAATTTATCAACCCCGAAACGATGAAAGGCAAAGTCGAACTCGGCAGAATTTGAATTCAGAACGTAACGGCAGACAAAATACAGCTACACATTTCGCCTGGCGTGCTAATGGTTCTGCCAGCTTGCCGCCTTTATATATACATATATATATATACATACATAAATACATACATACATATATATATATGTATATATATATATACATATACATATATATATATATATATGTATATACATATACATATATATATGTATATGTATATATCTATATGTTTATGTATATATATATATATATATATATATATATATATATATATATATACATATATTCACACATATATATTTTATACACATACACACAAAGTTTGCTATCCAACTACTTGGTTTTAGGTTCAGTTCCACCATGCACAAATATCTTTTACTGTAGACACAGGTCAACCAAAGCCTTCTAAGTAGATTTAGTGTATAGAAACTGGAAGATGTATTGTGTGTATGTGTGTGTGTGTGTGTGTGTGCACGTGCACATGTGTATGTGTGAGCTTGTGTGTTGTATCTATAATTTTTAAAAACTGACTTTTGTTATCACATTGATAGCCTCTGAGTATAACATTAAGGCTACAAGTGTGTGTGTGGAATATGCAGCCACTTATATAGAATAATGCAATGACTCAACAATTCCATTGGAATACTGATCATCATTGAATTTGATATGAGGTCCCTTTTATAAAGGATACTGGTCACAAGCAGCTGTAAACTGATTAGTCCAAACATCTCAAGTTCACCCCAGATTGTGATACGCGTGTCAAATAGATTGATATTGATATGGCAGAAGAATATTATCTTACCAGCTTACAGGAGACAGATGGATGCACATGTACACACACACACACACACACACACACACACATACATGCATGCACAACTGAGCTACATGCTCATGTAATGGATGTTTTGCATATCTTATGAAACTCAAATATATTTATATTAGAGAAAGCACTGATAACAAGATTTTTCTCTTCCTTTATGTCATCATTATCCTTGTTTAACATCCTATTTTCCATGCTGGCATGGGTTGGCTGGCTTAGCAGGAACTGATGAGCGAGGAGACTGCACTGACCGCCAGTGTCTGCTTGGCATACTTTCTACAACTAGATGAATCTCTTAATGCTAACAACTTTACAGTGTGTTACTGAGTGTTTGTTTTTGTTTTGCTTTTTTTGTGGCAACAGCACTATTGAGGTTACCAATATCTTGCAAGGCAAAACCCCTTAACTGAGTGGAATATAGTTTAGAAAGACATGAAAGTATAATTGAGGGAATAGAACAAGACTCTCGCTGAAGAGGTGAATAGATAGCTTCACCAACTGGGAAAAGAATGTGAAATGGTGCAGGCATAACCTGAAGGTTGAAGGGAGAGAGAGAAGAGGGGCAGAGAAACAGGAAAGATGTGTGGATAGGTAAGTGCATCAGAGGGAAAATTGTGTCAGATAATTCAAGATTAGGATTAAGGTGGATACAGTGAATGTCAGTTTGGGGGAGGAGAAGTGATGGACACATATCTAGGTCTATTTCTCTCTTTATTATATATTTATATATATATATTCTTTTATTCTTTTACTTGTCTGTCATTAGACTGTAGCCATGCTGGGGAACAATCTTGAAGAATTTTTAGTTGAACAAGTTGACCCTAATACTTATTTTCTTTTTGTTAAACCTGATACTTATTTTACTGGTCGCTTTTACCAAACTGCTAAGCTACAGGGATGTAAACACACCAACACCACTAAAAATCATTACATTCACTTCAACATTTAAATTTAATTTGCCAAAATATTTTCGTCACTTTGAGACTGAGATCTGTTCACTGACTAAATTTCACGCTGCATCTGAGAAAGTAACAGTTCATGATATATATGCACTTATGTCTGTATGCATGCATGTATGTATGTATGTATGTATGTATGTATGTATGTATGTATGTATGTATTATGTATGTATGCATGCATGTATGTATGTATGTACGTATGTATGTATGTGTACATGTAAGTATGTGTGTATGCATGTATGTATGTACTTATGTACCTATGTATGTACGTAAGTATTTAGGTATGTAAGTTTGTGGATGTTTCTGTGTGTGTGTACATGTGTACGTACATGTGAATGTGTACATGTGTACGTACATGTTTATGTACTGATATGTGTGTCTGTTCAAGTTGTGTACATGACTGTTATTCTGTCGAAGATTGTATACACACACACAAACACACATATGTGTGTGTGCATATGTCCCTTGCACTACCATCTAATGGTGAATGGATACAATGTCTTAGATACATACATGCAAATATAAACCTACCTATATATATGTACAAGCAGACATAATCATATAATCACAATCATACACATTCACATATATACGTATAATCTTAAAGTATACACATATATAGGTCACTATTTTCACAGTGAAATTCAAATTTTTTTGTTTGTCTTTTATTTTTATTTTTTTATTTTATTTACTTACATATATATGTGCACACACATATATACATATATAATATACACATATATCTACACACATATTTCTATGTGCATGCATGTACACACTCATACACACACATATACTCACACAATACACAACACATACACACACACATGCATACACATACATCTACACATATGTACATACGTTTTAATCTATGTACACTCATATGATTATATATAACTACATATATGCATTTCAGCATCATGCATCTCAACATGTATGTATGGATTTCTACATGTAAATGAGAGAAAGGGATGGTTATAGATGGGTACTCCTGAGTGGAATCTGAGTGTTACCCCATTTGGATTTATGGTTGAGGGTGGGTTTGTATTCCTGTATACAGACAGCTTCAGTGACTTGTCTCAGCATTGCATCAGTGAGATGTGTAGATAAAATGTCTAACCTAAGTCTCCCTGAGGATCCATTGTGGCAGTCTACAGCATACTGATAGAAGATGGAGTTTGGTTTTTTTCAGCCTAGTTGTCCAGAGGTTCTTTGAACCTATCACTGATGCTCCTAGAAGTCTCACTAATATATGACTCTGGGATAATCGCACAAGTCCCTTCTTAGCGCTTAATCTAGTATACAGTGTTTTTCTTTTTGCCGTTCATATGTGGGGTTGTAGAAAATACTGCACAATTATTCTGACACAATGTTCTATGAAATGGGTATGATTTACTTAATACAGATTTGATAGTCCTGCCTGTCTTTTCTACAACTTTGATTCTTAAGGCCATTTGTGTGCAGGATTTTCTTAAATGCCCTACTTAATTCGTTCCTAGGTGTAGTGTCAACAAACATTACACTGTGAAACTTCTTGTTATTATATCAAGTATTGCTTTTATTTCTTTTGTTAGTGTCCCTCTCCAACCAATTCTAGAACTTGTTGCGGTATAGGGGGCATATACCGTTTTCGTCATCTCTTAGAATGCATTCGAATCTTGTTTTCGCTCCTTTGTAGACTCTGATCCTATCGTACTGTGTGTATCTGGAGCATTGCATTCGGAATATGTAGTGCTGGACGTGTTGTTGTTCTTGTGGTTGGTATAGTGGGGATACGTTCCTCATTACTCTAAGTCTGCCACGAGGATGTTGATTTTGTTAGAACTTGACATCACTGAGTCACTACGGATTACCAGTGGATTAGCCATAGGTTTACAATAGTGTGAGTGGAATAAACAGGGCTTAACAGTTCTGTTTATTATGGTATTTTCTATCCACAGCTCAGTATCTAAGACAGCATCTGAGAGGTCTGGTTTAGCCCAGCTGTACTAATGTTCACAGTGAGTCTTTTTGAATACTGAGGTAATGGTAGGTGGTCTATCTCGTTTGTTACAGTTAGGTCAAGCATATACCAGGTTATATATATATATATATATTATGAGAATTTACAAAAAAAACAAAAGATGAAAACGGATGTGTAAACAACAAACAGATGTATTAGTTTAACGCTCAAGAAGTGAGAAAGTCTTTTACGTTTCGAGCCTACACTCTTTGACAGAAGAACACAGAAATAAACAAGGAGAGGAAATAGAAAAAGGTATAGTGGCTAGCAATCTATCATGGTGATATATATATATATCTATATATAGGAAATTTTATGGCAAGGTCTCATACAAATCTCCAGAAATTTAAACAATCTTCAGTGAATTTAGCTTTGCTCTCTTCTAGAGATAATATCAAACCTGATATTATTCCTAGAAACATTGTTTGGTAGAGACTATTTCATCTGGCCAGTCCTGAAATATGATATCACAAGTATTTGCTAACATTATTGACATTCAGTTTCAAGAAGAGAGGAACTCTGTAATATAGAAGAGAGCACTCTGATCCCTTCTCTTATCATTCATTTTTGTTTTGCAACAGAATCATTGCAGGAATAAATGTATCTTTACCTTTTGAATGGCAGATTTAGGAAATAATTTTTTGTAACTAAACACTTTAAAACTTCGTATACAAGTAGAATGTGTCATATAAAACATCTTTTACTCTTAGCATTTTTGAGAAAAGTTTATATTTTTGAAGTTATTTTGTGTTAAAGTTGTCCTATTTCGGTAATTTCAACCAATCAATGACATGTATTCAGCTGATTAAAATTACTGCTGCTGTGGAGGAAAAACAAACAGGGTGTATTAGTTTGACACTCAATGCTAACACTACATGAAACAGATGTGCAAGAGTAGCAACTGGCAAAATTCAATAGTGGAAGCTTGATACCCATGTACATGTGTGTATACATTTATATCAATATCTGCAAACTTCTCAATAGTTCAGCAAAGGTGTTCTCTTTTCCACTGATCTTCAGCTTTATGTTAACATCTGCTGGGCAGCTGATTTCCACAACTGTACAGTTTCTCTTCTCTATTTCAAATCATTATATCAGATCTGTTGTGTTTATAATTTATTGAGGTTTTCAGTGGTACATTCCGCCAGTACTCCTTTGTTTTATGAGTGGCCATGGCATCCACCATACTGTGGGCTCTTATCTCTTTGTCTTTGAGGTTATCCTTTTGACAGATTTTATATGTATGTATGTATGTATGTATGTGTATGTATGTATGTATGTGTATGTATGTATGCATGCATGCATGCATGCATGTATGTATGTATGTATGAATGTATGTATGTATGTATGTATGCATGCATGCATGTATGTATGTATGTATGCATGCATGCATGTATGTATATATGTATGTATGTATGTATGTATGTATGTATTTCAGTTTGTGAAGCTTCAAACTTTTGTTACAGTGATGTAAGAATTTTTTCATATTGTACTTTTATGCAAAAAGAAATTAAAAATGAAATTAGAATTTTAATTAAGAGAGGAAGAACACAAATGACTGTGCCATATCTCTCATTCTTTCTACTTTAAACATTTAGGAAATCACAAGTATTTGGTTCAATTCATTTGGATAATTTCCTCTGCTAAACCTTATCCATAATTTCCTCCCCACAGCATCATGTTTCTCCTCATATCTCCCATGCTTTTTTTCAAACTTTTTCTTTTTGTCTCAGCTTCATCATCCTACCACTTAATTTCTTATAAATCTTACCATTTTCTCCTGTTTTTTTTTCTTGTCTTTTGCTCCAAGTATGACTTACTTCTCTAAGAAAACCCAATAGTATTCAATGTTCCCAAATCTCTTTGTTCCCCTCCCCTTCTCTGTCCTTTTCTTTATCCATTTCTCTATTTCTGTCTTTTTTCCTTTCTCTCTCTCTCTCTCTCTCTCTATTTCTGTTTCTTTCTCTCTTCTTTTCTGTCTATCTCTCTCTATATATATCTGTCTCTTTTTCCCCTCTCTCTCCAACTATCCAGCTAACAACTTTCATATATCTCTCTCCTTCTTTTTCTCTATCTCTCTAAATATCTCTTTCCATATCTTCATGCATAAATACATAAGTCTGAAGATTTTAAAACTCAGATATAAAGTAATTTAATAAATTATTTTATCATTTTAGTATTTTGTGAAAACTAAATTGTATTTTATGATTTTTCAACAAAATAAATGTGACCTAATATTCAAAATTTTTTTAATATTTTAATATTTTCTTGATTTGATCCAATTTTGCTTCTTTGTTAATTACCATTTCTCATAGAACCTATGGGAAAATAAAAAATCATGTGAATTCCTAAATTCTTAACCTGAAGAAATATTGAAGGACAAGAATAGGACCATTCCACCATTTTGAATTATGATTCTATACATTGCTAACCGAATAGCTTATCTTATATTTCTTGCCTTTTTCTTACTATTCCTTCCCATTCTTTTGTGCCTGCTTTCTTTCTGTCTTCTGTTTGGATTCCTGGTTACAACAAGGAATAATACAGTGAAATATGCTGCTAGTGTACCAAATGTAACAATATGGAACGTTTCATGTATGGTCTCCAACTATTATTGTTGTTGTTATGATTGTTGTTATGGTTACTGTTGAAGTTGTTATATTCTTTTTTTTTTCATAATGGATGTGGTTGTTGTTATTGTTAGCTGATTTGAGATGAATATGTTCAAACAAATTTGTGACACTAATGGTGTTAATTGCAGATTTAGAATATGAAAAGACTTAAGACAATGTGTAAGAATGTGAAACAGTGTGTAAATATTTGAGTGAGGGTGCGTGGCTTAGTGGTTAGGGCATTCGGCTCATGATCGTAAGGTTGTGAGTTCGATTCCCGGCGACGCATTGTGTCCTTGAGCAAGACACTTTATTTCACGTTGCTCCAGTCCACTCAGCTGGCAAAAATGAGTTGTACTTGTATTTCAAAGGGTCAGCCTTGTCACTCTCTGTGTCACGCTGATTATCCCCGAGAACTATGTTAAGGGTACACGTGTCTGTGGAATGCTCAGCCATTTGCACGTTAATTTCACGAGCAAGCTGTTCCGTTGATCGTATCAGCTGGGACCCTCGTCGTCGTAACTGGCGGAGTAGAAGAGAGCAAATATTTGAGGAGTTGTTTGAGGAGATTTAACGAGTTTCAGCAGCTTGAGATACAACAGTGTCAAATCTCTCATGAGTTTTAAGAAGATAACTCACTGTTTTGAGAATGTCTTCCATTGGTCCAAGAAGATATTTTACTGTTTAAAGAAATCAGTTCATTTGTTCCAGAAGATAGCACACTGCTTTGAAATGTCCCTTCATTTGTCAGAAAATAAAGATGAAGATGAAATTAATCTTTAAGAAGACAGTACTAAATCGAATGTAAAAAGGATTAAAGACTCAGACATAATGATGCTGTGGTATCAGGCTAAAGAGGAGAAGGATGAGGAGATCGGAGTAAAGAGGATGAAGATGAAGAAATCAAGGTACAAAGGATGTGGAAGGCTAGATAAGGCTAAAGAAGAAGTAGACTATTTGATTTAGGTAAAGAACAATCAATTAATTAGTACACAAAATTTCCACATCAACAGTGACATAGAAGCTTTATCATTCATTTCCAATCATCATCATCATCATCATCATCGTTTAATGTCCGTTTTCCGCGCTAGCACGGGTTGGACGGTTCGACCGGGGTCTGGGAAGCCAGGAGCTGCTCCAGGCTCTAGTCTGATCTGGCAGAGTTTCTACGGCTGGATGCCCTTCCTAACGCCAATATTCTGTAAAAACACATCAGACTATGGGGGAATATTAATTTGCTTAGAAACAGGTGGGGTTGATAGTAGGATGGGAATCCAGCCCTAGAAAAGCTGCCTCAGTAAAATTCTATCCAACCCATACAAGCATGGGAAAGTAGACATTAATTAAAACAATGATGATAATGATGGATATATGTGTGTGTGTGTGTGAAGGCACGTGGCTTTGTGGTTGAGGTGCTGCACTTGCAATTGTGAGCTCATGGGCTTGATTCCCAGACTGGGCTTGATTCCCAGACTGCATTGTGTTCTTGAGCAAAACACTTCATTTCATGTTGCTTTGCGATCATTTCAACATCTGACATGTGGTACCCATTGCACCTATACAGGTAATGTCGATCTGATGGAGGGAGTGAGCTTATGTCTACACAAACATTCGATCACTATAAACAAATCCTCTGTGTGGTTGTTCAGTAAGAAATTGTTGAACCCTCATACATCATCTAACGACAGGTGAATCCATTATATATATATATAGGTTGTGGTGAATAAATTGTCTTCTAAATTATGCAAAAAATGAAAATAACACTGACATCTCATTTTAACAGATATATTTACCAAATCTGTATAAAAATATCTTGAAATACTAAAGAGTAAATTTATTCAATAAAATTACAATTGGCTTCAATGTCCTCCAGACAACTCTTTGGAACACTCTCACTTGCAACTTTTTGGAACAGTCTCCTTGTTTAAGTTGGTGAATGTTGCCATAATCCTAATTCTTGCCTTCAGTTCATCTTTGGTGTTATATAAGATAAAATATCCTGTATGTACCTACTTAAGCTAGGCATCCATTTTTAGCTACCCCTACTGACCACTGAACTGAATTTTCTTTCTGACCACACTCAACCTAGAATTCATCCATTAAATTAATAGACATAAATGCCTTCCTCCTCCACTTTACCAAAACCTTAATACCTGACCTCTCACCCCGAACCGACCATCACGAAGAATAATACTGGCATCTTATCTTTATGTTTTGATTTTATTTTACTTTGGCTCTCATTCATTTCCCACTGCTATCCCATCCCTTTCTTTTCTCTCTTCCATTGACTCTTTCACAACCCATATCTGTCTATCACGATGTCTGCCTTTCTCACTCTATATACCCACGTAGACCTTTTCATACAAGCTAACCACTTAATTCTATTCCTTCAACATGAATGCAACATTCAAAATACTGCCAAAATACTGCCTGGATTTACCTGGGATTATACCAACCTCCATACCCTCTGGAAGAAGATGAGCTGTGAACTTTATTCTCCTATCTGTATAATTTTATCTACTGGTTTACTCTTTAATTCTTCTGTCAACGAATTTCCCTGCCTAGATCTTACATACATACCTTGTCCCTGATGACAGAATATCCAGTGTACGGACATGCCAGTCTATCACTCAGAATATTCCAGAAACAGCTGTAAGACTTCAAATTTACCTTACCTTAATTAAATATTCTCAATTACTTGAGATACCTGTCTTTCCTTGGTTTTTGTTGTCTTTTTTCCTCTTATACAAATATATATATATATATATATATATATGCATGTGTGTGTGTACTCGCAAACATAGCATTCTAGACATTATTGTATTGATAAAACATGTTTACACACACATTTTTTCTATAACAGTGAACTTTAAAATAGTTAATATCAATTCTGTTTATAAAAGACAGAGTTACAACGATCTTAGAATGCTGCTGCACATGGAATATACAAGCAGTGAGTATTGCAGAGGCTGTGAATAGATGGCACACTATTTATAATTAGACTTTCTAACTCTTTGCTTGACTTATAATGAATCTAATATGTAAAATATTTGATTGTAAGCCACTTCAAGTTCAAAAATCAGTCAATGGAAAACAGCTGGACACGGGGATGAGATGATAGTCCATCAGAGATAAACTTCCTTGAAATCCTTCTGCCTATTCCTAACAGCTATGTAGATTACAGCACTTGTGTTGCAGTATTAAATGCATGCAAATTCTTCATACTATTTCATATTGTGTTGTGTGTTTGCTACATCATCTACACAATTAAAATCTTCCCTACACATGGACATAAATATATCACTGTTAAAATATACCAGAAATCTGATATGTATTCGTCAGACTGTTAAGTGAAATAAAGATTGCTAAAATAATAATGTTCTTCCTGGGAGATTCAACAGAATCCTTGTGACAATGAAATATTTGAAGATTCATGAGTTGGTTGTCCAAAATTATATGAAAATAGTTTTTGGAGATCACACAAAAGCACTTAACAGCCGATATATTAAACAGTGGAAATATTAATGAGAAACGTGCAGAAGATTTATAAATACTTAATGAGAATAACTTTACGAAAATGTAATTAATTTTCATTACATATTATATAGATTTTTAGTATTGGTTTTAGTTTTCTTCAAAGATTATGGAGTTGAAAATCTCTTTTATTTTTAAGCAAATTACTTTACTCAAAACATTAAATATACAAACATATGCACAAATAAAATCAAACTTCAGTAATATATATATATGTTTGAGTATGAATGAGTGTGTGTGTGTGTGTGTGTGTGTGAATGAGTGGTATCTCACTGTGTTTGCAGATTTATTTGAGATATATGTTCCAAAAATGGTTGGCACTGTAAGACATTTTTTCATCTGCTTTCAACAATATGTATCTATGTGTGTGTGTATGTGTGTGTAGTGAGAAAGACAGAGAGGAAGAGCAAAATGCAGAGACAGACAGAGAGATTGAAAGATGCATATATATATATATACATACATATATATATATGTATATATATATATATAATTGAGAATGCATGTGTTTGTGTGTGTGTGTGCATATGTGTGTGTCTGTCTGTCTATGTGTCTGTATGTGTGCATCACTAAAACTCAAGAACTACCCAACCAATTTCATTCAAGTCTTACACATACTCTACTGAGGGTCCATGGAGTGTCATGGACTAAAAAAACTTCTTGCCTAATGCAAGCCCAGAGCAATCTCTTAGACTGTTTTGGTATTACATGCCAAAAGTGAAACAATAGTTTCAGTTTTAATAGTTTCACTATAAATACTATCACTATATATATAATATATACTAGCTTAAGGTGACCCGCTCTACGTGCGGTTAAGAGTGTGGTTGTTACTTTCTGTTGCTTCCTTTCTGGTTTTTTATCACCACATTCTCCCTCTTTGTTTCTCTATCCTTTCTCTCTCACTTTCCCACTCTCTTACTCTTCCTTTCTCTCGGACTCTCCCTCACTTTCTCTTACTCTTTATCTTTCTCTATCTATCTCTCTCCCATTTATAAACAACAAAAGATCTTGAGTAAGTTGAGAAAGGAAATATTTTGAAAGATCAATCATAAATATCAGGCAGAGACAACTAAAGGTCTGCTTCAAGGCAGACAGCAAAACACTAACATTTAAAAGGGACAAAGTTTGAAGGGATAGAATCTGAGGATAATAGAGTCACCATGGCTGGCATTTCTTAACGACGGACATCAACGTAGTGGCAGTTTAATGGCTGGCGTAAAGTTTTTAACTTGATGTAAGAGAAAATTCCTGAACACCAAGTTTTGAAGTGATTCTTTCTCATGACAGTAGACTCACCAATGCAAACGTTCAAAACTTCTTCATGATGGATGGCAGCACATTGAAGATTTAAAGGCTGGCGCAAAATTTTTAGCTTGATGTAACAGAGAATTCCTAAACACCTGCTCCTGTAAATTTTTATCTCCTTCCAGTTCCATTTAGACCCCTTTTCACATTTTCGTTAATATAACCCGATTTCATTGGGGTCTACTCGGGTCACATTTTATAAGATGAGGAATTTAGTCCTAGAGGTCCCGCCTTTCATTTGAGGAAAAAAATAGTTGCTATGCAAACTCGCCAGCACTTTTAACATAGGTGCGCATATTTTCAGCTCAACTGACCACATAATGCACACATTATATATATATATATATATACACATTAAATATATATATGTACATATATACGCATTATATATATGTGTGTGTACGCATTATATATACAAATGTATACTAATTATATACATATATATATATATATATATATATATACATATATAATATGGGCCCAGGAATAGGGAGTGCAGCGGGGGCACCTGCACCCCTTGGAATTTTCAGGTGGTGCAAGATCAAAATTTGCACCCCCTACATAATTTAACCAGTTTCAGAAATTAGGGCTACAGCAAATATTGTACTCAACACCACAGAATTGCTTGTCAGTTGTTTGACCTTCACTAGTTGAGCATGGATTTGGTGACTGATGATATGTGCATCTCTGATCATGAGGATAGCCATGTGCTGAGAGGAATTCTTTGGGGTTTGAATAATTCACCCCTGGAAACATAGATGCTTTGTTCATTATCCTTAAATAAACCTTATTCAGGGACCTTTTGAGCTGGATGTGCTATTCAACCTGAAAAAATTCTAACTGGGCTCCACCTGCAAGGTCATGTACTGTATATCTTGATTATGAGATCACCATGTTGTGCAACATATGGTTGTGATGCATGTGCCTGGTGTACCCTTATCAGATGGGTAGTCATGGTTGATATACTGGGCTTCATATATTTGTACCCCAGTGTCACTTTGATGGTATGCACTGCTCTCTCACTCAATAATAATAATAATAATAATGATGATGATCATAATAATAATGATAATAATAATAATAATAATAATAATAATAATAATAATAATAATAAAGTATCTCAACAGGCACGATAGAGCTGCACAATATATTCACTGGGTAATCTGTAAAAACCTGGAGTTGCCCCATGAGAAAAACTGGTGGGAACACAAACCACCCCCAGTGCTTGAAAATGACCACATCTCACTCCTCTGGAACTTCACCATTCAAACTGACAGGAAGATAGATGCAAATAGGCCAGACATCATATTGAAAGACTTCAAACAAAGAACATGCCTCCTCATTGATATGACTGTCCCAATCGATAAAACGTATCTGTCAGGACCTACCAAAAACTGAGCAAATATAAAGATCTTGAAATAGAAATCAGCAAAATGTGGAAGCTGAAGACTAAAACAATACCTGTTGTCATAGGTGCCCTGGGAATGATAGCAAAAGGGGCTGATAGCTACCTAACTCAGATACCAGGAAACCCCAAAATGGCAGAAGTTCAAAAGATAGTGCTCATGGGAACTGCTCATATCCTACGCAAAATACTCTCTATGTAACCTCAAGGTTTAAAACAACCATAATTTTCGGTTTAAAAAAAAAAAAAAAAAAAAAACTTTTTTTAGACATCATTAGTACAACATCCCCCCCCCCAAAATATATGGCACACTAGGCATAACAACAACATGAACTTCCAACCCTGTTGTCTTGAGGTCTCTGGGTGAGACTTGGAGCCAACTTGTACAAATATAAAGCAAAAGTCAAACATGAATAGAATTAATAATATAATAATAATAATAATAATAATAATAATAATAATAATAATAATAATAATAAATGCCCTGATGCAGTACCAGGCAGTGTGTCTCATGGCATCTGATCTCAACTGGATTGGAAGTGTTATCATGTACATGTTTTTGTCTTGATATAAAAGATGGGCTACAGCAAATATTCTGCTCAATACACAGATTGCTTGGTAGTTGTTTGACCATAACCTGTTGACCATGTCCCTGAGTGGCTGACGATATGTGCATCTCTGATCACGAGAGAGTAGTGGCCGTGTGTTGAAAGGAATTCTTTGGGGTTTGGATAATTCTCCATTGGAAACATGGGTGTTTCGTTCAATATCCTTAAACAAGCCTTATTCAGCGACCTTTTGAGCGGATGGGCTACTCGACCTGAAGAAAATTCTAACTGAGCCCCATCTGTAAGGTCATGCGCTTTGTTTATCTTGATATGAGATCACTATTTCGCGCACATATAGTTGTGATGTATGTGCCTGGTGTACCCTTATCAGACGGGTAGTCATGATGAGTATACTGGGCTTCATAGTTTTTTTTTTACCACAGTATTACTTTGATGGCATGCACTGCTCTCTCACTCAATAATAATAATGATGATGATGATAATAATAATCATAATAATAATAATAATAATAATAATAATAATAATAATAATATAATAATAATGATAATAATGATGATGATGATAATAATAATAATAATAATAATAATAATAATAATAATAATAATAATAATAATGATAATAATGATGATGATGATAATAATAATAATAATAATAATAATAATAATAATAATAATAATAATAATAATAATATTGATAATAATAATAATAATAATGATAATAATAATCCTTTCTGCTATAGGCACAAGGCCTGAAATTTTGGGGGAGGGGCCAGTCGAGTAGATCGACTCCAGTACGCAACTGGTACTTAATTTATTGACCCCGAAAGGATGAAAATCAAAGCCGACCTCGGCGGAATTTGAACTCAGAACGTAGCATCAGACGAAACCACCGCTAAGCATCTTGCTAATAATAATAATAGTAATAATAATAATAATAATAATAATAATAATAAAATAATAATAATAATAATAATAAATGCCCTGATTCAGTACCAGGCAGTGGCTCTCATGGCTTCTGAGCTTAACGATTGGAAGTGTATCATTACATTGTTTTGTCTTGGTATAAAAGATGGGCTACAGCAAATATTCTGCTCAATACCACAGATTTGCTTGTCAGTTGTTTGACCATAACCAGTTGAGCATGTCCATTAGTAGCTAATGATATGTGAATCTCTGATCACGAGCAGAAGTAGTGGGGGAGCATCATAGCCATGTGTTGAGAGGGATTCTTTAGGGTTTGAATAATTCACCTCTGGAAACATGGGTGGTTCTTTCAACATCCTTAAACAACCCTTATTCAGGGACTTTTGAGCAGGATGGGCTACTCAACCTGAAGAAAATTCTAACTGGGGCCCACTGCAAGGTCATGTGCTGTTTATTTTGATATGAGATCATCATGCCGCGCACATATGGTTGTGATGCATGTGCCTGGTGTACCCTTATCAGACGGGTAGTCATGATGGGTATACTGGGCTTCGTATATTTTACCCCAGTGTCACTTTGATGGCATGCACTGCTCTCTCACTCAATAATAATAATAATAATAATAATAATAATAATAATAATAATAATAATATTAATAATGGTCGTGATGATGATGATGATGATGATGAGGATGATCCATTCTACTATAGGCACAAGGCCCGAAATTTGAGGGAAGGGGATAGTCGATTATATTGACCCCAGTGTTTCACTGGTACTTAATTTATCAACCCTGAAAGGATGAAAAGCAAAGCTGACCTAGGTAGAATTTGAACACAGAACATAGTGGCAGATGAAATGCCACTAAGCATTTCACCTGACATGCTAATGATTCTGCTAATCTCACAGACAATAATAATAATAATAGGAGACCAGAGAAGCGAGATTGCTAAGATGTGGCAGCTATGAGAGTTGAACATAAAGGGTATCCCTATTTTCATCAGAGCATTGAGTTTGATACCACCCAACCTGAAAAAACATCTGAAAACCTTAGAGCTACCCTACAATCTAGATGTATTGCAAACGTTGGCATTACTTGGAACCACACACATTGTGCAAAGTATTGTCTGTCTGAGGTCCTTGTGACTTAACAGACAGTACAAACCCCCAGTAGGCACAATATCTACAATCAACAACCTCACCGTATACTGTGCAATATCTATAATAATAATAATAATAGTAAAATAATAATAATAATAATAATAATAATAATAATAATAATAATAATAATAATAATGATGATAATAATAAATACCCTGATGCAGTACCAGGCAGTGGCTCTCGTGGCTTCTGATCTTAACTGATTGGAAGTGTTATCATGTACATTGTTTTGTCTTGGTATAAAAGATGGGCTACACTTTTGAGCGGGATGGGTTACTCGACCAGAAGAAAATTCTAACTGGACCCCACCTGTAAGGTCATGTGCTATTTATCTTGATATGAGACCACCATGTCGTGCACATATGGTTGTGATGCATGTGCCTAGTATACCCTTATCAGACGGGTAGTCATGATGGGTTTACTGGGCTTCATATATTTTACCCCAGTATCACTTTGATGGCATGCATTGCTCTCTCACTCAATAATAATAATAATAATAATAATAATAATAATAATAATGATAATAATAATAAATACCCTGATGCAGTACCAGGCAGTGGCTCTCATGGCTTCTGTTCTTAACTGATTGGAAGTGTTATCATGTACATTGTTTTCAGTCTTGGTATAAAAGATGGGCTACACTTTTGAGCGGGATGGGTTACTCGACCAGAAGAAAATTCTAACTGGGTCCCACCTGTAAGGTCATGTGCTATTTATCTTGATATAAGACCACCATGTCGTGTACATATGGTTGTGATGCATGTGCCTAGTGTACCCTTATCAGACGGGTAGTCACGATGGGTTTACTGGGCTTCGTATATTTTACCCCAGTGTCACTTTGATGGCATGCATTGCTCTCTCACTCAATAATAATAATAATAATAATAATAATAATAATAATAATATAATAATATAATAATAATAATGATATTAATAATAATAATAATAATAATAATAATAATAATAATAATAATAATAATAATAATAATATACAACAAATTTCGGAATTAGAGATAGACATACAAGAAACAGGCACAGAAAAAGCTAAGCGCATGAAAACCCGTGCTAAATCTGCGGCCTTACATATTCTGAATGATAAATGGCAAGAAAAACCTCTCTATGGCAAATACCCAAAGACAGCGAATAATGCAGATGTTGACAAAGCCCTGACCCATCAATGGCTAATGGCCTCTGGCTTAAAATCTGAAACAGAGGGGTTTATCATAGCAGCTCAAGATCAATGCCTACCAACAAGAAACTACCAGGCCAACATATTAAAGATCGGCAGTAGCCCAACATGTCGTGTATGTCAGCAACAAAATGAAACCATTGATCATGTGGTCTCCAAGTGCAGCCTTCTAGTGCCTACAGAGTATCTCAATAGGCATGATAGAGCTGCACAATATATTCAAACTGACAGAAAGATAGATGCAAATAGGCCAGACATCATATTGAAAGACTTCAAACAAAGAACATCCCTCCTCATTGATATGACTGTCCCAATCGATATAAACGTATCTGTCAAGACCTACCAAAAACTGAGCAAATATAAAGATCTTAAAATAGAAATCAGCAAAATGTGGAATCTGAAGACTAAAACAATACCTGTTGTCATAGGTGTCCTGGGAATGATAGCAAAAGGGGCTGAGTGCTACCTAACTCAGATACCAGGAAACCCCAAAATGGCAGAAATTCAAAAGATAGTGCTCATGGGAACTGCTCATATCCTACGCAAAATACAACCTGCACTAGTGCATGTGTAACAATACACACACACACACACACACACACACACATATTGTTGTCTCTTGAGGTCTCTGGGTGAGACTTGGAGCCAACTTGTGCAAATATAAAGCAAAAGTCAAACATATAATAATAATAATAATAATAATAATAATAATAATAATAATAATAATAATAATAATAATAATAATCCTACATAAAGCATTTTCAATACAGTGAAAATAAGAACACCACGACAAATCACAGCACACGGTGCACACAGAGCTGTGTTAAGTAGTGCAGTGAAAGCATGTGATAAAAATAAGACTACTGAATAATAATAGTTAGAATGGTAATGTAGGTTATGCAAATCAAAGGAGGAAAGTGTTACTCATAATAAGTGAATTTCGCATGATGACACAGAAAGAATACAAGGAAATACATGACAGCTTAAGGAGAGTAATCCACTGGGTGTTATATAGAAAGCTAGGATTTGACCATACTGATAAATGGTATGAATATGAACCTAGTAAAGTACTAGAAAGTAAGAAATATAAGATGTTGTAGGACTTTAACATTCAGACGGACAGAGAAATAGAAGCTAGAAGGCTTGATTTAGCAGTAATATATAAAGGGAATTGGAAGTACCAGATAATTGATTTTACTGTTCCAAATGATGTGAAAATCAATAGGAGAGGTATAGAAAAAATAGCAAAGTCCCAGAGACTACAGAAAGTGCTGGTAAAATGCATCCCAGTAGTTATAGGTGCATTAGGAACTATCGTAACATATTTGAACAGATGGATAGAGGAAAATCACATAAAACACAGTTTACTACAGCTCCAGAAAATAGTGTTTTAGGGACAGCTAGGATACTTAGAAGGGTTCTTGGCATTTAAGGTTACTTGTTGTAGCCCGATGTTAGGATTTTTTTTTTCTCCAACAGTCTAATCTGTTGTGCATATACGTAGTTTGTAGAGAAAGAGCTAAATGTGCCTGAAAAGAAACATGGTCTTCCTCCCCACCCCACCCCAACTAAACTACAGGAAGAGCTATGAAAGAAGGCAAATAAGTACCAGGGGTGGGGGAAAGAAGAGAGAACTAACAGTCGATCATTCTAGAACTCCCAGAGTAAAAACGTAAACACCTGAAAAACTTTCTCTCTATTCTTTACTAAAAGTATTTCCCTCTTCTTCATTGTTAAAAGCAAAGAAGCTAGAAAAGGTCGATTATATTTCAGTCTAATTGTCATTGTAAATGACTGAGGCTTTCCTCTCCCTGTCGCTGCCGCTTCACTCCTTTTCTCTATAGTTAAGAGAGTGAAGGTGCATGGCTCAGTAGTTAGGGGTATTCGGCCCACAATTTTAATATCATGAGTAAGATTTCCTGCAGTGCGCTGTGTTCTTGAGCCAGGTACTCTACTTCACTCTGCTGCAGTCCATTCAGCTGGCAAAAATGACTTGTACCTGTAATTCAAAGGGGTCAGCTGTGTCACATTCTGTGTGAGGCTGAATCTCCCTGGGAACTAACTTATGGTATGCATGTCTGTGGAGTACTCAGCCACTTGCACGTTAATTTTATGTGCAGACTGTTCCGTTAACCAGATAAACAGAAACCTCGTCGTTATAAGCAATGGAGTGCCAGTTTTTAAAAAGAGTGAAAGGAAAGGAAATGTTCAATATCGTTAGGCAAAAATGTCATGCGTTTAGTATGAGTTGTGAAAGCTAAGACGAAATAATTGCTATTCCCTCATGTATTCACCCTCAACTCATGCTTATTTTGATAACAAACATCCTGCGCAATGGTGTTTATCTGGGGGCTTGACCACCAGATCTGTGAGACCCACAAATGTTGCTGTTGGGACCAGATTAACACTCATAGTGACCCTAATGACTAATAAGATTTTCCTGCCCCTATATAGGATCTTTCTGCATTTTCTTCCAACCACTTGAAGGTTTATCTTGCTCTAGTCCGCTCAGTTGGCCAAAATGAGTTGTAGTTGTAATTCAAAGGAGCCAGCCTTGTCCTATTCTGTGTGAGGCTGAATCTCTCTGAGAATTACGTTAATGATATGCGTGTCTGTGGAGTACTCAGCCACTTGTGAGTTAATATTATCCTCTTGTGGGATAATGATAAGTGGAAGTGGCATTCAATATTTCCTTTGTCTATGTATCTACGTATCAACTTTTCTTTCGATCTATGTATCTACTGTCACTCTCACTTTCTCTCTTTCTCTTTCACTTCTTCTGTGTCCCTCTCATCTCTCCCGCTTTTAATTTAACACTGTGTGTATGTGTCTATGTATCTAGTTTTCTTGCAATGTGAAAAACATTTAAAAACACAAAATGAAAGTCATCATCACTCATTGTCTCTTTCTCTCTCCCTTCCCTCACTCTCTTTCTGTCTCTCTCTTTCTCTCTTACTTCCTCTCTGTCCTCCTCTCTTTGACATTGCCACTCACTTCTTTGAAATAGGTGTGACATACATGACAGGTATGTACAAAAAGAACAAATTGGCATATAAATATTATTGATAATATATATATATACATATGTGTGTGTGCATATATATATATATATACACATATGTATATATATGTGTGTATATATGTATATATACATATGTGTATATATACATATGTGTATATATATATATATGTATATATGTATGTACATATATACATATATATAAATACACACACACACACATATATATATATATACACACATATGTATATATATATGTGTATATATATGTATATATACATATGTGTATATATACATATGTGTATATATATATATATATATATATGTATATAT
>NC_043004.1:27513499-27593499 GCF_006345805.1 Octopus sinensis
CACTGATGGTAGATATTGATCATCAAATAGTGAATATGAAAACAAGGAAATATACCAAGATTATATTGAGGCATGTGCTAACAAAGGCTTTGGTTTTAAAATGCTTTTTAAATTTTTAGTTTGGTAATAGCATTGTCGTTGGCTATGTGGAGGTAAACATCAAAGAAATTATGAAATTATGCAAGTTGGCAAACTTTAAGCTGGTCCTGTTGTACACATCCAGTAGCCCAATCAGATTTTATTTCACCACTGTTGTTTTCTGAAGTCCTCTGCCAGTTGGTAGGTAGTCAAAATAAACACCCTGAAAGTGACTTTCAGTTGAGGGGGATTGGATAATTCTATAAATATTTGTAGTTTGTAAAAGAAGTGTTTTATAACTTGATGCATCTTTCTGATGCATCCAACAAATATACAAAACATGTCTCTCTTTGTTGTTTAGCCCTAGGTCAACCTATGGTCAAACTATTTACAGTTATAACCATCTTTTTCCTGTTGTGTTCAGATGCAATACATGTAGGACTCAATTATCTACTGTGATCTTCCAGTTTTTTTTAAATAGAAAGATGTTATTTGAGGTTGATTTAGCTGATATTTCAATTAGGTCTAGTGAAAACAAATGAGCTCCGTTGTTGGTTTTTGTTTTGTATATTTTAATGATAGAGTAGTTGTAATGTTTTGTATATTGTAATGATAGAATAGTTGTTGAGCAGTTCCAGTCAGATGTAGAGAATAAAATTGCTTCCTCAAACATGTGGATGAATGCTATAAACCTACTACCAAGGGTATTCCATATCATCATCCAGTACCAAGAATTGTATGTCAGACATACAATTGTATGCTGATTTTTAACCTTAGGTCAGCCTTGATGGATCACAGCTATGATCAGATATATTGCAGACATGACCCTCTTCAAGTATAAAATATCAAAGACTACATTAACCAATATTTCAATTTTTAAAAAAAAGTTGCTAAGGAGTGGTTTAAAGAAGATTTGCTTACTATTTCTAAAACTTATACTGGGGCCACAGAAAGCAGCCTCAAGAAGCAAGTTTACCAGCACAAGAATTAATTTAAATATCCAGAGAAAAGGTCTTTCTTGGAAAGAAAGTTACTTCACCAGGTTAACATTAGTTGTAATGCATAACACATATGTTAGATCTAATGAGTATAATATCGAGCACCACCACCACCAGACTTTTGAGTACTTTTAGCAGAGTACCTCTAATAGAACCATTCAGACCTGAGTCTTCCTGCAGACATACATCTGAAACTGTCCAGTTTGAATGAGAGTTACATCCAGAGAAAGGCCACTTGACTGATTGGCATAGAGTTACCACATCTCCTGACCCACCGATATATTATGTGCTCTTCCTGCTTCTTTATTGCTAATATGATACCCTATGCTCTCTACTGCTATTTGGCCTCATATCAAACTCACTCTTCTCCTCTCATCCCTTATTTTGCATCCAAACACTCATGTTTTACACAAAACACTAAACTTAAACCTTCCATCCCTGGATGCCAGCACTTTGGATCTTCTTCCCAACCCATGATTCTCTTGCAGCAGCCAACTTGCAAGAGAGAAAATAATTCTATCAATCTCAGCTATCTTGAAGTGCTTTCAAAGGCTGTAGGCACCACCCTTTGTCTGGTCACAGCTAATAAAAAGTAGTCAATTCCACCCATACATGCTCTTTCGTGTAGTTAATGTTAGGTTTTCTTTCATTCATTAGTAATTTTAATTTTAGCCTGACTGTCTTTGTCCTACATGCCGTTACATAATTGATAAGGTTTGTGCTAGTTTTGTTCCCTTTTTCAGATGGTAAACATTCAATTAAACAGATGTAATTATTATACCTTACAACAAGGTGACAAACTGGCAGAACTGTGAGCACACCGGGTGAAATGCTTAGCAGTATTTCATTCTGAGTTCAAATTCTGCCTTTTGGGGTTGATAAATTAAGTACCGGTTGCATACTGGGGTTGATGCAATCATCTATCCCCTCTTCAAATTTCAGGCCTTGTGCTTATAGAAGAAAGGATAATTATATGCTACAACACTAGAGCTCTCTTGTTGGTATGTATGGGCCAGTGTAGAAGTGTAATCAAGACGTGGAGAATAGTGAAGTGATTTAGATCACTATTTCACATTCCTATACAATACTTTAAATCATTTTCTCTCAGCAGTAAATTCAAGTTATGCAGGTTTCAACTTGGATTTTCATCCTTTTAGAGGTTCCATAAAAATAAACCTCTACCATATACTGCAGGGAGATTTAACTGAATATATTTTTCTATAATGTAAGGTTTTTAACTGTGCATATTAATTAAGGACACTGCACAATGGACAAATGTCTCATTAATGACAATTCCTAAGCCTAATGAGTAATATATGGAAGTAAAGTCCATCACTCTAGAAATAAAACTTAAACGTATACCGGGGCAGTAGAAAACAGCCTCAAGAAACAAGTTTACCAGCACAAGAATTAATTTAAATATACAGAGAATAGGTTCTTCTGTCAGATATCTAGAAAAGACTGTTACTTCACCAGTTAACATTAGCTGTGTTGCATAACATAGATGTTAGCTCTAATAAGTGCTATATCTAGCACCCACACCTGAGCCTTGAGTACTTTTAGCAGAGTACCTCTAATAGAACCATTCAAACCTGAACTCCTTGTTTCTTTATGTTCCTTCCATAACAAACTTTTCCTGCAGACATACATTTGAAGCTGTTCAATTTGAAGATTGGTCATATAAATGCTACCAGGTTGAGAGGAATACATGCAAAGGACATGAGGCCTGACCATTTCACTCCATCACAAGATAAAATGGAAATTTTTTGCAAAGAAATTTCTCTGAAACACTATTTTAAAACACACTCCTGGTGAACTCATCAATGCTAATTAAAAACATTGGAAAATCTTAATTAATGAATCTTTCAAAGATTTTTACCTGATCTCTCCAAAATTATTCAAAACATTTGTCAAAATATTCCTGAATTAAGGAAAAATCTCAAGATAGTAATCATGGTTTTCTTCAATTTCAAAGTTGAACACATTTTTTTAACAATTTCTCTCTTCAAAATCTTTCCATATTTAGAAATTCATGCAAGAATATTCATTTCAGATATTTATCAATTGATAGATGTCACATCTCTATTTTCTTGGATTAAATACATATGAATTTCATTTATTCTTCCACATGTGTGTGTGTCACTCTGTCCTTCACTCTCTCTCTCCCTACTGCTCTTTCTTATATCTTTCTCTTTTCTCTTTCTCACTTTCCCTCTCTCAACCACTTTTCTCTTTTGTATACTTTCTCTATCTCCATTCTGAATATAGACTTTTATATTCATAGCAAAAGCATATGCATGTAGACATACAAACAAATGCATGCATACATTAATGCATACATACATATATATATATATATAATTACAGACAGAAATTAAATAGAGAGATGCTACTGACAATCAAATAATTTATTTATAATATTACATAATATACTATGAATATAATATAACATAATATTATATAACAAACAATTATTACAAAAATATAAAAAGCCAACAAATTGTTTCGGCTTTATATATATTCTGATATAGACACACAATAACAATTCCCTTATATATAAGTCACTACAGGGTTCATGGTGTAGATGAAATTCTGTGCGAAAAGAAATATAATAGCAGAAAAGTATCCAATTTATTTGTAAATAGTAATGATATGATTAACAATAGTATTAATATTAATAAGAACAAGAGTAGTAAATATGTCCTGAATAATAATAAATATTTAAATAAACTTAGGTCTAATGATAATAAATATGCACCATATTCCAACCCAAATACACCCAATGATGTTAAGTATAATGAACATAGTTATATTTGTTTTATCATTCCTTAAGCAGGATAAATAAAAATGAATTTGGTCAAGCTATTTTATAGATCTATATCTAAACACTTTAATAAAGAACATAGATATTATAAAATAATTAATAATAAAAGGATTAGAATAAGTTTTTCAGGATCTAGAATTATCTCCTCCTTTAATAATAAAATGTTTGAACAATTTTTATAATTAAAAAAGTAATTATATTACAGATAATGATCTAGCTAGGAACTGTGATTGTAGATATAAGGATAAATGTTTACTTAATAATTTTTGTTTACAGAACGATATTGTATATAGATGTAGGGTGGATTCGGAACAAAGAAATTATTTTTACATAGGTTCTGCAGAAAATTTTATTAAAAAACTGATAGCAAGCCATGAATACTCCTTTAGGAAAAGAGATAGATTTAACAGTACTAGTCTAACTAAACTAATTTGGTAACTGAAGGATAGTGAGAAATCATACAAAATAAACTGGAAAATACTTAGTCATGGATATGTATATATGTGTGTATATATGTGTATATATATGTGTGTATATGTCTATATGTATATATATGTGCATGTGTATGTATTTCTAGGTGTGTATGTATATATCTGTGTATATATATGGATTTTGGCATGTATATATGTAGATGTATATGTGTGTATATCATTTATTGTTAATGCAGGTACATGTGTGTGTATATATGTATGTGAATGTATATATATGCATCTATTGTATGAGTGTAAATATATGTAATCATATGGCTATTTATATTTGTGTGTAAATGTATTTGTATATTACTTGGATGTGAGTGTGTGTATATATATATGTAAGTAAATATGCATGTATCTATGTGTTTTCTTATATATGTATGTGTGTATATATGAATAAGTATGTATATGTACGTATGTATGCGCATCCATGTATATGTGTGTATGTGTATATGTGTATGTATGTGTGTATATATGTATACATCATATATATATATATATATATACATATATATATGTAAGTATGTATGTGTGAATGTGTCTGTGTGTGTAGATTGTATATATTTGAGTTTTGTCATCTCAATCTACAGGGGTTGGATAAAATAATGGAAACACCTTAAAATTTCAAGCAAATTTATTTTAATATGGAGTAGGACTGCATTTGGCAGTAATTACAGCCTGGCATTCTATGAGTTATAGACTCTAACAAAGTTTGAATTGTTTCCAAAGGAATTTTAGTCCATTCTTCAGCTAAAACAGTCTCCAGTTTATGTAGCGATGATGATGGATGATATCGACTCCTTACTTGTTTTTCTAAAATGCACCATAAATATCTGATAATATTGAAATCTGGAGACTGTGGTGGCCAGATAAGATGTTCAACTTCACTTGAATGTTCCTCGTGCCATTCAGTAACAACTTTAGCTGTGGGAATTGGTGCATTATCATTCTGAAAGAATGCGTTTTCCTCCGGAAACAGTTCTGCAACCATAGGATGAATTTGATCTCATGAAATGCTTAAATAGTCTTGATTATTAATCCTGCCATGAAAGGAAACCATTGGGCTGGCAGATTTCCAAGATATAGCCCCCCCCCCGATCACAGATCCCCTTCCTTGTTTAACAGTTGGAAGAATGCAGTCTTGGTCAAGTGTTTCTTTTGGCTGTCTCCACACATATACTTGGCTGGTGGTTGGAAATAAGGTAAAGGATGACTCATCCACGAAAATAACATTCTTCCACTGCTCTAGGGACCAATTCTGTAGGTTTTTTCTCCACTCTAAATGCTTTGCAATATTTGTTTTTGCAAATAGTGATTTTCTGATTGCAACCTTCACATGAAATCCTCCTTTGTGCAGCTCTCAGCAAACAGTTTCTGTGGAAACTGGGTTCTTGAGGTGGTCATTAAGCTCTGCAGTAATTTTGGGAGCTGTACTTTTGTGATCCTTTCTAAGAATTTGCGTATGAGTTTGATGGTCCCTATCTGAAAGTTTTGGTTTTCTTCCCGAGTTTTGTTCCGACAAGGAAGTTTTTCCCTCTTTCTCAAAGTCTGTCATTACTTTCATGACAGTACTTCTTGAAATACCAAACAGCTTGGCTGTTTTCGTTACGCTAGCGCCTGCCATGCGAGCACCAACAATTTGACCTCCTTGAAAGTCTGATAGATCTGTCATTTTAATGAATTTTAATTACCTTTTTCTGATCATATCTAAAAAGAAACAGCAATTTTAGCAAAATATATTAAGCAACACTAATAATTAATAAAAAAATAAAAAAACATAAAAACAAATAAGCTTTTGATGGTTTTATAGATATTTGGAAATTATGATGCTATGATTTGTCCAACCCCTGTATATAATAACTTAATTTTGAAAATTGATTATAAGAGTGGACCAATTCTGAATTCCTTCATTTTAGTGCATATTCTTGTAGTTACTGTATGAATACACATATTTCATTAATTAATTAATTAATTGATGATAATTATGATAATAATAATGATGATGGCAAATAGTTTCATTTGACTAACTAAATAAATTTAATAACCAAAATAATAATTATTATAGTATTGTATAGTTTATAAATTGTATTCTTATTACAATAATGTTGTTTGTTACTTATGAAAGTATTGACAGAGTTTGGATATGCACTATGTGTTGTCTCTCATTTTGTAAGTAATAATATTGATTAGTTCATTGAGAACAGTCCTTATTACTTGTTTGGTTTATATTAACAATTTCTATCGATTCACTAAATTCTCCCTTCCTGAATATATGAATAACAATCCTTATTTAAGTAACTTCAAATCTGGTTACCCCTAAAAATTAGTAAATTTTATTTCCATTACTATAGCCTAAATATACATCTATGGGGTACTTTGGTTATCGTATTCACAGCCTTAAGTTTATACTCTTTTACTCTTTTACACTTTTACTTGTTTCAGTTATTTGACTGTGGCCATGCTGGAGCACTGCCTTTAGTCGAGCAAATCGACCCCAGGACTTATTCTTTGTGAGCCTAGTATTTATTCTATCGGTCTCTTTTGCCGAACCGCTAAGTTTCGGGGACGTAAACACACCAGCATCAGTTGCTAAGCAATGTTGGGGGGACAAACACAAACACACAAACACACGCATATATATATATATATATATATACGACGAGCTTCTTTCAGTTTCTGTCTACCAAATCCACTCACAAGGCTTTGGTCGGCCTGAGGCTATAGTAGAAGACACTTGTTCAAGATGCCGTGCAGTGGGACTGAACCTGGAACTATGTGGTTTGTAAGCAAGCTTCTTACCAAACAGCAACTTCTATGTCTTATTATATACTGAATACTCCCTATGATAAATTAAGTAAATAAAGAAAATTTTTATTAGGGTTCTATTTATATCTATTACGGAATTATCCCTCCAAGAAAACAATAAATATAGAAGTTCCTGGACTATTTCTGAAGTTCACCAACAGATGACATCACACGGTTGCATGTGCAGTGAGAGCTAGCAGTGACCTTCATGAGGTAATATGCTGAGTGACATCACTGTATTTACATTGCAAGTTGTGAAAAATGTTTTTGTGATCCCGTGTAGGCTGTAGTCTGCGATTTTGTGATGGACTGGAAGTTGGAACAAAAAGCCAATGTGAAATTTTGGCATTAAACTTGGGAAGTCTGCTACAGAGATACTGAGCAGGCTTTGGCAAGTTTACAGAGATGAAGAAATGGGTCATGCATAATGTTTCAAGTGGCATAGGTGCTTCAAAAGCAGAAGAACATTCCTGGAAGACGATGGGTGATCTGGAAGACCTGCCACAAGCTTCACCCCTGGAAATGTGAAGAAAATTCATCAACTCATGCATGAAGATTGTCGGAGGACAATCAATGACATTGCCTGTGTTGTCCGTCTGTTGTATGGGTCCGTACATGCAATCCTAACATCAGAATTAAACATGAATTCACTGAGCAGAAAGTGTATAGTGTTGAAGTCTGTCAAGATCTCTGTCAGCATGCTGTTGATGACCACTCCTTCAGGTCAGGGATCATCACTGGTGATGAGAGTTTGGTCTACAGGTATGACCCTGAGATGAAGCAGCAGTCGTCACAATGGAAGAAAGCATGACTGAACTGCAACTCAAACGAGAGCATGCTCATCGTTTTTTTGACACCTGCAGCATTGTGCATTGAGAATTCATCCCCTCTAGGCCCCTCTAGGGCCAGACCATAAATCGAGAGTTCTACTGTGATATCTTGAAGCATTTGAAAGAGGACATTCAGTGAAAGTGACTGCATATGTGGAGTGCAAAAAATTGAATTCTTCACAAAGATAATGCACCCTGACACTAAGCTCTCCTCACTTGTGAGTTTCTTGCCAAAAGAAACAGGTATTGTTTAAACACCTGCCCTATTCACCAGATTTAGCATCTGTGGACCTCCATCTCTTCTCCAAGATGAAAATGTAGCTTAAAGGTTGCCGTTTTAAAATTGTCGTCAAGATCAAGAGTGAATCGCAGAAGGTCCTCAACTCACTTACTGAAAATTACTTCCAAGCCAGATTGTAAAGGTGGCAGGAATGTTGGGACTGGTGTATGGAAGTGCAAAGTGATTATTTTGAAGGAGATAATGTTAAAACTTAGGTGAATAAGTTGTTTTGTATTGAACATAACAAGTCCAGGAACGTTTTGATACCACTTCATATGTTTGCATGTATATATGTATTATGTGCGTATATATATATATATATATATATATATATATATATATATATATACACATACATATGTATGTGTGTATGTATATATATATATACATACATATGCATGTGTGTATGTATATATGCCTGTATGTGTGTATGTGTTTACATATGTATATATGGCTAAAATTCCTCCCATTTAAGACTCATTACTTTAGCTTGACATTATAATGCCAAAAGGAAATTCTAAAAAGCTACAATTGTGTTATATTATTATTTTGTGCAAGGTGTTAAAATCTTCCAGTCTTTGAAGAGTTAAGTCCTGAACTCAACTCACATACTAACAGATTTTGTTGATATATATGGGCTAGTTTAGAATTCATAGAATTCGATATTTCCTGTGTATTGATATGATTTATGCAACAACATCACAGATTCATTGTTTATGTTTATTGAGAGATTGTTGATATAATATAGCCCAGTAGTTACTAAATGATATACTGTGACACACAACTATATCACAAAATGTAGATCAATGTGTTTTGATAATAATTAAACTATGTTTTTAAAAAATGGCAAAGAAATACAGACTGAAATTATATTCAGCTGAATCTTCATATAGTTCGAAATACATCTGTAGTTAGGTGAAGGAGTAATTTGTGCCTTCAAATTTATGAAAGCAGCCAACTGGCTTCCATACTCGTGGCATGTAAAAGGGCACCATTCGAGCGTGATCATTACCAACGTCGCTTCACTGGCATGTGTGAAAAGATTCGAGCGAGGTCATTGCCAGTACTGCCTGACTGGTCCCATGCTGGTGGCACATAAAAAGCACCCACTACTACACTCTTGGAGTGGTTGGCGTTAGGAAGAGCATCCAGCTGTAGAAGCTCTGCCAGATCAAGATTGGAGCCTGGTGCAGCCATCTGGTTCACCAGCCCTCAGTCAAAATCGTCCAACCCATGCTAGCATGGAAAACAGACGTTAAACGATGATGATGATGATGATGATGATGATGATGATGATGATGATGATGATGATGATGTTAGAAAAAACAAAGGTAATTTTTTTTTTTGTCTTATCATGATGAGCACACTTGTATACATCAACACTTTCTGGTCCTTCATCAACTTTGCAACACAATTTATTTCAAAGATTGCATCCATCAGTTTCATAAGATCTGCCTCCTCTTTTACCATTTACTGGTTGCTATAAAAATAGTTGCTGTTCTACTTCATTGTTTAAGTCTGTGTTGTTTCATGGTTTCTATTAGTAAGAGTATACTTCCATATTATTCACTGTTCAGTAAATGTTGCTCCCAAGAAACATTCTTCTACTTCAACTACTGCTTCAGTGAGTTGAGGAAACTTCAAATAGATGTACTACACATTAATGACAGAGTTTATGGTTTTCAATCAACCATAAGAAGAAATTATATAATCAAACGGTGAAAACTTGAAATGTGTAAATAACTTGAAGTATCCGGGATTGTGGGGAGAAAGTTCAAAGCGAGTAAGAATTGAATTGACAAGGTCAGCAATGAACAAGATGTCTGCACTATGGGAATGAAACCTATCTTATGACCTCAAAATACAGTTCTTTTTAGAGCTGCGATTGAAAGTATATTGATATAGGGATCTGAATGCTGAATATATATGAGAATAAACTAAATGGAACAAACAACAGGATGTTAAGGAAGGTGAAGAAAATTTCTTGGAAACATTTATCAAACAGTGTATTATATGGAAAAAAAAAAACACTTTGCTTCTAAGGGCTTAAATAAATAAATATTTTTTAGAAGATATAAATAAACATCATCAACAAAAGAAGAATTAACTTCTAAATCTATCAATCATGGATTTTAAATAAAGCCTGCAGATTTGGCCTTTGACACATTTCAGATTTCTTTTAAAGAAGGAAGTTCTTTAGTAGTGTTTTATTAACTAATATTAATGTAATGAGAGAAAGGGAATAGGGAAGAGGAAGAAAGAAAAGTTAAAGGCAGAGAAGAGAGTGAAGGAGAGAGATAGAATTTGAAGATGAAACATGGTTAAGTTTATCCTAAATCTATCCAAACATACAAAAAAATCACCAAAAGCACCAATGTTGGTCATTGATAATTGTATTTCATCCATTGGAAATATAAATATTTATAAATTTTCTGGTATTCAGTGTTGTACTGGTAGACAAAAATACCTGTTTTAGATATATTTTTAACCTAATGTTGCTGATGTTAACATGAGTAAGACAGGACCTAGTTAAATTGATTCACAAAATCAGCCCCCTTTAATTTTGCTCAGGTTGCTTTCAATTTTGGTGTATCGATGCAACTCTGAATTTTGATTACGATCAACCAATTATTTTATCTCATAAATTAAAGAATCTGATGTTATTTGGAATTAACGTTGGGAAATTTGGGTAATTTTAGCCAATCAACAGACAGTGAGGCATTAACAGCTTGTTACCATGACAACTGCATGTTGTGTTGTGTTTCACTTCACCTGCATCTGCCGCACATGCATGTGTGTGCATGCATGTACATGTGTGTGTGTATATGTGCATGCATGTGTGGCTGTTGTGTGTGAGGAGGTATATGTGTGTTTGTGTGTGTGTGTGCGTGCATGCATATGTGTGTGTGTGTGCATATATGTGTGTGCATGTATGTATGTTGTATGTATGAGGGGTATATATATGATTTCATGTCTATGTGTGCATGGGCACGTATGTCTGTGTGTATATGTATGTTGTGTGTGTGTGGGGGGGATCTAGTTAAATCGATTCACATGTACATATAAACTTATATATGAATACATATATCCTCATGCACTTATATATTAATGATGATGTACATGACAGGTATACATAATACTGAAATATGCATAAAGTAAACACGGATAACAGGTCATTTCACAGACACTAAACTATAAATTTCACAGAGTACAACCTTAAAGTTGACACTGCTGTCTCACTATCGGCTAAGAATACAGTTTTTTTTTTAAACCTTTGTAAATTTTTCCTCAAATTTTTTTCTCCACAAGATCATGGATTCACAGCAATAAGAGTGGAAAAATATATCAATATAACCGAATTTTAGATTTTTTACTTCCTTTAAAAAAAAAGAAATGCAGATTCTGTGAATCAATTTAACTAGATCCATAAGACATTTTAGAAACAACTGGTTTAGATGAATATTTTTCATATGTATAACTCTTCCACTACTTGTCAAACATTTTATCTAGTTTTCTTTTATCATTTGTCGTTTACTTGTTTCAGTCTGTGGCCATGCTGGAGCACCACCTTGAAGAATAGACAGTGTATGCAATGGAAGGCCATATGTGTTTCAGTAAGACATTACACTATCATACATGGCTCTAGTAACACAGGAATGGATGTCTGAAAATGTTCATGATCACATAACCCCTGACATTTAGCCTCCTAATTCCCCAGATCTCAATACATTGGACTATTACATGGGGAGCATTGCCGAAAGAGATGTCAATGAACATGCCCATAATACCAAAGATTCTATGAAAGCTGCCATAGTCAGAGTAATGCCCAAAATGAATGAGGACCACTTGATTCAAGCATGTAGATGATTTAAATCTCATATAGAAGCAGTTGTTGGAGCTGAAGGTGACTTTATTGAATAACATTATAGAAAAGAAGGTTTATTTCTTTCCTCATAGCATTTTTTGATTAATAAAGTTATGATCTGTTAATTATATATGTTTTTTTTATAAGCATAAATCTGTCCTCAAATATCTTACACACCCTGTATATATACAAGGGTTGGACAAAAAAATGGAAACACCTAGCAATGGAAAATCATAGCATCATAATTTATAAAACTGTCAAAAGCTTGTTTATTTTATGTTTTTTGATTTAGTGTTTCTTAATACGTTTTGCTAAAATTGTTGCTATTTTTCAGTTATCATCAGGAAAAGGTAATTAAAATTCATTAAAATGACAAATCTATCAAACTTTCAAAGAGATCAAACTGTTGGTGCTTGTATGACAGGTGCTAGTGTAACGAAAACAGCCAAAATGTTTGGTGTATCAAAAAGTACTGTCTCGAAAACTTCCTTGTTCAAACAAAATTCCCGAAGAAAACCAAAACTTTCAGATAGGGACTGTTGGACTCTTATGTGAATTGTTAGAAAGGATCACAAAAGTACAGCACCCAAAATTACTGCAGAGCATAATGCCCACATCGTGAACCCAGTTTTTACAAAAACTGTTCACCAGAAGCTGCATAAAGCTGAATTTCACTGGAGGGGTGCAATTAGAAAACCACTATTTTCAAAAACAAACATTGCAAAGTGTTTAGAGTGGAATAACCTACAGAAATGGTCCCTAGAGCAGTGGAAGAATGTTATTTTCTTGGATGAATCATCCTTTGCCTTATTTCCAACCACTGGCTGAGTATACGTGTGGTGACAGCCAAAAAGAAGCACTTGACCAAAACTGCCTTTTTCCAACTGTTAAACAAGGAAGTGGATCTGTGATGATCTGGCGTGGGCTTTATCTTAGAAATCTGTCAGCCCAATGGTTTCCTTTCATAGCAGAATTAATAATCAAGACTATTTAAGCATCTTATGTGATCAAATTCATCCTATGGTTGCAGAACTGTTTCCGGGGGAAAACGCTATCTTTCAGGATGATAATGCATCAATTCACACAGCTAAAGTTGTTAGTGAATGACACGAAGAACATTCTAGTGAATTTGAACATCTTATCTGGCCACCACAGTCCCAAGATCTCAATGTTATTGAAGATTTATGGTGCATTTTAGAAAAACAAGGAAGCATTATCATTCACCATCATCACTACAAGAACTGATGACTGTTTTAGCTGAAGAATGGACAAAATTTCCCTTGGAAACATTTCAAACTTTGTTTGAGTCCATACCTAGTAAAATTCAAGCTGTAATTGCTGCCAAAGCAGTCCTACTCCATATTAAAATAAATTTGCTTGAAATTTTAAGGTGTTTCTATTATTTTGTCCAACCCCTGTTTATATATATATATATATATAAAGTGTAGCAATTGTAATAACCGGCTAAGGGATAAAATATCCATTTGTACTATCGGTATCCATTACCTGTGTTATCCCTGGGCATTGGTGTGCAGGAACACTATGCTCATAAAGTGCAGGTAACAACAGGATAAATAAGAGTTTATCAGCAACCAAATGCAAATAATCAGAAAATGCCTTAATCTGAATGTCCTATGAAGATGAAGAATTATATTTTCACAATTATTCATAAGCAACATTTGGAAATGTATGCGAAAACGGCCATAAGATTTGCTATTTACTATGTTATACTTTGTATATTAAAAAATAATATCGATGTGTTTGTTCATCTGAGGCTTTCTCCATTTTATGATTATTTGAATATATACATATATATATATATAATATATATATATATATATATATATATATATATACTTTATTAAAAAGCAGCAGAAATATCACAAAAACTGTTACTCAGAGCTTCACATTCCCGTTCATCAAACAGTTTTGTTTAGAATGGAACAGAAATAAGGTTATAAGCAAACATAAAATTAGTTTAATGGATACACATTTGAAAATGGTTTTGTTTCATAGGTTCTTTCGACTAATGAACAAAATGCAGTATAAAATCATCTTCTTTTAAAATTGAAGAAAACCTTAAATCGAAGGAGAGAGTCTAAATACATAGGGTAAATAATTATATGTAAAATATAAATCAATTAATATTTTAAAAGTTATATGTTTAAAAAATTAAAAGTTAAAAATTTTCATGCTGAATTACTTATACATTTAGCGACATATTCACATACTAAACCCTCTGTAATATACATATATGCACTAAAACATACAGACACACTTACATAGTTATAGACATATATAGGTGAGACATAAATATATATACAAATACGTATATATATATATATATATATATATATATATATATAGGGAGAGTTTACGAAAAAAACAAAAGATGAAGACAGGTGGTGTACAAAACAAACAGATGTATTAGTATAATGCTCAGGAATAGAAAAAGACTTTTACGTTTCGAGCCTACGCTCTTCTACAGAAAGGGACACAGAAAAAAACAAGGAGAGAAAAATAATGTATATATGTACACACACATGCACGTGCACAAAATCTTCTGGCATATGCATATACAGGTCAGTTGCTACAGATGAAAGAAAAAGAAAGTATATATTAAGCGGAGGGAGGAGGAAGAGAAAAGGAAAAAAGATAAAGAAACAGAGACAGAAAACTAGCGAGAGAAGAGAGAGAAAAAAGGTTAAGGACACAGGGTGCTATGTAAAGACCCTAGCGAGGTGCGAGCATGAAAACGATACTTCATAAATTTTGCACAACAAATGCACCATAAAATTACACACACACACACCACACACACACACACACACACATATATATATATATATATATACATATACATATAAATACACATATATGAGTACATAAACAAATATACAAAAGAATGTAAGCAAATACATGCTCACATAAATATAAGTATACACATGTATACATATACATCTATGTACACATGCAGACATACACACACACACACACACGCACACACACACATATGTATATATGCATACACACCTGCACATGTATGCATATGCACGCATGCACATACATGTGCATACCTACAATACATGCAAACACAAAAATAAATATATAGTGACATATCTATATCATAATATATATATACAAACAATTTTTAAAAAGCTGCTCGGTGTATATAATATTAAAAATTCGAATGTGACATCATTACAAAATGCTGCACCATATATCAAACTATCTATAAATTTGATGTAACAATTAAATAGGTATGTAAAATAAAATGAAATAAAAATGAAGCTTAGCAGAGCTTAAGCTAGCAGTTAAATTCGTAAAATCGAAAGTTTTTTTTAAAGAATGAGCCGAAATATATTCAACATTGTTGCAATGCAAAATAACCATACACTGCAAAGACAAATTCAAAAGCAGCAGCTGAAAATTCGAAAGTCAAAACATATTACCCATATGGTATTTTTTCGGTTGACATTTTAAATTTTCTTGTGAGCTTGCAGGAATTTAAGAGCTCACATCTTTGGTTCAAAGCGTTTTTATCCTGGAATAGTATAAAGAATTTTTCTGAAAGACAAAAATCACATTTCATAGGTCTTTTATAAGCTCCATGTCTGTAAGCTGATGCTTTATCTAAGCTCTTTCCAGTTTACATTGAAAGGATGGGCTTCATTCTCTTCCATTTCCCAGAATGCTTTGCAAGGCTAGTCACTGTCCTGTTTTGTGGGTACCGGAAAGAATTTCTGTGGGAATAAAATCAAATCTTGAAAGAATTTTCTGAAGCTCCTGTATATGTTTTATATTCTTGCAAGCTTTCTGTTTGCACTTTGGCTTTATATCTAAGGCTGAGAGAACAGAGGGCAGTATCTGCTAGGGGTAGGGCTGAAGAAACAGACAGAAATCATAGTTGGTATAGTCATAAAAATCAAGATTTATTAGAAGCAATATCATGAAGTTTGGTAAAGGAAAGCTTAAAACAAGATGTTAGCTGATAATCTTGATTTTTATGACTATACCAACTATGATTTCTGTCTGCTTCCTCAGCCCTACCCCTAACAGATACCGCTCTCTGTTCTCCCAGCCTTAGATATACAAGGATTTGATAAACTAGTCTATAAATTAAAACTGACCCCATAAAAACAAAAAAATCAGTGACAGGCAGAGTCTGTAACAATGTATATCTTTTTGATATCTTGGTAACTTTTGTGCTGGAGTGGAGACAGCATGTTCTTTGTCTATCTCCTTAACTTCTTGGAGATTTTAGGTATAATTATACTAATATGCCCATCTGTTCTAATTTAATTAAATTCTATGTCTTTGTGCAGCTGAGGATTGCTCTGCATTTTAAATTGATGTAATGACTTCATTGTTCAATTAAATGGAGTTGCATGAAACGATCACACTGCATTACCTCTGGATATCCTTGTTGCTTATTTTGATATATATATGTATATATATATATATGTATATACACACACACACACATACATTGTGAGAATTTACAAAAAAACAGAAGATGAAGGCGGGTGTGTAAACAACAAACAGATGTATTAGTTTATCACTCAGGAAGTGAGAAAGTCTTTTACGTTTCGAGCCTATGCTTCAACACAAAGAAACACAGAAATAAACAGGGAAAGAAAAAAATATATATATAATTTAAATATCGAGGGTTATAAATTGAATTTTAATTAATTAATATCAATTTAAAACCAGTAGCCTAGTATATAGAAAAATCTGAATAAATTTACCCGCTTATGTTTTGGTGTTTGCTGAATTTCTCTAGAGAACATTCTTTTCTTTGTAGTTAGATTGTATACTCTTTTTTTTACTCTTTTATTTGTTTCAGTCATTTGACTGCGGCCATGCTGGAGCACCGCCTTTAGTTGAGCAAATCGACCCCGGGACTTATTCTTGTACTTATTCTATCGGTCTCTTTTGCGGAACCGCTAAGTGACGGGGACATAAACACACCAGCATCGGTTGTCAAGCAATGCTAGGGGGACAAACACAGACACACAAACACATACACACACACACACATATATATATACATATATACGACAGGCTTCTTTCAGTTTCCGTCTACCAAATCCACTGACACGGCATTGGTCGGCCCGGGGCTATAGCAGAAGACACTTGCCCAAGATGCCATGCAGTGGGACTGAACCCGGAACCATGTGGTTGGTTAGCAAGCTACTTACCACACAGCCATGATCTTCTTCTAGCATATTGGTTATCCACCTAGTGGTTATCCCTAAATATACACACACACATATATATATATATATAACATATAGAATGCATGTGTATGTTTCAGTGGTGTTTCTGAATAGCATTTCTAGCTAGCTGTATTCACTATAAACTATTTTCCTTCTGACATGTCAGTTTGCTTTATACATTCTTCCAACTTTCCTACAAATGACCTTTCTGAAGACATAAGATTTGCAGATAACAGATCTGATTCATCAACTTCTTACATCAACAATCTTAATATTTAGATTGAGTCTTATAAACATTTTTCTGAGCCTATTGGCAATCTCTTTATTGAATATTGAAGATAATATCCAAAAACATATTATTGAATTTTATACCATGTAGATATGTATTTACCATGTAGATATTTTAGACAGTTTATCCTTAACACTGGCTTATTAGCAATGCTGTTATGTTATCAAGGCTATACTTCAGGTGAAGCATGCTTTATAATGTTCGAAAATCATTTTACATCTCTGGTGTGTACTTTGAACTATCTTAATGTGTGTTGTAGTTGACAGTTAAACTTGCAAGAGGAAGATGAACTGTTTTGTATGGTTTTATTGCCCCGGAGATTAGCACCAGCTTAAAACATCGCTCATTACATTTATGAGATCTGCCATTAAGATATAAATTTTGGCAGTTTCTGACACAGCTGAAGCTTTGTGGATTAGTGACAGCTAGTCTTGGATTTCATGTAATGCAAGAGGAATACAGGTGCTTTAGAAATACACTTGATCTCTAAATATTCTATTCATAGTCATTTTCCTTACACAAAATCTTCCACCATCAACTATAAACTATAGGTTTAAGAAGTTATTATTGTTACTCCCTGCATGATATTTATAGTTTCTTAGTGGTACTTGTTTAGAAGGGTTATTTTTATAAAGGCCCTTATATGAATTTTGAAAAAAAAAACAAATTTTCAAACTGCAGCATCATAAGAATCAAATGGAAAAAAAAGAGAAATAAGCACCATGGAGAAATTTAACAAACAGTTTTTTTTAATCTTTTACTTGTTTCAGTCATTAGACTGCGGCCATGCAGGGGCACCATCTTCAGGAATTTAAGTTGAACTAATTGACTTCACTACTGTACTTATTTTCTTATTAAGCCTGGTACTTATTCTATTGGTCTCTTGTGCCAATCCACTAAGTTACAGGGACATAAACACACCAAGACCAGTTATCAAGTGGTTGTGGTGGTGGTGGTGGGGGGGGGGACAAATACAGGCACAATGGCACATACACACATGATACCAAATCAGACTGGAACTTGGTACAGCTCTCTGGCTTACCAGTTCCAGTCAAACCATCTAAGTCATGCCAGTATGGAAAGCAGACACTAATTGGTGGTGATGATGATGATGATGATGATGACGAGCTTCTTTCAGTTTCCATCTGCCAAATCCACTCACAAGGCTTTGGTCAGCCTGTGGCTATAGCAGAAGGCACTTACCCAAGGTGCTGTGCAGTGGGCCTTGAATCTGGAACCTGTTGATTGGGAAGGAAACATATTACCACACAGCAATTCTTAACAAATTCTTTAGTAAATTAAATCAAAACTTTACCTGTGTTATATTTTCATTGACTCTCAAAGGATTAAAGGCAAATTAGACCTCTATGAGATTTGAACTCAGAATATAAAGTCAGAACAAATACTATAAAGTGTTTTGTCCACCATCCTAAACAACTATATAAGAATAATATAATAACAACTACAATAATAATAGCATTACCTCAACCCAAGACAATTTTGGGAGTCAGGTCAGAAAGGAATGTAAGGCTGATTAAGACAAACTGCATGTTTGATTAGAACTAAAATCAGTTCTAATTGACCCTAGAAGGATGAATTGGGAAGCTGGCTCTGACAGGATTTGAACTTAAAACAAAATCATAAGACAATCATGCAAAGTCTTCATCTGTCAGTCAATCAAGGTGTTTGTTTCAAATTTTAGCACAAGGCCAGCAATTTTGGTGGAGGGGATAGTTGGTGAAATTGACCCCAAGTGATCAACTTGTACTTATTTTACAAATCCAAAAAGATGAAAGGCAAAATTGACTTTGGCTGAATTTGAACTTGGAATGTAATGACAGATGAAATACTGCTAAGCATTCATGTCCAGTATGCTAACATTTCTGCCAGCTTGCCACTTTCGTCAGTCAACATATTAATAACAAAGGTAACTACCATTATTACTGTTTCATGTCTGTAGATTATCAGAATCTTCCATGATCATACAAAATGCTTTGGGGTATTTATTCTGAGTTATTACATTCTGTGTTCAAATCTTTCTGAGGCCAACTTCACCTTTTATGCTTACAGTGTCAGATGATAAGGTACCAGTCAAATACTGGGATGAAGCAATGTAATCGGCTAACCCTATCCTTCAAATCTGCTGGCCTTGTACTTAAATAGGAACAATTATTTTGTATCTACACAAAATATTTCCATTACGTTTAAAATCTTCCAAACATCAACCAGCAACCTGGAACTGTTTGTGAGGCTAAAATAAATTTATTACAGAATGAAAATAGGGTTAACACAGTCTACATTTAATTCTTAACTAGAGTTACAAGAGCAACATTTATTCAATGATTTCCCTAATTATTGTAATAAATAAATAAATATTACAAATAATTAGCTATATTGTTGTAATGGGAATAAAAATGTGTATTAAACTGGACTGTAATAAAATGCACAATGTTTTGATAAGGTAGCTATGATTCCTCTAATTACTATAATAGATAAAAGATTATAGATGATAAACAATATTGTTCTAATGAGTACGAGAATGTGTATGAAGCTGGGCTGTAATAAAAAGTTCAATTTTTTGACAAGGCAGCAATTTTCTAACAGAAATACTTTGAAATTGACTGGTCTTGTATCTCCATGACTTAGGCATTTTTGATCCACTTACTTCTCTATCGCTCAGCTCCCTTCAAACCCCTGCTTTACTTATACTAACTACTATTCTCAATCCTTCATCCCCAGAATATTGGCCTTCTGCAATTTCCTCCCTGCTCATGTCTTTTCTGTAACAATTTTAACAGAACACTAACTACATTGGCCTCACCAGTTTTGGATGGTCTACAAGTGACATGGGCTTTGCTCCTTCTTACAGGTTCAACAATTTAAAAAAGAATTAAAGTGGCATTTAATACTAATGAGGAATGACAAAACTTGTGGCTGATATAACAGACAATTGTTGGCAGAGTGAAATAGATTGAAGCAAGATGACAATGGAAATATTTAAAGAGAAATGCTGAAATAAAACATGTTAGAACTAAGAGAATAATAAAACTAAAAATGGTTAAATGAAATTCTAATGAGGAGTCAGTTCTCTAAGAGATACACTGGCGAAAACAAATTTAAGACCGATGATAAAAGTTCTATTTCTTACAAAATATTTTGTTACTAACACCATACAAATTATTTTTATCTTTTACACCTTATGCAGAATTTATTTCTCTTTCGAATGATGCAGACAATAACTATTGGGTTGTCTGGAAAGTTCGTGCTGATTTATAGTAGTTTACATTTCGACTTATTTTAGAACATGGTTGAGTCCATAAAATAGGATTTGACTACACCTCCATTTAGAGCACAGTTTAAGCTATCTTTTCATGGAAGAAGGTTTATGTTCCTATAACCTGTGTTAATTCTGTAACCCTTTAAAATAGAAGATAAGAAAGTTCCTTTTTGGCACTTGATGCTTTGGGAACCAGACAAAAATTGCTGCAGCTTGGCCAGGATGTGTTACCCCACCCTCCATATTCACCAGATATTGCTCCTTTGGATTTCCACTTATTCATATCTCTGCAGAATAGTCTTAATGGTAAAAATTTCAATTCCTTGGATGACATAAAATGATACCTTGATGAATTCTTTGCTACGAAACCACCTCAATTCTGGGAAGAGGTTATTTTCAAGTTAAAGGAAAGATGGAGACACATTGTGCAACAAAATGGTTCATTAAAAATGTAATGGCAAATATTTATTGATCCTTTTCTTTCCTTTAAAAATCGGTAAGGACTTTCTGGACAACCCAATATTTTTATACAACTTGAAGAATTCTAATGCTAAATTAATATAAGCATTTCAAATTTACCAGCAAAATTAGTTTAAGACCGTATCATTATAATTTTATTTAAAGCTTAAGATTGTAGCAAAAATGAGCAGCAAGAACGAAATACATATTAGTACTTTGTGCCATAGCCTTTATTCTTAATAACGGCTGAACAACGCCTCGGCATTGAATTCGCTAAGTGATTACAAAATTCTATGGGAATGTTTTGCCATATTTCATTGATATAATCGAATAATTGTTTTAGATTAGATGGTTTTTTAGCATGGACTTTTTTGGAAACATAATTCCACAAGTTCTCAATCGGATTTAGGTCTGGGCTCTGAGGAGGCCATTCGATTACATCAATATTATGGTGATCAAAAAATTCCATAACCATTTTGGCTTCGTGCACTGGACTATTGTCCTGCTGATAAATAGCCCCCAGAGGAATTTGGTGAATCAAAACACCAAAGCCACTAAATGCTGCCCACCCCATCACACCCCAACCCTCCACTTGTGCCATCTTTTTCATGCATTTCGGATGGAATTCCTTGGTTGGGCAACGTTTGACATGTGTTTTACCATCTGATCCAGATATACGGAAGCATGGCTCGTCACTCCAAAGGACCCTGCACCAATCTTCGGCAGTCCATTGAACATGGCTTTTTGTGAAATTAAGGCATTTGAGTCGATTTCTTTGGGATATTATTGGCTTTTTTCTAGTAATTCTTCCATGTAGTCGAAATTCTCTCAAACAGTTGTGGACGGTTTGTGGTGTAAAAAAACACCATTCTCGTTGGACAATTGATTACAAATATCAACAGCTGTCAGCATTTGGTTGCCTTCCAAAAGTTGGTGGATTCGATGGTCCAACTGCACTGTCGTTTTTCTTGGGGAGCCAGTTCTTTGCTGATCTTTGCCAGTTCTTTGCCAGTTCTATTGACCAGTCTTCGAGTATAACTTCCACACTTGCACGCAAGCCATTTTACTGCACTTTAGTTGCTTGCTGATGTTCGAAAAGGAAACTTTTTGCTGGTTGAGTAATACAATTTTTGTTCTCATGACTGGACTGAGGCTACGTTGTTTACCCATTATTAATCAATTGTATAATAATGTTAAATTATAACACTGTATAGTGCAGTTAATTTGCATACATATTACATGGTCTTAAATTAATTTTGCCAGTAAATTTGAATCGTTTATATTAATTTAGCATTAGAACTCTTCAAGTTGTATAAAAATAGTTATTGTCTGCATCATTCAAAGGAGAAATAAATTCTGCATAAAGTGTAAAAGATAAAAATAATTTGTATGGTGTTAGTAACAAAATATTTTGTAAGAAATAGAACTTTTATCACCAGTCTTAAATTTATTTTCGCCAGTGTAAGCACTTCTGGGAGCCAACGATAGAGCTTCTATGTAGTTGCTCCACTTACAAGAAATAGCAGTGAAGTCTCTCTCAAACTTTATTCTTAAGTTTATTCTTATGACTTAAAAAAGGAAGGACACATTGGATAATGTAGTCCATGGTATACTTTTCCAAGAAATAATAAAACAGGAATGTCATGGCTTGAATGCCTTAAACTATGTTTCCTTGATCAGTGCCAACTTAGAGTTACACACCAAAAGCAACAAGAACAATTATAAACACAAAAATATATTTGATTCCTGAAAATTCTACAAGAATCTTAGTAAAACAGAAATTATTGGAATAGACAGAAAGAATTCTTTTAGAAATTTATTGGCAGATGTTGTTAATGTGAAGAAGAAAAATAGAGCTTTGACATACCATTCCTATCTAAAGGAATATCTACCTAATAGTAACCAAAGAGTTAATGTGAAAATAAAATCTATATAAATATTGTTGTATTTGAATATATTTTGCTCTTCCAGGTATTATAGACACCACCACCGCAGATATCTGAAAGAAGTTGTTTTATTATAAACTTGCATGTGATTGCAGATTTGAATTACAAAAAGGTGGCGAGCTAGTAGAATTGTTGGCCAGGTGAAATAATTAGTGGTATTTCATCTGCTGCTATGTTCTGAGTTCAAATTCCGCCAAGGTCGACTTTGCTTTTCATTCTTTTGAGGGCAATGAAATAGGTACCAGCAACACGTTGGGGTCAATGTAATCAAATAGCCCCTCTTCCCCGCAAAAGTTTTCAAGGCTTTGTACCTACACCAGAAATAATTATTAGATAACACAAAGAATGTCAAACACATAACTAATTGAATAAAGGAAACTTAAACTATAATGGATTTGTTAAAAGGAAAATCAAAACAAAAATACTGATAATAATAATAATAATAATTTTATTTTGCTTTGTAAGCCTTGACAGAAACATATGGACTTCCTAGCTCTGTCAGAAGTTTCTGAGATAAGAGAATAGATTTGCAAACCAACAGTGACAATCAAAATTGTGGTAGCCCATATGTAAAGAATGGTACCACTTATAGATTTTCAGCATGTTTGTGGTTCCTTTTCTTTAAAACTCTGATACTTTAAATTAATTGTTTCGAAATTTCTACTGATGAAACCCATTTTAACCAATCAATAATTATCCATGAGCCTTTATTAATACTTAAATTTTTAAAAAATTTTTTCAGAAATTAACTAAAATAATTAATCTCAAAAATTCAAACATTCATATTGTTTTCTAATTTGCTGACTCATTGTGGGTCCCAGACTAACTAAATCATCAATAACTGAGCTGATTCAAAAGTTAGTGAAACACTTCAAATGTTTATTTAATCCTTTAGCATTTAAACCAGTTATATCCGGCCAGAAGTATTCTGCCTGTTTTATGGTCAAACTGGTCAGATCTGGTCCCTCATACCAATCCTAAAATATCATTTTAAAACTTAACAGCTACCTCATCAAAATCTCATAGCTACAAGATAATGCATGATTAGTTCAAAACAATGTGGATAAAAAAGGATTAATTTTGGCAGAATAATGTGAACACTACAGGGTTAAAGAATATAATTCAATTGGGGATTACTTGATAGTTCTTGTTTTTCAGGGAGAAACATTCCTCCGATTCCATTTGTAGTAAATTTTGTGATATAGCCTTATGTCTAATAATGCTTTTTTTTAAATTTTGTTTTGTCTTTTTCTTTGTATAACATTCATGAACATCAAATATTTCATTAGTCACTGACCTACAGGCCTGATGTCTTCTCTTTGCCTCTACTATCATAACTACAATAACATCTGTTCCTTAGAGCTGGTTGGACTCCTACCTCCTCCCCTCTCCACTCACATCCCCTTTGTTGTATCCAATCCTCTCCCAGTCCTACACTAACCACTATGAGAAGTTTTCTTCTCCAGAACATTACTCTTTTGGAATCTTCTTCCTGCTCTTGTCTTCGCTGCAAATGTTAATCTGCAAACAGAACAATGACAGAATCAGCAATCTCACTATTTTAGGAAGGTTTATTAAGATTGTGAGCACTATTCTTTCCTTTAGGCTCAGCAGGTGAAAAGTGCATGCATTGCTGTGTGGTAAGAAGCTTGCTTCCCAACCACATGGTTCTGGGTTCAGTCCCCCTGCATGGCACCTTGGGCCAACCAGAGCCTTATGATGGATTTGGTAGACGGAAACTGACAGAAGCCCATTGTGTGTGTATTTGCTCACCACCAGTGCTTGACTACTGGTGTTGGTGTGTTTATGTACCTGTAACTTAGCAGTTCAGCACAAGAGATTAAAAAAAAAAGAGATTCAAAAAATAAGTATCAGGTTTAAAAACAAACAAGCAAAAATAATAAGTACTGGGGTTAGCTCACTCAACTAAAAATTACTCAAGGCTGCCATCTAATGACAGAAACAAATAAACGATTCACAATCAAAACATTTTATCTTTGCCATTCTTTTAGGATTATAGCACAATCCAATTTTTGCCACAAACTCATTGTCAGGAAACCACTGAGATAAAACTAAAGTACTGCAAATGAGAGGAAAATAGTAAAATGATAGAAATAGTTACGAAGATGTACTCGCATAGCAAGTGATTTGATCTGAGATCGTGTGCTGAAACGAAAACAATTGCAGCGTGGAAGGTGTTTGTAAGCCATTTAAGAAACACACAAAAGCCGTTCGATTCACTTCAACATTTAAGTTTAATTTGTCAAAATATTTTCCTCGCTAAAATCCGCGACCTGTTCACTGACAAAAATCCGTGCTGCATCTCTTTTTGTCAGTGAACAGGTCGCGGATTTTAGCGAGGAAAATATTTTGACAAATTAAACTTAAATGTTGAAGTGAATCGAACGGCTTTTGTGTGTTTTTTAAATGGCTTACAAACACCTTCCACACTGCAATTGTTGATAGAAATAGTAGATTACCTTTAATTCTTGTATAAGATCGTTCTCATAATGATGGCAAGAGTATGTTATTCTAATCCTGATTGTCAACTTCATTTCAATAAATTTGTAACTTCCATCACACGTATATGAACTTACTTTAAATTTTATTAAATGATGGTATTATTTCAATATAGAAGGCCCAATCTTTTTAATTAGTTCAGCTGTCATTTTGTTGTAACAAGGAGAATCTATCTCATATTTATTTCATAGTAATAATTATAAAGCCATTCCAATTATATATATTCTTAATTCAACTCATCAGTGTAAAATTGAAGGTCACAGACAATGAAATATATACTTTACCTACTCATATAAGTATACACACCTAAAGTATGACCACAACGAAAACTAAGAGGGAAAGGCTTTAAAAAAACGTTTTTTTTGTGTATAGTCGTGTATAGTTGATTTTAAGCTAGAGCTAGTTGATAGCTTCCGTTATCTAGGTGACCAAGTCAGTAGTGGAGGTGGATGTAATGAATGAAAGGTAGACTGTATGATGGCTGTGTGCGAACAGCTATGCTACATGGCAGTGAAACATGGGCTGTGACCGCTGAGGACATGCATAAGCTTGAAAGCAATGAAGCTAGTGTGCTTCAATGGATGTGCAATGTCAGTGTGCATGTACAACAGTGTTAGTGTCTTGAGAGAAAACAGGCAACAGATGTAGTGTGCAAGAGAGATGACTGCACTGATATGGTCATGTGATGTGTATGGATGAGGACAGCTGTGTAACGAAGTGCTGATCTCTAGCAGTCTCTAATAGTGGAGGGAACCTGTGGAAGAGGTAGACCCAGGAAGACATGGGACAAGGTGGTGAAGCATGATCTTCGAATGATGGGCTTTATGGAGGTGATGACAAGTATCTGAGACCTCTGGTGATATGCTGTGCATGAGAAGATTTGTCAGGCCAAGTGAAATTGTAGTTGTGGCCATGCCAGTGCCATGTAAATGACATCTGTGTGGTCAGAGTTGGGCAGTCACTGGTGCCTTGTAAGTGGCACCTGGGAATTGTAGTCGTGGCTGTTGACAGTGCCATGTATATGGCACCCATGAATTGTAGTTGTGGCCGTTGCTGATACTATGGAAAGGGAACCCATGAATCATCATGGTCGTTGCCAGTGTCATGTAAATGATACCCATGCTGGTGGCACATAAAAGCATCCATTACATTCCTGGAGTGGTTGGTGTTAGGAAGGGCATCCAACCATTGAAACCATGTCAAATCAGACTGGAATCTGGTGCAGCTCTCCGGCTTGCCAGTTCCATTCAAACCATTTAACCCATGCCACATAGAGAGTGGATGTTAAATGATGATGATGATGAATTTTAGTGTGCATTTTACATATGAAGAACTGTTCCACACTTGCCATCAGATGCACACACAAACACACTGTTGATAATCAGATCCAAAGACTGAATCTATTGGCATATATAACAAAAATAATTGAGGACTTTGGGCTGAGGCTGAATATTTTAGCAGTTTTTATCTACCCTATTTTTTTTTAAAGTTTCATCTCAGAGCTGCGGCCATGCTGATGCACTGCCGTTAAAAATATTAGGCGGGCGAACGCAGGCGGAGATTCAGAGATGCGCCAGCTGCATAGAGTCGATCTTGCACCGGTAAGCGGCGGGGGGGGGCTACCTGTTGGCAGAAAGGAGCGACGAGAACATCCCTTCCATACGGTCACGTATTCTGATCAGCGAGAACCCTACATAGAGAGGACGAACGAACAGTTCGGCGGGCAAGCAAAGGCGGGCGTCTAAAGGCGGGCGTCCAAAGGCGGGCAGAGATTCTTTATCTTCTATTCCTATCAATAACTATAAGTTTGCTATTGACTGATAGCATGTTTATAGTTAAGCAATCTAAAACAGTGATAATTATGTGTCTTAGACACAGTGAAATACTGAAAAGTGGGATGCAAAACTACCAACTAATAATCCAGCTGAAACTCCTCTTTACTAGCTCAGCCAGCTGTGATAATAAAACATCCTTTCAAATATTGATAAATTAACTTTCTATTCACTTTTAAAATTTCAAATATTATTTTATAACATTTATTTTTCTTCTTGAAGCACCAAATCTTTAAAGATTTAAGAAAATATGCACAAAAAGTGAAAAGAACACAGCAGTTAAGTTGTCAATGTTACACTAATTTCTTTTCACTGGTTGATATTTTGATTTGAAAATAAATTTATCAATTGGCAATTAATTCATAATATTTATTGTTTTATTTTACTACTTTTCCTGTAAATGAATAAACACTGTTTTCCTTCACTACTTTTATAACTTTCAAGTACTTTTAATTGTTTCATTGGTGATTTTTTTGTTGTTTGGTAATTTGTATCTGTTCACATTTTGAATCTGGTGATGGGGCCATAAACATTTATTTCAAACATTGTAGTCAACGTTATCTAGACATTCTATTATTTTAAAACAATGCTATTAAATCTTGATATGTAAATAACATTTAGCAACAAAAGTTTGCTTCATTTTTTAAATACACAAACAAATTACTTACAAGAAAATAATGTAGTGAAGTGGTGTACACAAGAAGAAAACAAACTTGGTGGTTTATATTGTTTAGCTCCACCCAAACATGTTCCAAGTTCAATACTTGTGCTGAATATCTGAACTTTCTGAGTTGATAAAAATATTGCCTGATAATATGCTCCTAGGTGATAACTCCTTACCCGGCAGAAACGAATATATGCGTTTTGACCAAAATCGTTTTTTTCCATCTCTGGCGAGTTAACTCGTCAAAAGATAGACTCGCCAAAATCGACAGCAAACAAGTTGGGTAAGGGGTTAAGGTAGTATTGGATTTAACTGTTCTGTAATATTGGTTTGAAATTTTGATGCAAGGCCAGCAATTTCACAGGAAAGGGCAGTGTTGATTACATCGACACTAGTCCTCAACTGGTACTTATTTTATGACCCCAAAAGAATGAAAAGCAAAGTCAGTCTCAGTGGCATTTGAACTCAGATGAAATGTCATTAAGCATTTTGCCCAGCATCCTAATGACTCTGCCAGCTCACCACCTTAATTGTTTCGTGATTTACATTAATATATTTACCTGTATAACTACCTGTCTATATTTACCTGTAGTACTATCTAATCATATTTAGTTGTCCGGTAAATCGACAAAAGTACTGTCAACAAACTTGTACACTTACATACACACACATGTATGTAATGAATTACACTGTCATTGTAAGGTAGCCTCTATGTAGGCATGTGAGCTGCTAGAAACATCAGTCAAAAGTTTCCTCATTTTACAGCCTATCATGTTGAAAATGGAAGGTCACATTGGATTGTGTAGTCATAACAATACAGTGTCAGATAAAAGCTTTGGAAAGATTTTGGTTGTACATCAATTAAATTAAGAGTGACCTGTAGTTAAACAACAACCATTGCAACTTCCTTAGGGACATGAGTTTGAATGGTGAGAAGCAGAAGAAAAAAAGAGGGGGGCAAAATGTGACTGTTAAACTATACTGTTTGAATTAGTCATCAGAATTGAAATTGTCATCAGAAACTGTGAACTCTATACTAGTAGCTCCCTAGAATGTAGTTTGCATTAGGAATATTAATAAACCCCTTAAACCACGGGGCATTTTTGTTATTTTTGTTTTTAATTGCTAAGGGAAGAGGTAGTATCCATGATCATCATAGGCCCTCCTAAATTGGTGAGATTGATGCCATTAATGTTCTTCTTGAACCTTTGTAAGTCAACACCTGCAAGTAAGACATGATCAAAGAGAGAATTCCACAGAACTGAGATTCAGAGAAAGATGAATTGGGCACAGTGATTCATTGGAAAAGGAAGAGGAATTGGACAGAACAAGGATGATGAAAGGAAGGAAGATGCATGGGAAGGAAATTTCTGAATAGAAATAACAAGAGCCCAGTGGTATGGAATTCACAAATAAAATATGAACTTTTCATGTAATATATCTAAAGCAATTCTGTCTGATTGTATTCAAACGATTCAAAGTTATACTCTTGATAGAAGTTGAACTCAACACCAGGCTAGAATTAAATTATTATAACCACTACTACTTAAAACTTACATTTACCTCCACAGCACCAATAAATATATGGGTGAATGAGAGAATCTCTATGGAGTCAGTCAACCTGCTTGATAAAGCAGCCAATAATCTGTTTTAGAAAAGGACACATTGAATAATATGGTCTTGGTTTCCTGACATAGAGAAAAGACATGAAGCTCATGGATGAAATACTGTTGAGCATAGATCTGTCTAGTCAGGATTGACCTGAATCTAAACAACTCAATGACTAAACAATAAATTTACTAAAAGTTGGCAGACTCTGGATACTGTAGAACAAGTTGAAGTAGGTAAAGGACTGTAAAATAATAACCCAACCCATGAACACACTGTCAACTGAGTCATAGTTTATATTGTTATTATTATATAATTACATTGAGGTGGAGGAGGATAAGAAGAAGAATATTGTAAATTTAAATTGAGAATATTTTAATACTTGGTTGCTACTTCGTATCATAACCCTAGGTATATAGTAAGACCTGCTGATGAAAATTAAGGGAGGTAAACTCTCAAAATTTGAAAGCAATTGTTCTAGGGGTATCTATTTCCTCATTCTACAGCTTTCTGCTGAGATAGTAAGTTAATTTCTTTGCTCATAGCCCAATTTCTGTTGTGCTTGTTATTTTTCCAGTGATTGGTGGTTTCTTAGAGAATTTTTCTACTCTGATTTTCACAACAATGCTGGCACCACATGTGCTCTATAAGAATCATAAATTAATTATAAAATTTTGGATTTGCCATTTATTGGCTTTTGCTTGTTGCCCACCTATATTATTAATGTTATTATTCATTTTACTAATGATAATAATTAATAATAATACCTATATAAATATTTTCGAATATTTATACATTTAGTGTATATATATATATATATATATATATGCACACACACATCACCATCATCATTATCATCATCATTTAACGTCCATTTTCTATGCTGGCATGTGTTGGGTTTTTTGACTGAGGTCTGGAGAGCCAGCGACTGCACCAGGCTCCAATCTGATCTGGCAGTGTTTCTACAGCTGGATGTCCTTCCTAATGCCAACCACTCCAAGAGTGTAGTGGGTGCTTTTTACGTGCCCCAAGTACAGGGGCCAGTCACGTGGCCCTGGCATCGATCACATTCAGAAAATGCTTTTTACATACCACCAGCTTGGGAGCCAGTCAGGGGGTACTGGCATCGGCCACATTCAAATGGTGCTTTTTATATGCCAGCAGCTCAGGAGTCAGTCAGGGAGTACTGGCATTGGCCATGTTCGAATGGTGCTTTTTATGTGCCACTGGCATGGGAGCCAGTCAGGGAACACTGGCCACAGCTATGATTTTGGCTTTAATTGACTCAACAGGTCTTCTCAAGCATATCATATTGACCGACGCATCAGGGATACTTTTAAATGGGCTGATTATGTGATACTGGTATTGGCCATGGCTGTGATCTCACTTTACTTGCCAGGTCTTCTCAATCACGACATATCTACAAAGGTTTCAGTCTTCTGTCATTGCCTCTGTGAAGCCTAATGTTTGAAGGTCATGCTTCACCACCTCATCCCATGTCTTCCTGGGTCTACCTCTTCCACAGGTTCCTTCCACAGTTAGGGAGTGGCACTTCCTCACACAGTTGTCCTCATCCATATGTAACACATGACCATACAATGCAGTCGTCTCTCTTGCACACCACATTTGATGCTTCTTATGGCCAACTTTTCTCTCAGGGTGCTTACACTCTGTTGTGTATACACACTGACATTACACATTCAGCAGATCATACTAGTTTCATTTCTTTCAAGCTTGTACATATATATACATATTTCTCACAGAGGTAAAGTGAAGGAGTTGCTTTCAAGTATTGGGCTTCATGGAGGCAAAGAGGCTGACGGAAACTGAAAGAAGCCCATCGTATATATGTGTATATATATATATATATATATATATATATATATATGTGTATATATATATATATATATATATATATATATATATGTATGCATGTGTTTGTATATGTTTGTGTGTCTGTGATTGTCCCCACAACATCGCTTGACAACCGATGCTGGTGTGTTTACGTCCCCGTAACTTAGCAGTTTGGCAAAAGAGACCGATAGCATAAGTAGTAGGCTTACAAAGAATAAATGCTGGGGTTGATTTGCTTGACTAAAGGCAGTGCTCAAGCATGGCCACAGTTAAATGACTGAAACAAGTAAAAGAGCAAAAATAGAGTATGCAAGTGCTACCAGTCGAAAGCTTCACATACTGAAGGCCAGCAAGTGTATGGTGTCATCAGGAGAGAATGCACACCGTTTCAGGACCTAACCTCTTGGCGGTATCATTGTGCACTGGCGCCACTCACTGACATGAGATCCCACTTGCTAGATCAGATACATATATACAGTGAGAGAAGGAGAGAGAAATTAACTTTGCTGAATTGTTAAATATTTATTACAATGGATAGGAATATAAACATCTGACCTGAGGATCATATTGCAACATGTCATTTTTCACCATTTAATCCTCTTGATGGTGGTGGTGGTGGTGGTGGTGGTGGGGTTAAAAAATGTTTGTTGGCTTAACATACACTGTTCATTGTAGCGTAGGTTGGATGGGTTTGTATGACAACGCTCATACTCAAATGATTATTTCATCATATATAAAGTCATAATTACAAATGTTCCCTTTAAATATGGAGCCTCTACTCTTCACTGGTTTCAGCCAGGCAGGGTGATAACAGGTAAGTGAGCTGTTAATGATGGAGAACAGGTACAGGCATGGTTGTGTGGCTAAAATGCTTGCTTCTCTACAATGTGGTCTTGGGTTCAGTCCCACTGCATGGCACCAGGAGCAAGTGTCCTCTACTACAGCTCAGGCTGACTAAAGCCTTTAGAGTAAATTTGCTACATTGAAATTGAAGAAAGAAAAATCATTATGTGTATATGTGTGTGTGTGTGAGAGAGAGAGAGAGAGAGAGAGAGAGAGAGTGCATGTGTGTATGTGTAAGAGAGTGTATGTGTGTGTGTGTGTGTGTGTGTGTGTGTGTGTGTGAGGGTGCATGTTAATGTGTACCCTTGTCATGACATAACAGGATGGCTACAAAACAAGCATTCTCTATCATACAAACAATATTGTTCATTTCTAGTCTTCCCTGGAAAACGTCTGGTCGAGAGGAAACATTACCTTGCTTGGATGCAAGTGAGGGTTGGTGACACAGTGAGTGTCTTGTCATAGAAAATCTGCTCCCTAAACGTCTGTCTGACTTATACAGACATGGCAAAGGTGAATGTTAAATGGCGATGATATATATTTGTGTATAGGGTGCAAGCTCAGCATTATCAGATCAGAATATTTCCATCAACAGTTGATCCAAACTATCTCAACCTACATCCACCCTTCTAATAGATGAAAGACAAATCCTTTCTTTTACATCCCCCACCTCAACACACAAGTTCACCAGTTAACATAAGCAGGCAACACCCTCCCACCTCCTTAACCCTGCACTTCATTGCTGTACCAGTTTGATCACTTGTGTGTATTTCCCCTGAACTCTCCTTCTTTATACTGCAACAATTTTCCTTATACTGTGTGACTATCAGGAAGATATAGTTCTCTTATGAACTACATATCCCTCCTATTTGGTTGCTGTTGATCTCAGGTGATGTCTGTTTAATTATAAACAAAATGTCAGTGGGAATTAGACAATGATGGGTACACTGAAACCAGTTTTACTTTGTCTTATTATGAAGGACAGTTATTTAATTATATTACACAAATTTACAGATAAGTTAATTCACACACTTTTCCAACATCAACAATAGAATAAAAGTACAAAAATTAAAGCATACAAACCTAGACTAGACGTTAGATAATAATGTTTAACCTAATCATGAAACTTATATTGCAGGAACTTCCTTTCTTGTTCACAATGCAGATTAATTAACTCTATCAAGGGCAATATTGGATTAACTAGCAATCATATTCTAAATAAAATAAATGACAGAATTAATAAAACCAATAACCTTTTGCAGAGTAATAACAAATGGTTTATGACTGTCTGGATATAGAGTTTATTTCATTACTATTGTGTTTTAAGTTCATCCCTTCTCAATGACATCTTTGACAAGTGTCATCTACTGTAACCTCAGGGTGACCAACAGATTGTGTGTTGAAATGGCAGGCGGAAACTCTAGGAGAGCCCTTGTGTTGTGCTGTGTGTGTGTGTTTGTGTGTGATTTTGTTCTGCATGACCTCACATAATACTGCTTGAGCAAAATGATGATGTTAAACATATTTTGTAATTCTGTGCCTGTGAAGGCAAATGGAATAAGAAGACCCTCATAAAACAGGTCAGGTTTGATGACAGGAAGAGCATTCAGTTGTTAAATATTACCTAAACCCCATGCCAGCATGGAAACCAGATATGAAATTATGATGATGTATCTGTGTGTTGTGTGTTGTGTGTGTGTACATACAAATGGTAATCAAAAATTATATGCACCTTCCCCAAAACTTTATTTAGGTTGGCTGCACTTCCTTCAGTACTTGCATGCTAAAAGGTGGTACTCTTGTGGTTATATAACGGGATCTTGATCACTCCAGTTTTCTGTAACAGAGTAAATGTGTGTACCAAGGAAGAACAGAGATCAAGGATCTGCTTTCTCTGGTCCGAAGGGGTATCAGGGACTGAAATATACCACAAGCTTTCAAAACAGTGCTCTACTGTGTAGAAGTTTGAATGAATGGATCAAGTTGTTTAAGAAAGGCCAGACAAGTGTGAAGTACGGAAGTACAAAGAGGGAGCAGGGTGTTGCTCACCCTCCACCATTGATGTGAAGATTCAACAAGCTTGAGAGATGGTTCTGGCAAAACAACAAATGACCATCGATGACATGGCATATTCGCTGCAAATTAGTCATGGTTCTGCATATGAAATCATCCATGACAAGCTTCACTTCCATTAAGTCTGTGTAAGACAGGTGTCAAGAGAGCTGACTGAAAAACAAAAACCACAATTGTTTGGAGATCTATCAACACCTACTCCACCACTACAACAATGACAGTGAAGTTTTTTTTTTTAAGAGGATAGACACAGGAGATGAGATCTGGGTCCATCACTCTGAGCCAGAGTTCAAAAGTCAGAGGATGGAGTGGAAACACCCAGAATCACCAGCAAAAGAGAAATTCGAGACTCAACCTGTCCCAGAAAATGTGATGCTAACTGCCTTTGGGGACAACAAAAGGGCTTTTACTAGAACACTACCTGGGAAACATGTCTACAGTCACCAGTGTCAAATACAGTAAAATGCTAATCAGCAAACTGAAACCAGCAATCTGCCCCTTATGCCAGGCTCCTTCTTCTTCAATGAAATAAGCAAGTTTGTAGACTTCTGGGGTACATGCATTGAAAAGCAAGGAGACTATGTTGAAAAAGGATGCAAAACCTGCTTTTGTTTTAATAAATTACAGAAACAAGAGTGTGTAAAATTTTTACCTACCCTCATATAATAATATATATATATATTTGTGTGTGCATATGAATGTATGTATATGTACATATTTGCATGCATTTATGCATGTAAATATATATATGCATACATATAATGGGTTGTCAGATAAAATTGTTCATTTTTCCATTTATTTTGATCCTTATTTTTCATCAATAATTTTAACAAATCAATCATTAATATTTTCTTCTTCATTGTTCAAGACTTCTCACTAGCATTCCACCAGTTTATCAATGCCTTGGCTGTAGAAATCACTGGGTCTTGACTCAAAGGATTCACTGAATCACATTTTCAGCTACATATTGTTGAATGAAATGCCTTGCAAATTGTGTGACAAAAAATAATAATAATAATCTTAAGACACAATATCAGGAGGTGACAGCCAATGGTTCTCATGAGAGCATCCCATCTGCTGGGCCAATTCTCACGTGAATTTAGTCAATCTCCACTGAAAGTGGCTGGCTTTAGTAAACAGAAAAGGTGTTATTCTCTAGCATAGCAATGCATGGTCATACTCTTCAAAACAAGACTCAGAAAAAAAAGATCAGTAAGATGGGAATTTCTTCCACATCCTCCATATTCACCTGACTTGTCACCAATGGATTTCCATATGTTCTGATTACTAGAATATTTTATAAGAGGCAAAACATTCAGAACCAGAGAGGAAGTTGAAAACAATCTTTCAGATATTTTTCCAGGAAAAGAAATGTTTCTTTGAACATGACATAAAAATGTTGCTTTCCTGTTAGGCTGCAATGGTTGAAAACGATGGTGATTACATTCTTGATTAAAACATTAAGATAAACATAGTTTACATTCGTTTTTATATCCTTTCTGGTAAGAGACAATTACTTTCTGAATACCCTAATATTTCCTTACAAAGTAATATCTTCTTAGTTTTACAAACAACAAGTAGCCCAGACATACTTATGAAATGTTTTGTTTACAAAGATTGTGCAACATGTTAGACATGTCATGAAGCTTGGAGGCACTGTCCACACTAATCCCATTCCTACAACAGCACCTGTATTCGGCAATGATATATCATTATTGTTGCTATCATTTTCCTTATGCAAACAATTCTGCCAGCTCACCAGCCAGGTTCAGTCCCACTGTGTGGCACTTATGGGCTATTGTCTTCTACTGTAGCCTTGGGCCAACCAAAGCCATGTGAGTGGATTTGGTAGACAGAAACTGAAAGAAGCCCATTGTGAATACATATATATATATATATGTATTTGTGTGTGTGTGTCTGTGTTTGTCCCTCCACCATCGCTTGACAACTGATGCTGCTGTTTTTATGTCCCTGTAACTTAGTGGTTTGGCAAAAGCGACCAATAGAATAAATACTAGACCTTGCAAAGAATAAGTTGTTTAGCTGGTTGACTAAAGGCGGTGCTCCAGCATGGCCACAGTCAAATGACTGAAACAAATGAAAAGAATTAAAAAAGAATATCTGAAGAAAACTTATTAATTTTGGGAATAAACTACAAAAGGAAGCAAAAGCCACTCAGTATAATTACCATATCTAGATGAATGTAAAGTATTGATGTGGTGAATACTTACAGCGTAGTAGCAATGTTGTAAAAGTAAATAAAAAAAAAGAGAAAAGGATCAATCCTGCCATCTACACTATAATATTGTTTCTAAAGAATATGTAATCACAGAATCAACTCTGGTGAGGTTGGAACTCAGAACATAGACAAGTAAAAGCAAGTCCTGTTATATGGCATCCAGATATTTGATCAAAAGTTCAAACAACCTTGCTGTTTTTCTGCTTCACTGATGTAAATGATATTGATTTCTAACACAGACACCACATCTTTATAAACTGAAGACACAATGAAGTTGCGTGACAACCAAGCCATTGACAGATATTAGCAATGTAAATAACTGAGGGAAATAGTAGATGGAAGTTAAAATTAGGTCAAAGACACCATATTATCAGAAATTGAACTGTATTGGTTGCGATTCTCTGATTCTCACCATCACTGCTGTATTGTTATTGATTTCTATAAGGGAGAGACAAAGTCCGTTCAGTCAACCTTATATCATTAGTACTTATTTTATCGACCATGAAAAAGTAAAAGGCAAATTCATTTCTTACAGGATTAAAGTTTAGACTGAAAAGGAACTTAGTCATTGACTACAAAGCATTTTACCATTTCAGCTACTTCAACATACATAAAGCACACTCTAATATATATCAAAGTTGATTAGGTTAAAGGCCATATTTTATGAGAGAACTCAGTTAATTGACTCAACACCAGTACATTTCTGAAATTTGTTTTATCAACCCAATGTAGAAATTGAACTCAAAGTGTAAAGCTACAAAATTTAATAAATGTATGGCATTTAGTCTTCTATTCCTCCATTTCTACCAACTCACTACTCTTCTCCAGCTAATAATATCTGAATGGTTGAATACTGTTCAGTACAGTTTTATGTAATTGCCAGTTAATTATCTCAATAATTTCATTTGAGCAAAACTAAGATTGGAATACTAATATCAGTTGGAATTGTGTAGAAGTATATTCACAGCAGGTTAATCTTATTTAGAAATAAAATCAAAACTAACGAATTATTATTATCTGTTTATACTTTATTTGATGAATATTACATATTTTTCTACAGCACACAAACTAGAAACAAAAATTAAATAATAAAATAGATACAAAAGGTAAAATAAAATAAAATTCTACGCTAAGAACAACAGATAATGTCTGTAGTTGTTGTTGTTGTCTGTAAAGTTGTTGATACTGGCAGTAATTACTGCAGCAGTGAAGATTTGCAATAGTTTGACCCGATTAAGTGGTTTAAAGCTGATGAAAAGAAAACTATGTCAAGATTAATCAAGATTCTTCAAGTTGTCTTAGAAATAATGAGACAAAATTCTGAAATGTAGAATATTAGTTCTAATGAAATATTTTCTCAATGCATGTGTAGGAATCTGTTCTTCTCAGACAGAAAATAGCAACATATTTGAGAATTTATTTTCAGAGACAAACAGCTGGAAAACATCATCATTTTCTCAAATGAAACTGATTTCAAATTCTTCCTATTTAAGCATTCCTTGATGAAGCACTAAGTTAACAAGAAAAGGTATACTACAAGAGGTCTAGCTTGCGGAAATCTTAGTAATTCAAAGCGCAAGCCAGAAATGTAGAAGAAAAATTAAACAGTAACTGAGTATTGTTTGCATTTGAGAAAGATGAATTGTAAGGTGGAGAAACAGGACACACTGAATATATCTTTTACAGGTGATTGACTCTGGTTTGGTACTTTAAGTTATGAACAAAGGCAGATGAACATAAGCCATTATGGAAGGAGACTTTTATTGTAGACCAAGTTTTAATCCTTCGGTATTCAGGTTACACTATCAAAATGTTCTTTTATTCTTTCATTTGTTTCAGTCATTTGACTGTGGGCATGCTGGAGTACTACCTTTAGTCGAGCAAATTGACCCAAGGACTTATTCTTTGTAAGCCTAGTACTTATTCTATTGGTCTCTTTTGCCGAACCGATAAGTTGCGGGGATGTAAACAACCAGATTCAGTTGTCAAGTGATGTTGGGGGGCAAACACAGACACACAAACATATACATACATACATACATACATACATATATATGTATATGTATATATGTATATATATATATATAATATATATATATATATATATATATATATATATAATATATATATATATATATATATATATATATATATATATATATATATAAAATATTTAAAAATTGAGGGAGATAAATTAATATTAATTTTAATATCAATTTAAAACCAGTAGCCCAGCATTCAAAAAATCTGAGGAGTCAGAGAAAATTCAAATATATGTGTATATTGGCAGGTCTGGCCTGCTAGGTAGCCGGCCAGAATGCTAGAAGAAGACCATCAACGATCAAACTACAGGGGAAATTCTCTAGAGGAAGAATTCAGCGAACACCAGAACCAACTTTGGCGGGCAGGACATATGAAAAATTAAATAAATAACAGACTTAAATGCATACCTCGGTTTCAGTCTTAACAAAAGAATTACTTGCATAATTCAAGTGTCCGTGACTTCATCAGTACATTTGGTCCTCGAGATGCAAACCGCAAGACTAACCCCAGCTCTCTGTGTCAAGACAGACACGTGCTTAGTCTTACTGATTACATCGGGAATAAAATTTCAAATGTCTTGGTTCTGGCGCGCTGAGAGACTCCTGAAGCGAAGGGCTGCAGTGAATAATTCACTGCGGGTAGTGCTTACAACTAGGGAACGTATTTATTTAAATATTTAAAAATTGAGGGAGATAAATTAATATTAATTTTAATATCAATTTAAAACCAGTAGTCCAGCATTCAAAAAATCTGAGGAGTCAGAGAAAATTCAACTATATGTGTATATTGGCAGGGCTGGCCTGCTAGGTAGCCGGCCAGAATGCTAGAAGAAGACCATCAACGATCAAACTACAGGGGAAATTCTCTAGAGGAAGAATTCAGCGAACACCAGAACCAACTTTGGCGGGCAGGACATATGAAAAATTAAATAAATAACAGACTTAAATGCATACCTCGGTTCAGTCTTAACAAAAGAATTACTTGCATAATTCAAGTGTCCGTGACTTCATCAGTACATTTGGTCCTCGAGATGCAAACCGCAAGACTAACCCCAGCTCTCTGTGTCAAGACAGACACGTGCTTAGTCTTACTGATTACATCGGGAATAAAATTTCAAATGTCTTGGTTCTGGCGCGCTGAGAGACTCCTGAAGCGAAGGGCTGCAGTGAATAATTCACTGCGGGTAGTGCTTACAACTAGGGAACGTATTTATTTAAATAGTTAAAAATTGAGGGAGATAAATTAATATTAATTTTAATATCAATTTAAAACCAGTAGTCCAGCATTCAAAAAATCTGAGGAGTCAGAGAAAATTCAAATATATGTGTATATTGGCAGGGCTGGCCTGGTCTCTCAGCGCGCCAGAACCAAGACATTTGAAATTTTATTCCCGATGTAATCAGTAAGACTAAGCACGTGTCTGTCTTGACACAGAGAGCTGGGGTTAGTCTTGCAGTTTGCATCTCGAGGACCAAATGTACTGATGAAGTCACGGACACTTGAATTATGCAAGTAATTCTTTTGTTAAGACCGAAACCGAGGTATGCATTTAAGTCTGTTATTTATTTAATTTTTCATATGTCCTGCCCGCCAAAGTTGGTTCTGGTGTTCGCTGAATTCTTCCTCTAGAGAATTTCCCCTGTAGTTTGATCGTTGATGGTCTTCTTTTAGCATTCTGGCCGGCTACCTAGCAGGCCAGCCCTGCCAATATACATATATATATATATATATATATATATATATTGGCCTGCTTGCTTAGCCAGTGGGGTGGCATCATTCGAAGGCTAAAACAATGCAAACGCATTGTGACCAGCGATGTGTAACAAAATCTGATGGTCTGATTAGTCACGTGATATATATATACGACAGACTTCTTTCAGTTTCCATTTACCAAATCCACTAACAAGGCTTTGGTTAGCCCAAGGCTACAGTAGAAGACACTTGCCCATTGTGCCATGCAGAGGGACTGAACCTGGAACTATTTGGTTGGTAATCAAGCTACTTACCACATAGCCACTCCTGTACCTATACTTATTTATTCAAAAGGTTTTGAATTAGTCATGCATTATCTCATAGTTTCAAGGTTTCAATCATGTGCTTGTATATTTTTCGAATGATTTTGTAAGTTAAGTGAGAGAGGCCAGATCTGAGCAGTTTGTGCATAAAGCAAGAAGAATATTAGGGTCAGATATTGCTGGCTTAAATTCTAAAGGGTTAAAGAGAAAGATTAGGAAATTAAGGAGGATATAATATAGAGAGGACAATCAAACAGCTCATTCCACAAGTCTATTTTGAACTGAGGTTTTTACCTGGCTTTTTACTATATTTGAAACTTGTATAGTTTACATATTGCTGTGATTTGCCACCAAACTGTTTTATATTACTTGAGGGGTTAAACAGTTTTGGGTTTCATAATAATACTGAGAATAGCACAACTAATCACTTACGAATCTCTTCTTGGCTGCTTGCACTCTAGAAATAACATCATAACACCATTAGACAATCCAGCCTCTAATATACTGGCTGGCCATAGCTGGAATGCATTTGATAACAAGGCTGAGATGTCACTAAACAAGTTCTCAACAAAAATATTCCAAGTCATTTCATAGATGTGTATGTATGTATGTATGTATGTATGTATGTATGTATGTATGTATGTATGTTATGGTATGTATGTATGTATGTATGTATGTATGTATGTATGTATGTATATATATATGTATGTATAGGTATGTATGTATGTATGTATGTATGTATGTATGTATGTATGTATGTATGTATGTGTGTGTGTATGTATATATGTATGTATGTATGTATGTATGTATGTATGTATGTATGTATGTATGTATGTATGTATGTATGTATGTATAGGTATGTATGTGTGTATGTATGTATGTATGTATGTATGTAAGTAAGAATACAAACCCCAACCTAAATTAGACATCTCAGTCAGCATCAATACCTTTTAAGACAGTCACAGGCAAATACTGACTAATGGCCAAGCAATGAGATGAGAAGTTTATTCCAGATTTAGTTTAGCTCTCAGCGATTACAATTTTTTCCTTTGTGCTGAATAGTCATCAATTCTATGTGTTTCCATCATTTGCAACACCCATTAACAAATTGCTGGTTCAATCATTTGCTCATATTTATGAATATTCTACTCCTCATGTCTTTTCTCATAGCCATCTGCAGAACTAGGAATAAGAATAATGTAAAACTGTATGTGGGTAATAATTATAATCAACAGAATGTTTCTTAAGACAAAATTTCTGCTAATACCATAACAATAAAAAAAATAAAACTTTGCATTAAATAATCTCCACGTGCTCAGCATTATTGGTTAATTACTTCTCAGCAACTGGCTAACTCTTCAAACCTATTAAAGCATAATAAAGTTTGTTCCTTCTCGAGCCATGCCAGGCTCATAAGGGCCGGTTTCCCAGTTTCCTTGGCATATAGGTTCCCTACCTGAACGGAACACCGGTCCATCGCAGGTGAGCTGCAAGATGCTGGAGGAGAGAGTGAGAGAAAGTTGAGGCGAAAGAGTCAGGAGAAGTTTGCCATTACCTTCTGCTGGAGGCGCGTTGAGCTTAGGTGTTTTCGCTCATAAACACACACATTGCCCAGTCTGAGATTCAAACCCATGATCCCTCGACTTTGAATCCGCCGCTCTAACCACTAGGCCATGTGCCTCCACCAAAAGCATAATAAAGCATATACATATATTATATCAAAGCAAATACTGAACTGAGAAAGATTTCTTGCCAAGTAACAGGCATATTGAATGATACATATGAGAGTTAGACATGAGCTGTAAGTGTGGATGACCTGTGAAGACTAGAAGGAAATGAAGAGAACATGATCCACTGGAAGTATGCATCTATGGCAAAGTGCAAATGTGTTGAGAGAAAAACTGGGCATAAAAGGTAGGGTGCAAGAGAGAAGATTGATTGTGCTGGTATGGAGATGTGAAGTGTATGGATGCTAGCAGTTATATAAAGAAGTGCCCACCACTAAATGTAGATGAAATGAAAACTGTGGAATGGGGAGACTCAGGAAAATGATTAAGGACCATTTTCATTGGTGTTTCACAGTAGTCAAGAAGACTTGCCCAGCCATACTCACATACTGAAACTGAGGTTTTCTAAATATGATATTTATGCACACTATACACATAACTTAGCCCCCTTTCCCTCCACCTAGATAACTTGGTCCTTCTCACAAGCCACTTCCTCACGCTTATCCTCAATGATCTTCCACCTATGTTTGTATCTATTTTTCACTCCCTCTCACTCACAACCTTTGACCTCCCACTGTCACTTCCCATTAACATTCATTCCTCATTCTAACTGTTGATGACCCTATCCTCTCCCTCTCGCTATCATCATCTACCTTTCCTCTTTCCTCCATTTACAACCTTTTAACTCCCTCCCCCACCCCCCCATCACTCTCATATCTCCTGTATTATTCTGCTGCTATGAGAAATGAAAGCAGTACCTGTTATTTTAAACAATACAATATCATCATCTCTGTATTGTTTGTCACCTCTCTCTCTCTTTCTCCATCTCTCTCTCTCTCTCTCCATTATACTATTCCTAATCAGCATCCCTCATTCGGATCATACCACTTGCATTGACCACCCCCACCCATGTTCACCATACACTACAATCTGTATACATCTGTCCTTCTTCATCCTAAGTCTTACACTCTTACCCATCTCTCTTCCTGCTTCTTCTGTATCCACACTCTCTGGAACATGCTACCTTGTCACAGTATTTACCTCTTTTGAGCCCCACTCCAGCCTTTCTTCCCTCCACCCATGTAATATGCAATCTATTATTTGTGCATTATCATTGTCGTTTCTTTCTGTGATTGCTCTAAGTATATTTGTGTGTCATTTTGCTTTCTTTACTCAGTCTTCGTGGCTGCTGTTCTATACCTGTTATTCAAGGGGTTTCTTAAGTGTTTTTTTTCAAGCTTGTTGTTGTGGAGTCAGGTTTCTTCTATATTATATAAGTGGGGTTGAAGTAGTTGTATTTCATTATCTGGAGAATGGTGAAAGGATATAAGTATGATGCCATTTGTGTATGAGACTATGTGTATGATTGGAAGTGATATGGGAAAGATGTTTAGATAAAAGTTAAAAAGAGCAGGTGAGAAGATGAATTCTTGAGGTACTCTAAGCATAAGTATCTGTAATATGTTAGAAGTGATTAGATAAACTATGTTTTATCTTAAAACACTTTGTAGTGGACCAAGAATATCTGTAAATGTTCTTAGAAATTACTTATATTAATGTTAGAAATATATTTTTATTATAAACAATGATAATAATTACTGGTGGAAATTAATTATCACCATTGCCAGAAATTTGAATTTTTAATGTAAACCGTCAGTATGATTAAAGCCTGAGAACTTTATAATTATTATTATTATTATTATTATTTTTATTATTATTATTATTATTATTATTATTATTATTATTATTATTATTATTATTACTATTATTATTATTGAGTGAGAGAGCAGTGCATGCCATCAAAGTGACACTGGGGTAAAATATATGAAGCCCAGTATACCCATCATAACTACCCATCTGATAAGGGTATACTAGGCACATGCATCACAACCATATATGCACAAGTCTGGACAAGATTGTTTATGGAAGACCAGCAGTCACACATGCATACCAGCCTCTCCTCTCAACACCATTAATGTTATCCAAGGGAAAGGCAAAAGCCGATACAGCTTGGCACTTGTGATTTCACAACTCATTTCTACAGCTGAGCATATGCGGGCACCTACATGCACACCTACAAAATACTACTGAGTGAACTGGAGCAAAGGGAAATAAAGTGTCTTGCTCAAGAACACAACACACAGCCTGGTTCAGGAATCAAACTGACAACTTCATGACTGTGAGCCTGATGCTCTAACCACAGAGTCATGTGCCTTTACAACCCACTGATAAAGTGTGTGTATGTGTGTGTGTGTGTGTGTGTGTGTGTGTGTGTGTGTGTACGTGTGTGCGTGTGTGTGTTTGTGAGTGTGTATGTGTGTGTATACACACATTTATATATATATGTATGTATGTATGTAGATAGAACATCAAACAGCTAATTGGAAATAATTAAAAGTTGATGGAAACTTAATAATGCACAATAACTAATATTATATTAATTATATCCCCAAGCACAGGAGATAATTCTAAACATATTTTGGTCTTATTATTCAGTAAATCAAAGACGTACTTTTTAAAGTATTTTAAAGATAATTTATTCTGTAAACTGTACAAAGATCTTCATCTCAGTAATCACACCGGTTTCACTCTACAAATAACTGAGTGCAAACTGATGCCAATTTTTGTTAAACTTTTTTGTGGAATTAGTTTCTACAGTTTCACCTAATAGTAAGACTATAGTCTTACTATAGCCTTCAGTAAAGGACATGCAAAATAGTTTCCCCATACATCATCAGGATCCAATTACCTTTCTGGTCCAAGGTGCTGAATGTGAGTTGTATCAGGCACAGTTTATTTCCATAATGCCACTCCAGCCCTTGATGCCTTCGTCAGGAACTGTATCTGAATATTAATAAGCTAAACCTGATCAAAGTCCCCACTCATTACAGCCAATTGTGATGGTTTATTTGTTGGTCATGTTGCAACGCAAAGAATTTAATAACTCCTTGCACTGAATGATGTGTGTTGTTGGATATTATCTGCTACATCACCATCGCCACCACCATCAACCCCACCCCTTGCATCACTATCACTCTCCCCATTGTTACTGGCACAATCACCATCACTACCATCACTACCACCATCACCATCACTATCACCACCATTTTTTGTAGAAGCATTTTAAAATAATTACAATTTATTTATCATTTTGGTTATTTTTACTTCTATTTGCATTAGGTTGCATTTTAAATTATAATTTATTTCATCCATTTTGTTTGACAATATTTTTGTATGTTTTTAGATACTTTTTAATTATTTTTGATTTTATTTTTTCATTTGTAATTACTAATTTACTTATGCATACACATACACACACATATGTGTTTATGCATGTACACACACACACACATTCACTTAAATATTTTCAATTACATTGTCACTGACAGAATCACTACTTTCACAATAACACTGCAATTGTCAAGTGAAATATTCCAACTAAACTCTCATTATCTCATCAAAATTAATTTTTAAAAAATCAGCCTTTTTATTTTCTATTAATGATTATCCACTCCACCAACTGCCATTTCTCTCATTTACTCACTAACTCTCCCTTTCTTTTGGTATGCGTCTCTCCCTTTATCTTTATCTTCTCCTTTCTCTCCTGCTCTTCTCCCTTTCTCCTTATATATAATCATCTGCTTATTTTGCTTTATGTCCTATTTCCCATGTTTGCATGGGTTAGATTAGCACAATATTGTTTTACAAATACATATCCTAAAGCACAGGTGTGGTTAAGCACAAGCATGGATGTGTGGTTGAGAAGCTTGCTTCCCAATATGTGTTAGGTGTCTAGTTCAGTTCCACTGTATGGCACCTTGGGTAAGGGTCTTCTACTATAGTTCCAGAGCAATCAAAGTCTTGTGCATGGATTTGATAGGGAGAAACTGAAAGAAGCTTATCACTATCACCATTGCTACCATTACAACCACCATCACCATCACTATATAATATAATCTTATATATATATATATATAATCTTATATATATATATACTCTTTACTCTTTTTACTCTTTTACTTGTTTCAGTCATTTGACTGCGGCCATGCTGGAGCACCGCCTTTTAGTTGAGCAAATCGACCCCAGGACATATTCTTTAATAGAGTACTTACTCTATCGGTCTCTTTTCAGAGCTGCTAAGTTACGGGGACATAAACACACCACTATCAGTTGTCAAGCAATGTTGGGGGGGGGGGCAAACACAGACATACAAATATATATACATATATACGATGGGCTTCTTTCAGTTTCCATCTACCAAATCAACTCACAGATGTTGGTCGGTCCGAGGCTATAGTAGAAGACACAGGGGCGTTCAATAAGTAATGCCTCTGACCCACTTGCCTAAAACATACATTGGAAGCACATCGTTAGAGTTATCTAAAAGAATTTCTATCCATTACTCAACATTTAGGGATAGAAATAAACGGAATAGTACCGGTCTCAGCAAACTGATTTGGGATTTAAAAGACCACAATGAACAATTTCATTTAGAATGGTTGATTCTCTCAATTTCGATACCATATGACAAAGGCAAGAAATTCTGTTTTCTCTGCAATTCTGAGCTATTTTTCATTATTTTTCCTAAAAATACTCTAGTAAACACGGTTATAGAGCGAGCATACAGATGTAAGCATTGGCAAAAACATACATTTAGTGCATATAAGTAGTCTCTATCATTATATATAATTTAAACTTTAATTTCCTTTATATTTAACATTCACTATTAATATCCCTACTCTTTCTGTTTGCTACTTATGACGTTATATCATATAACGTTTTTTTAAACAATATTAATAGCGTTCTGTCTATCGCTATACAAATCCATCATTTTTTGCTAAAATGTCTTATTGACGATTTTCGTTTTTTTCACTTTCCTGAGGAGATGATTGCATTGTTTATACCATTTATTCTTTTGAATAGTATCAGTGGAATTTTCGAAACATGTGTCGAAAGTAAAAATATTTGATTACACCTGCGTTAACTCCATTATTTATTCATATATATATATATATATATATATATAATATATATATATATACATGTTTATATATTTGTTGTGCAAGTCACAGGAGTGTGACGAAAGAACTCTGGCCGAAATAAGATTAAGATTAATGTAAAAAATAAATAACACTGAAGCAAAATAACACCAAATATATAGTGCGTGTGTTTTTATTGGCTAAACTGGAAAAATGACCATTCCAAAATATAACAATATATATATATATATATATATTATATATATATATTATATATGTTATATACATACACTCACACACGTGTGTCTGTGTGATTTTGATTGATAATATGAATTAGAAAATTTCAAGAAATTTTGCCATTATTTTTACTCCAATAATCAACGTTGTTTCTTGTGTAACAACATTTACTTCTCGTTCAACAGCTTCTAAACAAGCTTTCTATTTTTTGAAATCAGAAATTTGGATTACTATTTTGAAACTAGAAATTTTCCAAGAATATTTCTTTGTGTCTTGAAATAACTTTTGTATTTTAGTAATTTTTCCAGACACCAGAATAGTGTATTCATTAGTAAGCATAGAGATTATATGCATGCTTAATAAAAATTGAGATTAAAAAATATCAAAGTGTTCATTGGTCCAGAAGATGTTACTGTTCTCAATTACAATTTTTTTTTAATCCTCTTAGGAGAGAAATACTATAGCACACTCACACTAATGGAATATGTTCTGTCCTGGTGTGAACAAATTGGCATTGATATGGACTGCTGTTTATGGATGTTAATCAACAAGTAATCATTATTATATAATTTGAATGCCACAGATTGGCAGAATCACCACAATGACATATAAAGTCTCTACTAGTTTCCTTTTTATTCCCTGGGATTCTGATTTTGCTGATGTGGTCTTTGTGAGACCATAATATAAACAGTTTCCAATACACTGTTCCTCCATATATATATATGTAACCATATAACTTGTTGCCTATTGTGTCTCTCTCTAAATGTGTAATATTATTGATAAAATGAAATACAATTTAAACAAATATTATATTCAGATGTCTTTGATTTTTCAGATTGAAAACAGAGAAAAGGTTTAAAGGAAAAATCATAATTAGATATATATAAGAGTGTGTAGAGCAGTGTTTTGTAAATAGTGCACTGTTGTGCACTAGTGTTATCCTAAACAGGTACCTAGTTGTATTGCAGATTTTAAAATATATAATCTTTTTAACTTTAAGAAATCAATACTTAATGCCTAGGGATCCAGGCATTATGCATTGTGAAGCTGAATGGCATAGTGTTCTGGGTTTTGCACTCACAATTGCATCAAACAAGACATTGAAGTCACCTTTAGTACTTTAAACAACCTGGGTTTTCTCCTTTGAAATATCAGCACATTGATGTGAATTCTTTGAGTTCATGTTGTCTCTTATTTGCTGCCATCTGATATTTTTCTTCCACCTTCGGCTTTTACTATGCTCTAGTCAGATAGCATCCAAGATGCTTTAACTACCACTCTTGTGGCTACTAGGCCTTCTGGTATGTACTGCTATTCTGGTTGACTGACATTACATTCCATCAATGAGTTACAAACTTCAAGGATCATTAGGAAGCAGATGATCCTATAGACTCCACCTGACAAAGTATTACTGTGGGTTACCTCTGCACTAACCATAAGCACACAAAGGTGAGAACAAACCAATGATTGAAGTTTAGGCCAATATCTCTAACTGTGATTGTTCAGACCCTTATACTGTGGAATTATCCTGTGAGCAAGCATGCGGCACATCAGCTCTACTTGTCTTTTCACTTCATCATCAGTTTCCAGAACTAAGCACATGCTTCCATATGCATTGTACGGACTGATGGAATACATGTCCTGTCATTTATCAGAACTTTCTTTAACTCTTCCTTTGTAGATGTGTGGAAGCACTCTTCCATTCCTTTTGAATTTGACAAGCAAGGAGGAACTGTTCTTTATGACATACCTTGCATGTCACATTTTTTATCCCATAAGATTGGCAAAAGATTAAATATTTCTGCTGTTGATGGTGCTGTCATCATTTTTTATCTCCCATAAAAAAAAAACCTATGTAATTTGCACACCTGAGTATCAAAATTTTAATCCTTTTCACATTTATAAAATGTTAAGCAAACTTGAAAATTTGTCATTACCATTATTGTCAGTATGGGCAGAACTTATAAATCATTTACTGTGTAGGAGAAAGTAAATATGTTGAATATGCATTTGAACCTGGCAATAGAGATGCCTGAAGGCATTTTAATGTTAATGAAGCCAATGTTCAAAATTGGAGTAAACAGTACAACAAACTTAAAACTGTGCCTAGTAATAAACAGACAAAAATGAAAACATACAATCAAGATTATCCATATCATTACATTTTTTTCCATTTAGGAATATCAATAACATTAGGTATGTCAATTATTATGTCATTAGGTGCTCCATTATGATAAATAGAAACTTCAAGCAATGTAAAATATAGCCTGGACTGTGTTTACCAGCAAGAACATCAGACTTCAAAAAATAGTTAATCAATTTAATGGTTTTAGGGAATTTATACAGAAAAAGCAAGCGTTATACCATCCAGCATAAATAAAAGTCAACTTCATTATATTTACCATATTTTAACGAGTATAAGGAACCCTTTTTGCAAAAAATTAGGTTAAAAATAGTTTTCTTATACATGGATAGTATTACAATCCCTTACAAAACATTTTTCCAAATTTTAGACACCAAAAATTAAGGGGTTCTTGATACATGTTAAAATAGGTAAGCCATTATTTTTTCTGTAAAAACCTATTCTGACATTAAACGAGTCAAAATCTGGTATGAATGCTTATGTTTTGTACGTCGTTTTTTAAAAAAAAAAAATTTTTTTTTAAATTCTGGAAATGATCTGCTCATGTAATTTATGTACCCACTAAACTTAATTTTTATTTTTGTGAAAAAAGTGTGTAAATTACATGGGTTTTTACGGTATTTTCATTCAAATCATAGTCCACCTCAACATGTTCCTTTTAGTGAGTGTGTATGTGTGCCTTGTACAAATGAGTTTCTAAGCTTCAAGCTGTCTCCATATTAGATATTTTGAAGCTTGTTTGTTTATTTTAGCCCTGCTGCTGTTACTACCACCACCACCACCACCACCACCACCACTACTACTACTACTACTACTTTTATTTATCTTATAATCTTCCAAAATGTTTCAAATATTTTGAAAACATTTGGTGGTAAAAAAACGAACTAAAATAAAAAAAGAAATTTCTTTCATGAAATAATCCTGCGAGCATATCATTTGTTGTTTATTAACCTAAAAGTTAATTGCATACAAACAACAAAAATTAAAGGGTGAAAGCTAGAAAAATGGGGATCAACAAGAAAAAGTTATATACAACTAAAAGCATAGACAAAGATGTTATACTATGAAGTGCATTAAATATTTAACCAAAAAGATAGAGTAAATACACAATTTTAAGAAAATCAACAATAGAAATCAAATGTAATTTACTTAAAGATACATGACCCACAAGCTGGCAAAAACTCACTAGCTATGTTGACTTAGAGCATTCTATGGCATTTCAATTAATAATCAATGGCCACTCATTGAATTTTCTATGACTTAACTTCTCCCATATGGTATTTGACTGGCTACAAATTGGTCCCCATCCTTTGGAAAATTGCACAGTAGTTGTTCATAGACTGGCCCTGTGGACTTCCTTAGACATCTACTATTTGAGTATTCAAGAAAAATTACAACTCCTTTCTTTTTCAGTTCGTTGTGAGGGTTATTTGGTTGGTGTGATGTGGAGCTGATAAATGAAGCTACATTTCATTGACTGCATGAATAATAACCAAAACGACTCACAAACGTTTAACTGAATTTTTATTGCCAGACATAAAGATATTTGGTGTTGGCTATTTACAATGAACTGGGACAGAGAGAGAGAGAGAGAGAGAGAGAGAGAGAGAGAGAGGGATGCTCTGAAATTATAGAAAGCTATCTGTGTGACATGGTTGGCCCCAAAATATACAAAGTCAACTGTGCAAATCTCCATGGCAACAAAGGTCCTTGGCTGTCTTCTCTTGGCCACTTATGTTCTATACTGCACATCAAATGGTTTTTATAAGGGACCTGAAGCCAAAATCTAGAATGATTAAGAAAACCATATCACACCACAGCCTCATGCTGATTGGTCAACTGATAGACTGTTCACATGAAACTCTAGTAGTTTGCTTGTGGTGCCTGATCATCAAGTGGTTGAGGTTTCAAATCACTGTTACAAGTTCTTTGTTTTGCAAAGAATTGTGACTTTCGTTCATCATGGAGTAAGAGGTAATCCTCCTTTAAATTTCTTACTTTTTTTGTCTTCTTGTCACTGTTCATATTGAAAATTAGTTGATCTAAAAGTGCTCATTGTTGTGATTTTTGTCATGTGTGTTGGTGGGGAGAGTGAATGTGGCACAAGGCATCCTGATAAACCAGTTTTAAATTACCATAGTTAATTACTGTAGTCTTCATCAACAATCTATCTTGAATTCTTTTGGCCTTATTTTGCCCCTCTCCAATAAGCACTTTGTTCTCATTATCTTCGTGATGGAGGTCTTCAATTAGTTTCATGAAGAAAGGATTGATGCCTTACACAACCATGAAGAACACATCCCAGGAAAGGGTTTCCTCTTTTCATGTTCTTGCTTTCACTTGGAATAGGTTCTTCTTTAGAGGAACATTTATATTTACAGCTTTTGTCCTGTCTTTGATAATCTATTGACCTGACTCACTTTCAATATTCTCTTCCTTGTTGCTAGGTGATGGTGTGGTACTACCGATTTCAGTCAAGGGAATGGACCCTGGTTGTCAATATCTTGTCTTATAGGGAGTCAGTTTCCTCAATCATCTTCAGAGCTACAACTGTTGGAGCAAGTGATGCTACAGTGAGACGGCAGCCTCTGAGACATTGTTGGTTCTGCTACTCTTCACCTCTCTCTTTCTCACTTTAGAAAACTGCAAGACATTTTGTACTGTCATCAGTGTAACAGCTGAGCTGACACCGAAGATGGAATTCAGCTCTGGAATACCATTGTAATTTTTAGAGATTACCAGGGTTTGTACTTTTCAAATTGACTCCTCCTGGGGTTCCTTATGATTTCTGCACCTACCAGCAGCACATATTGTGCTATGAAGAAGACAATGAACTAAAGACCATTATCATTGCTAAAACTGTTCACTTCCACCTTTGTGTTTCACTGGTCCATCTACTATGGAATGGTGTTGCAGCTCACTGATCCTGAACACCAGACTTGCAGTATTATAAGCCTTGCCTCACTCGATGAATGAAATGCTGGTTCATATGCTGTCCACTGCTGCTTTTAGTTGATATTTTGACAACTTAGAGAAAATTATTCCACCTTTCAAAAAGCAGCATAACTTCTTCAGATAAAGAGAGACAGTTTTTTGTTTCATAATTCTTCCACAACACTTTCTTCGACTCAAATCTGTCCAGTTCAGAGAGATAATGGGGTAACACTGTAGTAAATCCCCAAAAGTATTATTTCTTTTTCAAATTATCAAAAGTTCAAAAGTTTAAAATGGTCTAACAGTTCTTTTTTTTTTTTGAGAGGTAGATAGATAGATAGATAGATAGATAGATATAGATAGATAGATGGATGCATACATACATACATACATACATACATACATACAAAGAGGGGACCTACTGGTAGTGTGTGGTCTGTGCAAAGCCTTGTTGTAAGTTCTAGGGCTAATGGGCTTAGTTAGTGCTTTTGGATCTATAATCCTTCATCAGACTTTATGTTATTACTGTTGGTGTCGATGTTTACTACTGCTGGTATTGGTGTTTATTACTGCTGGCATTGGTTAGAGGTTCCAGAGGCAGTAAATGAACTTCCAGCTATCAAGTATGTTCTGGCGATTGAGGCAGGGTGCTTTCTTCTTGATAAAATGTGCCTCCTTTATTCAAAGGTTGACTGCACCTGTTTCCCTGGCCAGTATCTGGGTGGAGAACTCCTCATCACAGTGTTGATGGTGTTGGAATATGGTGCTGGGTGTTGTGGCCTTGTGAATATTTCATTCTGATTTGAAGCTGTCACTTAGTCAAGCCAATATAGTTATCTCCGCAAATGCAGGCCATCTCATATAAATGTCTCCAGTTGTTGGTTTTGTGCCAAAATTTCAAACATTATTGTTACAAGACAATATTGTAGTGGCTGACACCATTGTTGGAGTTGAAGGTGTTGCTATATTAATTGTGGCCAACAAATTTTATTAAGGGAAGGTTAAGCATGGGCTACATACATAAATTATTAAACCCTCACTGGTAGCAACACTAGGAGATCAACTTAACTGTATTTGCTTGGCCATTAGTTATCTGGAAGATGTGAGACCACTGTATCTTGTTGAAGCCCTTACCTTGATTTACTCAGTGAGAACCAAGATGTGTCCTGTTCAAAAGCCACCAGAGGTCTAATTGATTTTTAGTGTTACACTACTAAACTAGTGAAAAAGGGCATGGATCTCAAGGACACTTGAGATGATGTTCTAACTGGTGGCATGATTTTCTGGCAGCTGATTGGTCAATAAACAGAATGCACACATGACAAATGCATGCCTCTGTTGTGGCTCACCCATTATGGCAAACCAGTAATTTACAAAAATGGGGTTCGAATCCCAAGGGATTACAACATCACTACTACTACTACTACTACTACTACTACTACTACTACTACTACTACTACTACTACTACTACTACTACTACCACTACCACTACTACTACTATTTTAGTCTTGTAGAGTCAAGACTCCATTTTTCTCTCTTTGAAAAACAATTTATTCAATCATTACCAAATGAAATTTTCTTTGGTGTTCTTGTTTAAAATAAAAGGATAATGATTATCTAAGGAAAGACTGCTCTCAATATTTGGAAGCAGATGACAACAAAAAAATTAATTGTTTATTGAACAATTGATATAAAAAGAAAAATAATAATCTGAAGATTGAAACAAGCACGTTCAATGAGAAAGATAGTTGCAACAATGGTAAAAGTAGTGACAACTTTGATATGGTGTCAAACACTACAATCCATTCATCTAGTTGTTGTGTTACAGTGAAACATTCCTTAACACAGACTATACTAGCAGAATATTAGTACTTGCACTGTTAAAAGGTTAAGAAAAAGGATAGTTGGATGAATTTTGTAGGACCAAACAACATATCTTTGCCACTAGAGTCAATCTAAGTGGGGCAAAGAGAAAAATTACATGCCATAACTATGGAAGAAGACTAAATCACATCTCACAACAAGAATTACAACATGCTCTTCAGACCATTTAAGGGAAAATGCATAAGCTGTGGCACTATTTAATGTACTTCTAAAGACTCAACCAGAACACAGGTTGAAATTATTAGACACACCACAGTATACTGACCACAGAAATACAAGAGAAGAAACCTTAAAAACAAGGCAGATCTGTAACCAGTTGTCACTTTTGTATCATTGTAAAGGTAAGTGGTTAAAGTAAGGTATGATAATATGTAATCAGAGGGTGTTAAAATGAATTTCAAAGTCATAATGATTCTGCCATAATAATAATTCCTAATTTAAGTACAAGGCCAGTAATTTTTGTGGGATGCAGGGTGAGCGGGTGGGTAGTTTATTAAATCAGTTCTGGTGTTTGATTGGTTCTTTAATTTATTGGCCCCTGAAGGATGAAAGATAAAGTTCAACTTGGCAAGATTTGAATGTAATGAAACAAAAATAATTCTGAGAGGTAATTAATCTGAAGACATTCCAATCCACCATAAACTATATTTATTTAACATAACTCACCTTAGTCTCTGCAACACCACTACTGACACCCATACACCATCAACCCCTACCAACAACCCTCCACTTACTAAACAATGTCATTCTTTCACACTAAAGTGACAAAGAAAGCATGAGTAAGTGAAAGTTGGAATGAAAACTATTTCTTCAAGTGTCATGCTATAGTCAGTTAACCTAGTGAATGGAGGGGGGTGCAGTGGGGTGGGGAATATTAGAGCAATAGGAAGAAAGAAGAGGTTGATAATGAAGTGATATAACCAACAATGGGGAGGATATAGTAACAATGGGGAGGATATAGTAACTTTAAGGATTAGGGAAAGGTGTTAAAATAGTATATATACACTGTTTCAGCTGAAATAGTACATTAATAATATTTAATCCCAACTAAATAGTGGAAGTTACAACTTCTTGTCCATACCGAGGAGGAATAAACTGGTTAGGCATTTAGGCAGAGAGGTAGGTACTAATCTGCATAGGTAGGTATAGCAAATATGGTAAATAGTTAAATATCGTATGGTCTGGTATAGTAGATAGGTAGATAAATATATATGTTTGTACATAGGAAGGTAGGTATGTAGGAAAATAAGTAATGTATGCAGACGAGTAGTCAGAATCACTTCTTTCAAAATTACATCACTAATTAACTATTTAGTTAATTACTCAGAGATACCATCCACATAAAAAAGAAGCGTTAAGTTAGTATGACCATATTTAATGGCATGAGTAAGAAAGCTCACAAAATTAAGTATAGTTTGCCTTCTTAAAGCTTCACTTATAATTCCAATAATTCTATATTTATCAACTGGCCTGTTGTCGTTATTGTCGTTGTTGTTGTTGTTGTTATTGTTTTCATCATGCTAAAAAACCTTGATCTAAATAATTTCTTTTTACCTGTTTTAGTTGTGTGTCATATCTCAGTAGTTTTTTTTTTCTATAAAAGCTGCTTGGCCCAGTTTATATACTGCGAAATAGAATATCAGTTTACACACAAATATAAACACATGTGTGTGTGTATGTGTGATTGTGTGTATGTGTGTGTGTGATTGTGTGTGTGTGTGATTGTGTGTGTGTGTGTGTGATTGTGTGTGTGTGTGTGTGTGTGTGTGTGTGTGTGTGTGTGTGTGTGTGATTGTGTGTGTGTGGGTGTGTGTGTGTGTGTACAAGTAATTTTTCTCATTTTAACTTAGAATAAATTTTGAACAGCCACCTCTTTGGTAGCAAGGTTGAGAAGGAAAGTATCTTGTTTTGTTCATTATCCTTTAAATCTTAAGAAGATTTTGTAGATTATTATTGTCCCAGATCTTGTGATTGTTTGTAGTGTATGAATTAAGGATTTGCTCTCTCTCCCCAAGGTCCCATGTTTAGCCTTGCTTTGCTCCAGCAGGTTGGTATGTATTCTGTCACTCTAACTCTAACAGGATGAAACTGAAAGTGTATCTTGGGTACTGGATTTGCAAACTTCTTATCAATGGTCCATAAGTGTCCTTTCTCTTATATTTTCCTAACCCAGCAGTGTCCAGAGGGCATCTAATTTCTACAACAGAATGTACCTTTTCTTGGTGGTCCCATACAACTATATCTGACCAGTTGTGTTTTAACTTGGTGGTTGTTCTAATTTTCAAGTTTGACCAATTTTCTTTTGACACATTAGTCTCAATTCAGTCAACATTGTTTGTAGGAGTTTTCTTTTTTTGACATCCTTTTTCAGACTGTTCTGGCCACAGTATATGCTTCATGGAAAGATGATATCTGGAAGACATTCTCTTGCAGCTGGTAATAATGTGGTTGTCCTATGTTTCTCTTCTGCTTTAATCATTTGAATTCTCCCTTTGAGATGGTTTCTAGCCAAAATACAAAACTCCATCTTTGGAATGTAGATAATGAAAACTTTAAACTTGAGAAAAGTCTTGGATAGTTTTATTGTTCCATTTACAGATTGCATTTGTATGTACAAGTTGACTGATTTCTTTTTCTGAAAATCCAAGCTTATCCAGACTGACAGTTAACCATTTACTTAGAAAACCAAGTGCACCAATTATTATCGGTATAAATGTAAATTTGTAATCTGGATACAGAAGCAGGAGGCCTCAAAGCATTTGTCTATGGCTATTTTCTGTCTCTTTGATTTTCAAAGAGATATTCACAACAACAGGAGAGCTGGCCTCTGTCATGATACATACTTTTTCTTGTATGTTCCAAACAGCAATATCTGGCCTGTTATGCTCCCACTTAACAGATGTTTGCATAGGAATATTCCACCAGTATTCCTTGTACTGGTATTTGTGTACATAATCAATAGCAAGGGGATTCTGACCCCACCAATGCTGGAACATCCAACCCACTTTGTAAAGTGGTTGGTGTTAGGAAGGGCATCCAGCCGTAAAAACCCTACCAAAACAGACAGAGAAGCCTGATACAGTCTTCTGCCTAGCCATCCCCTGATAAAAATTCCAGTACATGCCAGCATGCAAAAAGGACATTAACTGACAATGATATTCCAGGACAGTTTTTTTTTTCCAGATGGCATTGTATATTGTTTTCATGACATCGTGTCACATAGGGAGGTAGTACCTTCAGGACATGTTTGTGTGTGCGCATGTATGTGTGTATAAGTATGTGTACCTATATATATATATATATATATATATATATATATAGGTGTGTGTGTGTGTGTGAATATACATGTATATAAATGTCATAGATATATCTATTTGTAGTAGATATAAACATGACTGTGAGGTGAGAAGTTTGCTTCCCAACTACATGGTCTCTGGTTCAGTTCCACAGCTTGGCACCAGGGGCAAGTGTCTTCCATAGCCTTGGGCCAGCCAAAGCTTTGTGAGTGAATTTGGTAGATGAAAACTGAAAGAAGCCCATTGTATATGCATGTGGATGGATGGATGGACAGATAGGTAGAGAGATGTGTGTGTGGTTTGATTGTGTGTGTGTATGTGGTTGTGTTTGTGTGTGATTGGTGTGTGTGTGCGTGTGTGTGTGTGTGTGTTTGTGTATGTGTGAGAGAGATTATGTTTGCTGGTATGTTTATGTCCCCATAATTTAGCAGTTTAGCAAAAGAGGCTGATAGAATAAGTACTGGGCTTAAAAATTCTTCAAGGCAATGCCCCAGCATGGCCACAATCTAATGTCTGAGACAACCAAAAGATAAAAAGTTCGTATTTTTATATATCTTTTTTTTTTTTCTTTCTTTACTACCCACAAGGGGCTAAACACAGAGGGGACAAACAAGGACAGACAAAGGGATTAAATCGATTACATCGACCCCAGTGCGTAACTGGTACTTAATTTATCGACCCCGAAAGGATGAAAGGCAAAGTCGACCTCGGCGGAATTTGAACCCAGAACGTAACGGCAGATGAAATATGGCTACGCATTTTGCCCGGCGTGCTAACGTTTCTGCCAGCTCGCCGCCTTCTTTTCAACATTTTTATATATCATTTATTGATAGTAGTTTCTTCATGTCCAAAATAATGGGGAAAAGTAGCAGCACTCCTTCAAGTGGTCGAGTTCATTGATCCCTGATGCTGCATGGCTTTTCTTTCTTCCTGTGCTTTGTAATTTTAAATTGAGGGTCAGTCTGCACAATCTGATCCCACTCTTTAGACCTGGAGGTCTGACTACAGAGGCTTGGTGGGCTAAGACAGGTGCAATGACCAGAGAGGGGAATTGCCTAATAGGACTGGAGATCTCGACCTACCATGGAGTTGCCAGAAGAATATGTACAAGGGCACTGGACTGACTTAGGGATTTCACCCCTTGATTTTTGTTCGGAACATGGACATTAAATCATGACGATGAAGATAAAGTTTATATAAGTAAGTTAAAAATAACTTTCTAATCAGTTGTACATGTTAACTGTATGTCTCTTTGTAGCAATGCTTTTTACAACTTGGCCAGTCTGAATGATTTCTCACTGGTTTGCGAGAGAGAGAGAGAGAGAGAGAGAGAGAGAGCAGGAGAGAGGGAGAGAGAGAGCAGGAGAGAGGGAAAGAGAGAGGGTGAGAGGGGGGAGTGTGTGTGTGTGTATGAGAATATCTGTAGGCAAACAAATTTAATTAAATAAGATAACTATCACAAATACAGCTAAGCATGTACGACATGCACACATACACTCCCGCATACATACAGACACATACACACACACACACACATATTTATACACTGTTAATAAATAAGTGGTGAAACATGAAGAGAAATGACACACACTGGGAAAAAGTGTTTCGAAATCCTGTATGAAGCATTTGTCATCATCGATTCATTAATAAAGTGACAAAGAAATGATAAAGTCTGTGTATCTATTTTAAATACCTCGAGATCGTTGGCGTTTATGAAGAAAAATAGGTACAACTCTATGGAATCGGTTGACTCATGCACCACAATTTAATTTATGACAGTTACCAGAGAAACTCAGAATGACTGATTCTCATTTAAGAATTATTTTGACAAACCAAATAACTGTAACTGTGCTTCAAATGTAACCACATTAGCTAAGGTACTACATCTGTCTGTTTGAAGCTGTCAATCTTTTAAATATGAGAAATTTTGCTTTCTTAAGTTTACAGATAACAAGAATTAATTATGAATGTAAGACTGTCACACTTAATGTGACTTATGATGTCAAAGTTTGGTATCTGATTTCTCAATGTGTATCAGCAGTCTTCTAAATTAAAGTGAGACTATGACACATAATGTTGGTGTATTCAAAGGTGATAACATTGGTGCATTGATAACTGACAGTGATGGTGTATTGAGAGATGGTAATATTGCTGTTTTGTGTGGTGATAATGTTGGTGAGATGTGAGGTGATAATGTTGGTTTATTGATACATGATGATGTTGGTGCATTATCTGCTAATAATGTTGGTGTATTTAGGTGTAATAATGTTGGTTGGTGCACTGGTGGTGATGATGTAAGAGCACTGTATAGTAATAATGTTGATGTACTGTGTGGTGATATTGGTGTATTGTGAACTGATAATATTGCTGTAATTAGAGGTTGGTATATTGTTTTATTCAAAAAGTTGTTTATCAATCAATATATCAATGAAAAATAATATATTTACCTATTAAGCTGTAGAATTAACTTCTTTACTGTCTGAAGGAGTGTGTAACTTAGTTTAGCCACCTCAAAAATAAGTAGTTTCAAGTACCAGAAGGAACTACATTTAACAGATCGAAATAAGTTTACAGCAGAATAAACTGTTTTGCTCTCAAGAGATTTTAGTAAATCTGTTGCTATTTTTATTTCCTCGTTTATGTCCTTGTCTCTCTGTCTTTAGCTTTTCGCTTTCATCACAGGCTATTATTGTATTTAAGTGGGAGATATTCATAGACAATAAATTTTGACCAAAAATAAAACATAAACTTTGTATGTGTGAATTTGATGAATAAATTGAATAAATCCACAGTTCTTATTTTGTTTTTCCAAATAAATTACTTGAAAAATCATTTTGATCTCAAGATAGCATGTGAAGGACAGACAGACAGGCATGTCTTTTATTTTAATATAGATTTGTGAATACCACTATTTTCTCATAGAATGTGGTTATTGCATCCACTGTTTGTACTTTGTAACATATTTTGGAGGCACATTTTTATCATAAGATGTCATACTTCATCTAGCTGGCAGGAATTGTGCCAAGACATTTGGTAATTTTGATATTTTCACTATATTTAGATAAATATTTTCATGCTAGATATTTCCTCTTTATTGTAAGGTTTACTAAATAATTATTTTCCTGTACTAGATAATTATTTTTCTATCACCAGTTTTGTCAAATTGTGGTTTTCATGAGAAGGATGTGTAATTACCATACTGTATCCATAAAGCCATTTTGCTCCTCCATTAAAGCTATGCGTCATATAAGTTTAGAAACAAATGAAACGGGGAATTTATTTTGATGAATTACTGTGTGACTGACAAGATTTTCAGATTCCATTGAGACAAGCAGTAAAACCTAAAACAATGATTTAATCACTTAAATGCTTTCAGAGGACTTTCATTTACATCTCACAACTGAAACAGACAAAAAATACAAATAACAATATAATGTAAATCACTTCATCATTGCTAACAACAGCAATATTATTGGGGATGGTGAAGCCATTAGCATCTCCAACACCACCACTACTATTAACATTATCATCACTATCACCAGCACCACCACCACCACCACCACCACCACAACTGCCATCACCATCATCAGAATCAATATTAACAGCATTATTATAATCAACAGCAGCAGCAACAGAACGTGGAGGTGCAATCGCCCAATGGTTAGGGTAGCGGACTTGCGGTCGGAGGATCGCAGCTTTGATTCCCAGACCGGGCGTTGCATGTGTTTATTGAGCAAAAACACCTAAAGCTCCACGAGGCTCCGGCAGGGGGTGGTGGCGACCCCTGTTGTACTCTTTCGCTCCAGCTTTCTCTCACTCTTTCTTCTCGTTTCTTGTCCCCGACTTCCTACACAACCGCTGAGCCTGGATGCGCATTCATCCATCCGTCGATGCTCTCGGTGTCGGGGGTTGACCTGCTTTCTCTTCTGCGGGTCTTACGAATAGCAAAGAACCACGTTTCGGACTTCTCCCATCTTGCGAGCTCTGGAACGAAGACCATTCGCTCAACAGCAACAGCAACAGCAGCAGCAGCAATAACAACTCTATTATAATCAACACCATTACTATCATAACTATCATAATCATCATTATTACTATGAATGCTATTAACCTTGCCTACTTGTTATTCTTGTACACACACACACACACACACACACACATGTTCTCCCTGATCTCTCTTAGATGACACCCTTTAGATAATATATAGTGGAATATGCAATTTTTAAAGTTGTCCCATTTGAATATTATTTCTTTGAGAAGTTAGAATCAGTTTAAACAATGTATGTGGTATTTAGAAGAGAAGTGTAAAGACAGTATTACAAAGTATATAGGAGAAACTGCTTGATACATAGTTCTGCCTTAGGTGTATTGTTGACAAATTTATCTCTGAAACTTGTTACTGTTTTTCTGAGTTTATTTTGCCTAATGCTTTATTTTTCCTTTTAAATCTACTAGAAAATTACATGTGTGTGCAGGTGCACACGTGTGTGCATGTGTATGTGTGTATATATATCTATGTGTACATATATCCTTTTGTTATCAAATTCTCTTATAGATAAGAAAGGTAAAGTAAAATATTTTAGTAATCATTTATGCATATATGTGAGTGTATATGTGTGTGTATATATGTGTATATATATATGCATGTATGCAAGTGTATATGTGGGTGAGTGTATATTTGTGTGAAATTATGTATATCTATATCTATTTATATTTATATATAGATATAAGTATATCATCATCATCATCATCTTTTAATGTCCGTTGGACTGTTTGATCAGCGATGGCAAGCTGGGAAGCTGTACCAGGTTCAGTCTGATTTGGTTTGGCTCCTATGGTGGATGCCCTTCCTAACACCAATCACTTTACAGTGTGTGTATATATTATTATATATATTATATTTATGAATGTATATGTATCACCATCATCATCATTTAATGCCTGTCTTCTATGCTGGCATCAGTTGGACAGGAGCTTGTAAACCTGAAGTTCTATCTGCTTTGGCATGGCTTCTATGGTTGGATGCCCCCTCCTAACACCAACCAATCTGATTTCCTCCATCTTATTCTTATTTTAGCAACAATATTTTTAGAACATACTCCTCGACAGCTAATTTCATCATCTGATGGCCACATAACTGAAGAGATGGCAGCGTGTATTTCCACCTCGGCATCCGAAACTCAGAGTTTTATCATGGCTACCGAATAATTGTCACATATTACATTTACAGATATATATATATATATATATATATATATATATATCGGCAGATAGTTTATAGTTTAGAGACAGGTGTTCTCTATATAGAATTTTGTGGAGGCGCGATGGCCCAGTGGTTAGGGTAGCGGACTCGCGGTCATAGGATCGCGGTTTCAAATCCCAGACCGAGCGTTGTGAGTGTTTATTGAGCGAAAACACCAAAAGCTCCACGAGGCTCTGGCAGGGATGGTGGTGATCCCTGCTGTGCTCTTTCACCACAACTTTCTCTCACTCTTACTTCCTGTTTCTGTTGTACCTGTATTTCAAAGGGCCGGCCTTGTCACTTTCTGTGTCACGCTGAATATCCCCGAGAACTACATTAAGGGTACACATGCCTGTGGAGTGCTCAGCCACTTACACGTTAATTTCACGGCAGGCTGTTCCGTTGATTCGGATCAACCGGAACCCTCATCTTCGTAACCGACGGAGTGCTTCCATATAGAATTTTATTCAAAGTGCTCAAGAGATTTGAACTTAAACAGGTACAGGAGTAAATGTAATGACAAGCAAGTTAGGCAAGTTGATATACACAGAATATTAGATACATTCAATACAAAAAATGTACATGTGTATGAATATAAAATAGTTCAACTTACACAGAATATAAATGATATCAGGAGTTGAATGGGTCGAATTTTACGAGTCCAACAGCTGTTTCTGGGGGCTTTGGTGGTCTTGAATAATGATGGTTACTTGGTTCCATTATTGGATAACACCAGCTCCATCTTCAGGGGAGAGTTTTACATTTGAGGTGGTGACAGGATGGAGTTTAAAGATGGAAAGCATATATATAGGCATATGTATATGTATGTATGTGTGTATGTATACACATATAAAATGCATGTTTATAGTATGTGTGTGTGTATGTGTGTGTGTGTGTGTGGTGTGTGTGTGTGTGTGTGTGTGTGTATAAAATATGTTTAAATATATGAAAGAGAGGGAGTTGAGATAGAGTTTCATACACAGTTATTTATCTCTGTAACCTCAGATAAGGATATGACCAAATCATACATGGCTACTTTTTGTGTTGCATGGAAAACTAGTAGGCAATGTGTACAAAGTGCTACATTCTAAGAACAGAAGCTACATATAGCATATTGAAATGAAATACAGTAAAATTGGTTAAGCAAAAAAAGAAAGAAAAAAACACAAAAGGAAAAGATAAGAAAGCAAATGGTGGACATAAATGACTTTACAATAAAAAAAATATATAAAGTGTGAGAAAGAGAGATAAAAATCCAGTTGGAAAGAAAAAGCATTTTGAATGAATTCAAGGAAGCAGTTGAGATATGAGTTCAGTTGAGTATTTCAGCCAATAGAGGGTATAAATACACTGAATGCCTCTTGCATATGTACATATTCAGATATACATGTACATGTGAAACACACATATGTCTATTGATAGATGAAATACATAATAAGAATGGTTTAGGGATAGGTAGAGAGGAACTCAATATTATATGTAAAGATAAAAACTATAAAGTGAAGAATGGATGAAAGAAAATTCAGTCCTATGGTGGTTATAAATTGCAAGTTCTAGAAAATACTTATTGAAATAGAGAAATTTCAGACATTACATTTAGGTGATTAGTGGAATAATAATAATACTTCCTCTCACAGGTGTTATGACCACCCATTGAAATGTCCCCAGATGTCTGTGTAAGCACAAAGGATCTCCTCAGTGGAGTCAGTAGTTGCAACTGCTTCAGTGACCTTGCAGGTTGTGTAGTGGGTAGTATGGATGTAGTTTTACTCTACCCATCTATAGACATAAGTTTTGCTGTGGAAAAATGCATTGAGATTATCTGTGAGAGTGCAGTAGAGTTCCATGAAGTAAACATGAAGGAACAGGGCCTCCTCCTTAAACTAAGCTATGACTGTAACTACCTAGACAATAATGACCTCAGTAGATTCTGCCCCAGCAGGTCACAGACAGGAAGACCACCCACCATCACATCGGCAGCAAAGAAAAGCACTGCAGAGCACTGGAGTGGTTGGACCACACCCACCCAGGGCCCTGAGAACAACGATCAGGGGAAAAGAATGATTGCACATGCAATAGGGGCCAGTGTAAGAGTCACCTTGAAGAACCACATAGGAAAGTTTAACAGGAAACTATATATGCAGGTTCAAGATGCAGCCATTGGTGTCAGTGTGGCTGGAGATATGGTTAGCCTCTTCATGACCTGGTGGGACAGAAAACTTAAAACAATCCTTAGCTGAACAATCCACCACTGTATTGCTTTACTATGGGTAAGTAGATGATATTAGTATTCTAGTTAGGAACAAAACCTGGTAAATGTAGTATAGAAACTGAGAGGAGCATAAAAAAGCATCAAGCATGTAGCTAATTCCATCCACTGAAGTATCAAGGTAACTATAGATTACCCCACTAGGCACCCTAATAATAGATTCCCTGTCCTTGACACTGAACTTTGGTTAGAGACTGAGAACAACAGAGTGCAGCTCCTCCACCCTATTACATGAAACCCATAGCTTCTAAATATGTTGTTCATAAGAACTTGGCTTTATCATACAACATGAAAATTAACATACTGATAGCAGACTTAGTTAGCATAATGAATAACATGTACCCCCTATGCAAACCCTATGAAACAAGAAAACATGTACAGAACTCCATGCACTACATGCAATTCTCTGGATATGACCAAAAAGATAGGGCTCAGGTATACAGAGGAGCTAGAAAGAAATTAGACAGCATTATATATAATGAAGCCAGTGGTACCTGCCCTAGATACAAAGGTAAAGACTGGAACAGGATACAGAGAGTTTGTGACAAAGCAAAGAGGGTGAACACATGGTACAAGGCCAACAAATATCAAGGAGTAATGTTTGTAGAGGCCACAGCCTTTAGAGAACTAGCCTGAAGATTTAGGAAAGTTCTGAAGGTAACCAAACTCAACATTAAGATCATTGAAAAACCAGGGAGCTCCATCAGATCACAGTTATGTAGGACGTACCCCTTTGAGAATACCACATGTACCAATGATAACTGCATGGTATGTAAGATTAACCTTGTCATTAGCTGTGGTACTAGAAATGTAGTCTACAGCATAAAGAGCATAGAAGTGCTTGTAAAGACAAGAACACAACATACATTGGTGAGACATCTAGAAGCATTGCAGAGAGAGTAAATGAACATTCGAGACGATATGAGGGCAAAAAACAGTCCTCCATACTTTACCAACATGCCAAAGACAAACATGGAAGCACACTGGGTTGACTTGACATCTGCATTTTATCCAAGCACTCAAAAGACTCAACAGTCAGACAAATACAGGAGTATGTCCACATAACCGAAACATCCCCTATACTAAATAGGAGACACACATAGAAAGTAGTGATACCCCAAAACCCACAGTTTATACATATACAGGTAGATTATTTTAGTAGGCTGTTATGTAGGCGAATATATATATATATATATATATATATATATTTACAGGTAGGTAAATAGATATCTATCTGTGGGCAAGCATATAGATAAGTAGATAGATAGGTACATAAGTAATACGAACAGACATGCACACATACATATACATACACAAAAGCAGATGGAAACACATGATCATATACATACATGCACACTCCATACACACACACAAGGACACATATGGAGACACACATCCATGCATAACAAACGCATGTAAATAGTTACACAAACCCACACAGACACTCAAACATGTGCACACACACATGTACAAACACACAAACATGCACACATAAACACATGAATATGCAGAATACATACATACAAACGTACACATGCATACATATATATGCATACATGTACACACATGCATACATATATATACATACGTGCATGCATATATGTATAGACAAGCACACTGATGCACACACATATGCACAAATTAACAAACAAAAAGAAAATCAACCAGTGAGTGTGTTAATTAATAAGAATGACTTTCCCAGACTCAACAAAACATGTTTCAACACATGAATCTACATAAAGAATCTTGCAAATCAAATACAAAAACGAAATGAAATAATAAAGATTTTTAAGAATGACTCTTTTCAGCTGTACATAAATTGCATCTTTTATTCCTGTTCCTATTTGGTATACTCCTTTCAAAGGGTATTCTACTTGGTGTTAATCAGTAGCATATCTTTTTAACACTTTAGCATTTAAACCGGCCATATCCGGCCAAAAGTATTCTGCCTGTTCTATGTTCAAACTGGCCAGATCTAGTCTCTCACACCAACCCTACAATATTGTTTTAAAAGTTAACAGCTGCCTCATCAAAATCTCATAGCTACAAAATAATGCTTGATTAGTTCAAAACAATGCGGATGAAAAGGCATCAATTTTGGCAGAATAATGCGAACACTAAAGGGTTAAAAGCCAGATTTAACTAGACTAATTAGAAGGAATTCTTTTATATCCAAAAGTTGAGTTATGAAAGTTCTCTACTAACATTCATTTAGTACATTACTAATTATCTAAATTCATGTTAACTGCACACATACTTCACAGTTAGTAAATATGCAAATTGTTTATATAATTTGCTTTCTATCTGTAAAGATCTATGTCCACTGATCTAAACATGCTTGGGAAAGCTGTTTTACATAGTAAAGGTTTTTATGAGGTTACTACATTGGACACACCTGCTAGATGTTATCTTGTCTGCTAACAAACATCAGATTTTTCCCATTAAATATGAAAATTTAATTTTCTGTGAAATTAGTTTTTAATTTTCTAAATTACTTCCCATTTGCCATCAATATATTAATTGCTGTCAGTAGTAATTAAATTTATGCCATTGGCCTTATTTATTTATATCTCTTCCTTCCTCCTTTTGCAACTATGCAAACCATTCTGTTCCAAAGACTTCCTAACACTTTCTTCATTGATGATAGTTTTCATGAGATGTCTATGCGCCTGTCTGTCACACTATTTGCTTAAGATCACATTTTACCTCTAAGCATGAAAATTAATTTTTCTGTAAAATTTGAAATTAAACCTTTATTTCATGAAAGTTTCAGTTTCTTTTCTTTGGGACTTTTCTTGTTTTTGTTTTTTTGCATTTTTTAATCCAAGCTGGTAATTCAAAGGCTGTTAAGTTTTTGTTTCTTCTTCAGCCAGTGGCTAATCTTCAATTCATTGAAAATCTTTTGCTTACGTCATTCAAGACATGACCACTTACATGAATTTTATATACACACATATATACACACACACTCACATATTTTTATGGGTGTGTGTGTGTAAATATATATCTGCTCACATGAAATATCAATAATGACAACCTATATAGTCATGTTTGTGTCATTGTTTTTGTAATCCATATAAGCAATTATATGTTGACATTAATCATAAATTAGACAAAAGGTTCATTATCATCATAATTGAACTACATTAATATGAGATGATGAAGCAAGAGTATTACTGCGTCAATGCTTGTAGAAACTGGGAAAATCCATTAGTATATAAATTAGCAGAAATTAAATCAATACCTAGACATATTTAATCAACCACCTCCCAAGGCACTGATAAACTAATAGACATTACAATACAATTATGTATACATTATATATGTTTGAGAGTGTATGTGTGTGTGTGTGTGTGTGTGTGGTGTGTGTGTGTGTAATAATAATAAAAAGTAACAACAAAAGAATGAGACCTTGATATAAGATAAATAGTCTTTATCCTTGCAGGAACAGCCAGCTTTGTATTTGTGTTGCATTGTGTGAAACTGTGTTTTTAAAGTTTGGGTTGAACTAAAACAATTTTTAGGTTATTTCTATCAAAGAGTTGCCAATATTTATGATATATTGGAAAATGTCTATCTATAAGTGACAAGAAATATTTACCTATATTAAAGGTTACTTCGTGGGAGTAAGGGGGTGTGAACCAGATAATTTTCCTGTGTCTATGCTTTCTTTTCTTTATATCTGGCCTAATAGTAGGTGTGTAAGCTATTTCCTCTTTAAATCTACTAGCTTTAAGGGCATTGTTATATAGTGGGGCAGCATTATTAAATATGTTTATATTGGAGGAGAGGCTAAAAATTTTCCTACTAATATTCTTAACTAAATTCTTAAACACTATGGGAGGGGGTGGAAGGAACCTATATTAATATAACTAAGTCTATCATTGGATTTTCTACTGGGTTTGTAAATATTCTTTTGTAAATCAAGAGATACATCAAGGAGATTGACAACCATCAGGTTGGTATCTATTGTTATGCTAAGATTGAATGTTTTCATAAGATGGATAATATCCTTCCTTAACCGATCTTGTACTGGTCCATTGATATTCTTAGCTAGAGCTAGAACATTGTCCCTATAAATAGTGAAATATATTCCAGGAAAAGCTTTTCCTTATGTGTCAAGCAGGAATAGCTCAATGACATCGCATATGCCTGCTCCATCATATGACCCCATGCTCACATTCAAAGAACCCTTTGTGTCTGCTCTCTTGGCCCACTCTATGTTTTCACTGAAGAGTAAGGTCTTTCTAACATGGAGGATTACATCCTTATCTTGTTCACTAATCTCTGTAAAACTGCTTGCAGTTTTCTAGAAATAGATGCATAGAAATCTACAATATCAAATTGTGCAAACCTTTCTTTATTCTTATTTCTAATTGCTTTAAACCAGTTTACAACTTCTCAACTTTTGGACTATTGTACTAAATTAGTTGCCCCCTCTAACTTTAGCATTGATTTTTAAAAAAATATCTCATTTCTGATTTTGCAGAGTTAATTAGTCTGCATTTAGGATTAGATAGGAAGTTTTTTTTAAAACCCTTAATAGTTATAAAGGTTTCTTTTTTTTGGAAGGATTTCTATTATTTTTTATCTAATTTAAACCTAGCAGCGATGATACTAGCTTCTTTATTAATGTTGTTCTAAATTGCAGTCTAGCTTTTGTGCAATTATTAATAACATTGTTATGTAGAAATTGTGAGTATGTGCTGTTGTCTACAAGGTATAAGTTCTTGGTTTTATCAGAAAAAAAGTGCTGTATTTTGGAATTTTTTATGTTTTTAATGTTTTTTTTCAGTTTCTATTGAAAAGGATTTATGAAATTTGGTTTTGTTTATAAGCTTCAGTAGATCTGTTTCAAAGTCTTCTAAGTCCTCGATTTTGGGAGGGATGTATATACATATATGTATATATATATATATATATATATATATATATATATATTATCATTTGTACTTTTTGAATTCGTTAGTACTAGTGGTCGAAGATGGTTTGTCTGGGATTACTCATATCAGACGGGTATGTTCGATTTTTAGTGCTCTCAAATCCAAATCAAAAGAAATCTTTGAGCTGACAAAGGAAATGTTGATCTTTATATTCAACTAATCCAGAAACGGCCGTTCTCAAGTAATCTTATGTACATGTGATCTTTCGTTATTTTTCCCTCTATACCTGTGTGAATTATTTTTGAGTATGCATTGTCTGGGAGATTTTTCTTATAGTAGAAGAAATAGCTAAGATTCTTTTGGCTGCTATTTCTAAAAGTTCGATGTGTGGTAAAGTAAATTATTTTACTGAACCCTAATTATATAACGTATGTATATATATATATATATATATATATATATATATATATATATATACACATAAATATATACATATACAGACATACATACACGTACATCTGTAAATATATAAACACAAGTTCGTTAAAACAAATATTTGTTCATGGATGGCTATATAGTTCGTTCTACATGAACCCTTCAAGTGAATGAGATGTTAGGCAGTTGATAAATTTATAGCAAAGAATGGAAAGAGCACAAGAGTTTTCTAAATGAAAATGGAAATATTTTATATTAAATTGAAATAAATGTGTGAAAGGGTAGTATTGATAGAATAATTATGGTGTCTCAGCAAATGTTTAAGAAAGAATTATAACTAAATACTGGGAGAACATAAGACTTATAAAAGAAAAGGAAGGAAGGAGATTATAATTTAATACTGGGTGAAAGTAATGAACAAGAGAAATTTAGTTGTTAATAGAAGAAATCAAAATTAAGAAACAAGTTAATAGTATAGGTGGTGGTGGTGGTAGTGGGGGATGTAACTGTAGTTTATGTAGGAATGTGAAATGCTGCAGGAAACAATTTTGATAGTAAAGAAAAACATAAAATTTAAAGATATGATAAATAGTGTTAACTAGGTAGAATTCATCTATAATCCGTGTTTTGAATTAATACAAATAATCTTTATAAATAACATAAATCAATATAAATATAGAAATGATAGGTCAGCCATAATGGGCTAGAAGACAGGTTGTTGACAGACTAGGTGAACTGTTTAAGATTGAGAGACGGAATGAAGGAAAGAGGAATAAAGAGAAACATCATAATTCTCCACCCACTAGTAGCCATCTCCTCTAGCCATTCCATTTTCATGAAAGCTTATGTTCTCAAACATCCCACACCATTCTTTACTACAGATTCCTCATTTGAAATATCTCATCTGTTTGTAAAGCTCAAATAAGGTGACACCTATAGCTGTCTGAAATCAATCACATTTATTTTAAGACAACAACAACAACAACAATAATGATTTCAAATTTTGGAACAAGGCCAGCAATTTGGAGGGAGTGGGTAAGTCAATTACATCAACCCTAGTGCTCAATTCGTACTTATTTTGTTGACCTCAACAAGATGAAAGATAAAGTTGACCTTGAGGGAATTTGAACTCAGAACATAAAGACAAGTTCCTTCCACTGTTAGGGTCTGACACTTCTTCACACAGCTCTCCTCTTCCATATGTTGCACATAACCATACCAGCACAGTTGTCTCTCTTGCACACCACGTTTGATATTTCTTATCTCCAGCTTTTCACTCAGGGTGCTTACACCCTTTGGAGTTTTTTACCCCTGTGCATCTACCACACACAAAACTATCTTCTGGTTAACCTTCTTTTGATATTGCTACACCTCTTGTGTGAACATAGCTTACATCAGGTACATTTTATGGAGTTTCTACCGAAGCCTTTTCTACAGATCAAGCAGGGCAATCTGACCTAAAAGATTTGTGATTTGTTTGAGCTATCTACCTGAAGGGGTTTGTGATTTGAGCATAAACCTTGAAGTAGCTCACATATAATGTTGTATTCATTAAATCATATTTATCATGTGATTTTTGTTAATCCCATTAACAAACAGTACACCCTGTATATAAGTGGTGTGTATATACATATATATACATAACATATTGCGAACTGTGCTTCCACGAAAAACTGCATATCATCTTCCAACTTGCAGTATCCATCAACAAGAAATATGAGGTATCATACTGCTGTCACCAGAGGTACATCATTCTGTGAAATTTCAAGCCACTAGCTGCCAACAACCCGGATATACCTCCTTAGTACCAGCCACTCCCAGCATCACCTGCAGGAGGTGCAATGGCCCAATGGTTAGGGCAGCAGACTCGTGGTCGGAGGATTGCAGTTTCAATTCCCAGACTGGGCGTTGTGTGTGTTTATTGAGCGAAAGCACCTAAAGCTCCACAAGGCTCCAGCAGGGGGTGGTGGTGACCCCTGTTGTACTCTTTCGCTACAACTTTCTCTCACTCTTTCTTCCTGTTTCTTGTCCCTGACTTCCTATGCAACCGCTGAGCCTGGATGTGCATTCATCCATCCGTCGATGCTCTCGGTGTCGAGGGTTGACCTGCTTTCTCTTCTGCGGGTCTTACAAATAGCAAAGGACCACGTTTCGGACTTCTCTCATCTTGCGAGCTCTGGGACAAAGACCGTTCGCTCAACAGCAACAGCAACAGCAGCATCACCTGTGGCAAGGTCACCGTCACTAACTAACCCACATGAACAGCACTGCAAATCACCAAACCCCAACTCTTCTTTATGCCTGTCTATCCACATAATCTCACCCCTTGTACATGGGCACATGAATATATGCACTTGCATGCACACATATGCATGGGTCCATGAATGCATCTGCTCACTGTATGCATGCACATGGTTGTGTGTATGCTGCTGTACATGTACATGCATGCACATCCATATACCTATGGACCGATGCATGTTCATGTATGTACATGTGCTCACTTGTGTAAATATGTGTGCCTGTGTGTGCCTTCGTGTGTGTGTGCACGTGCATGTGCACAGATACATGAATGTACACCTACACACACATACACACTTGTATAAGTATGGATGCATGCACAAAGAAATATGGGCACATAGATGTACATGAATATACATATATATTCCTACATCTACTGCTCCTTCCAACTCACCCCAACCAAACGAACAATTTCCTGTCTACCACATGGTCAGTTTCCTGTCCACCATGTGGTATCTTCCAAGCAATTATTGTTGCTGAAATACCAACATCAAACTGTGACACTGCATGACCTTTCTTGACCAACCGCAGGCTAATGTCCATCAACTCTCTTCAATCAAACTCTCATTCAGACTTCAATGACCAAAGACTAATGATACACTTGAAACTCAGCATACCAAAGAGTTTGAATAAAATGTTTTGATCCATATTTATATATAAATATATATATATATATATATATATTATATATATATATATATATATATACAGACTTGTATGGAACAAGTTGATGACCTAAAGCAAGAGAAGTCAATGTATGAACTAGTATATTGTTGCTACTAATTTCGTGAGAGAATTAAACAAACAAACAAAACATCTTTCACCATTTTCCACTTGATGTCAAAATCAGCATCATACTCTTTAAATTCGAGAGAACTCAGTAATATTGCTGTATTCCTCTTCTCCCTTTCTGTGGAAGTAACTGCATAGTTGAAGTAACAATATTTTAACCTACCTTCCACAAATACCAATGTAGTCCTTTAAGTTGTTTGGTTTAGTAGAGATAACTTCTGCCTCAAATATATTATCACCTCTGTCCTGCATGACTAGTCATGCATTCATGTTCCAGCATCTACACTTGACTTCTATAAATTTGGTTGGCTTTCCTTTTGTAATATTTCTCATTCTTGAGGTACAGCTGTAACTCACTTTCAGATGGTTTTTGTCGAAGAGCTTTCTGTAGCATTGGTTAATGGGGAAATATTTATCAATTAGACTTAAGAATGATCTGGCAAGATCTGGCTTGGTTAAAGAAAACGTGAGTGTGAGCCAGATCATCTTATGCGGCCTATATATGGAATTAGAAGGCAGAGAGTATTTCCTGAATGTATCTGGTGTACATAAGCTAGACACATGCAGAATCCTTTTTTTATAATAGTAAATTTCCTGTTTATTGTCTATATAGGGATCAATGGGATTGCAAAAGTTTGTGCTAATGAATGACTTCATACTGAGGTATCTTGATCTAAGATCAGAGTCCTTTAAATATACATAGTAATACCAATATTATTAACATTATTTTACTATATACTCTGGTAAAGTACAAGGAGATAATAGATAGAAATTTAGAAACTGAAAGATATAATTCAAAGCTGAATGAGCATAGCACAAAACAGAATGGTGTTTATTGCTGATACTAATGTACCAACAAATTACAATACCACTACTATTCCTGCAATGACTTTAAGCTTATTAGGAATTAAAATATACATCTTCAGACAAAACAAATTCTCGTTATAAAGTAGAGAATAATGCTAATAGATAACTATTTAATAATTAGCATAACCTAAAATTATATAAAAAAAATCATACTCACAATAATATAAACACTGGAGCACAAAAATGAAATTAAATGAGATAGAATGTTTAATTAAGTTTGAAATGCGTATACAGAACAATTAAGAAACACAAAGAGAGAGCTTCATTTCAAATCTAAAATGTAGCTTAATCTCACAGAAGCTGAGAGTTAATTAACAAGAGTATCTTAAGAAATGTTAACAATAATATAAGGAAGATAACCAAATCTTACCAATTCAATGGCAGTAGCCTTATAATTAGTTGATTGAATAGTATTAGCAACAAATTCTACTTTAAGTTCATTCAATTTGACAACATCAAATTGTACCTTTTGATTTCTAAATCTCTTTGCATTATCTCTCTCAGCTTCACCTGAGAGTATAGTCATACAAGTCATAATGGTATCAAAACTATTATGCATGCTCAAAGGCCTCTGCTCTTCAACAAAGATTAAACCTACACCAAACAATATCAAATCTTACAGGTTCATTCAAAGTCAATGTGGTGTTCTTCAGTAATGCAGACAACTGCAATCACCACTTTTGACAAATGGTGTAAGATATTTAATACATTGAATATAGAATTACATTGAAATGATCACCTGGTCATTTCTCAGCATACTCCATAGGTATTTGGAAAAAAAAAACTTTTAATAACTTATGCACACAGGTTCTTACCTCTTGTTCATACTTCGTAAAAACTAAATCAATAGCATTAGTATATGGATTTCTAAACTCTCACCTAACAAAGAAATCTTTGGCAAAGCAGCTCCTTATTATAATAATAATTAGATGCTAGTGGGTTCAAAGAAAGGATTACATCCCAAGCCCTTGACCAAGCAGAGAGTCCAATATGCTTATTGGATTTACATTTCGTGTTCTCTTTAAACATTTCAGGTAATCAACCACTTCAAAGCTAGGCTCCTTGATCTCTCACACATTTCTTTCTTATTTCTTTCTCATCTTTGCCTTTGCCAACTATTTTGAAATTCTCAAAGAGTTTCCACAGAAGGGAGATGTGACAACAAATAATTGAATTGTTTCTTCATCTGATTATTTCTGAAATACTCTGAGTCAGTGTTTTCAAACAGAAGACACAATGTTTCATTTGTTGTCTTTTCTCTAATTCTAATAAACCATTATTGAGGAAATTTGCCTTGCCTTTCTTGCAATTGATGTAAATAATACAAACTTAGAAATTTATCACAAAGTATATTCCTATGAGAAATCTTTGTTACAGAGTATTCATGAATAGACTAAAACAAGCAAAATGTAAGTTTATCTTGAAATATCAATTTAATTGATGTCATAGCTAAGATCCTTCAGATAAATAAGTGCTTTGTTTATTATGCCAAGCAAACTGGGAATATTCACACCATTGTGAGAAGAAATCTGATGAAGTTTCCATTTTTAGGATTCACCCTAATATGAAAGATTTATTCCAAGGATATGAAGGAAAGGTCTTACATTTTGCAATTTACTTTCAAAACCCACTTATCTTTTACACATAAACAGATCACCTTTTCCTTGAATGCAGAAAATAGAAATGTTACAGATTAGAAATACCTCTCAGAAATCATATATCCAACATTCTCTTTTTTAACTGTAAAAGGGATTTGTAAAATGGTTCATCATTTATTGTAAGAAAAAGAAAATATTGGACTTTGAGTTCATTATTTAACCCTTTAGCATTCAGATTATTTTGTCAAATATAATGCTTATTTGCTCACATTGCTTCACATTAATCATGAATTATCTTATAACATCAAAAGTTTGATGATTTGATCATTTTTAGAATGATATTGTAGGGTAGGTGTGAGAGACAAGATCTGACCAGTTTTAACATAAAGTAGACAGAATATTTTGGCTGGATATGGATGGTTTGAATGCTAAAGGGTTAAGAAGCTCTGCGTCAAACCTCTATATAAAGCAAATGGTTTTTATGCTAGTTCCTCGATTGAAAAATAAAAAAGTTTTTGAAATAATATTTCAATATTGAACATAATCCTTTTCTCTGATAGTTTAAATATAAATACTAATAATTAAATAATTATAGAGTTCACAATTGAAAACCTTCAGTAGAGTGTCCCACTATGACATGGTGGGCTCTGTAGCTCGTGAAAGCTGTACAAGCCATGTACAAAGATGTTGTCAGTAAGGTGAGAGTTAACCACAAGTGCAACAAAGAATCTGGTGTACAGGTAGGGGTTCATCACGGCTCAGTCCTTAGTCCTCTCCTTTTCAATGTCCCCCAAGCCATAACAGCCCCTGAGAACTACTATAAGCTGATGATCTTGCCCTCATAGTGGATTCCCTATCAGAGTTACACAAAAAACTCCAGGTGTGGAAGCAAAACCTGGAATCTAAGGGCCTTAAGATTAACTTGGCAAAGACTAAGAGCCTAGTAGCCCTGTTTTGTTTGTGGGAAAGTTGTAGGCTGGAATTCCATACAGTGTACCCAGTGCAGTGGGTTAATAAGAAGGTTATCAAAGAAGATAGTTTTCATATGTGGAAGATGTACAGGATCCTTAAAAACTTTAGAGACTGAGAAAATTGATTTTCTCAAATTCCCTTGTGGCTCATTAAAGGTAGTAGAAAATTTCTGCTACCTAGGAGACCAAGGAATTACAACTGTGTTTCGTGGTCTGCTACCACAACAGCTCCTTTATAGGATCCAGTTACTTTAAGACATTATCAGGAGGAACCACATCCGGTTTCGGCCCCTATTCCTCTACCATTTTGACGTGGCGCGCCCCCCCCCCCTTTTGGAGGTGTCTTCAGCTCTGGTATTGAGTGCATGTCTTCTTTCTTCTTCTTTCTTCTGTTCCCTGGCCTCTTCGATGTATTGTCAGCGAGTGTCAGCCGGTGACTGACTGTCTTGTCAAATTTTTCCCTTTAAATACCTGCCGCATAGGCTCCAGCAGGCAGCCCCAGCAAGTTGTCACGTGACACTGTCTCACCTTAACTGACTAGTGAAGGCATGTAGTTTTAGCCTGCGCTTTTTCTAAATGACCATCACCTGTCAGTCAGTGAAGCTGATTCATTCAGCTTATCTCACCTAATGATGTTATTTCCCGTCGGCATGTTTATCAGTGATGGTCTGATGAGCACTGTTTGGTATGTCAAGTCTATGACCAAGAAATTTAGAGTGAAGAGCAATGTGAAACAAGGATGTGTTCTTGACTCTTGGTGCCTTTCCTTTTAAGTCCTCTACTGTTGATGTCAAGCTCCACTCAGGCTCTTTGATATAGTCTAAGTAAACATTAATTCTAAGATAAGAGAGGTTACCATTGGTGCTTGATGAAATCTAAGATAAGGACAGTTAGCATCAAAGACATGTCATTTGATAGTGATACGGCAATACTTTCGAATTCTGCAAGTAATTTATGAACCTAATGGAGAGTTTCCCAGGACTTTGTGACCTTTTCAGTCTCACAATCAGTCTAAAGAAAAAGCAAGTCATGTGACAGGGCACTCTAGCCTCTGCTTGCATTAAGATCAAAGGCAATGCAGATCAGATACAGCTGACCAATGTTCCAAGTTAAGTAACCAAGCCAATGTAGCCTTGTTGCTTGTGGCGCTGTCGCTGTTGCTGTTGAGTGAACGGTCTTCGTCCCAGAGCTCGCAAGATGGAAGAAGTTCGAAACGTGGTCCTTTGCTATTCGTAAGACCCGCAGAAGAGAAAGCAGGTCAACCCCCCCCCGACACTGAGAACGTCGACGGATGGATGAATGCGCATCCAGGCTCAGCAGTTGCGTAGGAAGTCGGGGACAAGAAACAGGAAGAAAGAGTGAGAGAAAGTTCGAGCGAAAGAGTACAGCAGGGGTCGCCACCACCTCCTGCCAGAGCCTCGTGGAGCTTTAGGTGTTTTCGCTCAATAAACACACACAACACCCGGTCTGGGAATCGAAACCACGATCCTCCGACTGCGAGTTCGCTGCCCTAACCATTGGGCCATTGTGCCTCCACTTGTTGCTTGTGGTGTTGGTAGAAGTGATGGTGAACGTGTTGTTTAGCCACATGTCAGTCCTGCCGCTAATGACTTACGTTTCTGGTTTCCTCCAACTGTGTGGCAAGGGAAGGTAGTTTTGTTGCCTCATTGCTATCCTTGTTTATCCTATAAGAGCTCAAAATCTCTCGTGGAAGCGCCATCCAACCAAAATGCAAATATATGGGAAATTACCACCTGTGTCATCTCTTGTGAAAGGTAGGAGAGTTCAGTTTGCTGGACATTGTTGTAGACCTGAAAAAGAAGTAATTTCTACTCTTCTCCTCTGGAAGCCATCTACTCGCAATACCAGAGGGCGCACACTATCCTACCCTGATGTAATCTCCAGGGATACAGGCATCCAGCAACAGGACCTCCGTAATGCTATGATGGACCGTGAAGTCTGGTGTAACATAGTAAATTCCATTGTCTCGACCACGGTCGAACAATGATGATGATGATGATGTTTATCCTAAAAACATCAACATACAGAAATTCCAAGTGGATATCAACGGCAGTTACCTAACAAATCTTCAGAAAACCTGTGAAGTATATGGCCACGGCTCCTTCCCTTTCTGTGAACTAATCATATATACTGATAATTAAATAAATAATATAAATATAAACATATATTTGAAAAAATAAATAAATAACAGAAGTAAAGTTCAGCTATCATCTTCCCATCTTTTAATTATTGAAATGATAAATATTAGAAGAGCAAAGCAACAATAACAACAACAACAACACCAACAACAACAACAATAAAAAGCATATAAAGTAAAACCAAATAAATTATAGAAATCCGTAATATTGAAGCTACAGAAAGAGATATATAAATAGACATGATGGTTGAA